>NC_142064.1:233939869-234262161 GCF_059756535.1 Pantherophis guttatus
GCTCTCCCCCTGGGGGTCGCCAGCCGACATTGTCTGGCGGACGGCACCCTGAGGAGGCCCACTCTGTGTGAGCGCACTGGCCGGTGGGAGGCTATTGGTGGCAGAAGGCGGTCTCGTAAGTAAAGAATTCTATTCTATTCTATTCTATTCTATTCTATTCTATTCTATTCTATTCTATTCTATTCTATTCTATTCTATTCTATTCTCCTACCATATTTGTTTAGAAGCACTCAGGGGTGGGTTCTACTTACCTTTACTACTGGTTCACAACGGGGCCGCGCGTGCGCTCTTCTGTGCATGCGCAGAAGCGTTCTGATGACATCAGGGTAGTAAGTGGAGCCTCCCTCCAGTTTTACTACCGGTTCTATAGAACCAGTCCGAATTGGGGGCAACCCACCACTGGTAGCACTAATCTGAATTTTATATTCAAAATAATGAGAATATATATATATATATATATATATCAGAGTCTACAATCTCAGGAGATCAAAAGAGTTTAATATGTATAATTTGGAGTAATAACAATTATGAAAGATAATTAAAACTATCCAGAGGACATGAAAAATGTTAAGTGGGAAGGTGGGGAAAAAAGCTGATCAAGAATTATCCAGCAGTATATTACTAGGATTAATGAGGTGAAAATGAATAAAAGCAATAGCTGGGTGAAAAACTGGAATAACAGCTTCATACTGTGTTTGCAGCTTTGGGACTCCAGCTGTTTTCCAATGAAAGATTTGGAAGTCTGACATTTTTAGCTGTTTCTTGGGCAAAAGAGTAAAGAGTAGGCAACTAAGAAAAAAAATCTAATTAGTAGGATGGAAAAAACTTGGAATCGTAGTTGGCCACTCAATCCAAATTTTTATTCAATCCATTAAGGTTTTGGATTCAATTAATGTGTTATCTCCATTCAAACCTCATTGCTTGGCACTTTTTTTTTTTTTAAAAAAAAAACTAGATTCTAGAGTTACTCTGTTGACGCCATAAAGCTAATGATAAATTTTACCAAAAAAAGTAGGGGAAATTGACAGGCCATAAGGGCTACCTGGCTTCAGAAGGCTTCTGATAATTAAAACTTCATCTTGGCATTGCATTCCTTGAACTAATTACTCATTAAGCCTATCCCTGTTGAATTATATTTCCTAGTAAACTCAACTAAAAACTCAATACTAAAATTAAATTAAATTAAACAGATCTATTAAGCATCCAGGCTAAACATTTTAGATATAATTCCATATCAGATCATTGGAACCTAAGGGACTAAGCTTGTAGTTCATATTGATATAAACACAGCTATACATAGGATCTAGTTAACTCCTGCTTCTGTATAGTTATATAAATGATAGCTAAGAACTCATCTAAGTTTAAGCTGAATTGTGGGGAAGGTTCACATTTCTAAAATATTTGTGGCCAACTACAATTTACGACCACAAGTGAGCCCCAAATTTCTGTTACTAAACAAGACAATTGTTTTGAGTTTTGTCCCATTTTATGACCTTTCTTGCCACAGTTGTTAAGTGAATCATTGCAGTTGTTAAGTTAGTAATAAAACTAGCTTAAATGAATCTGGGCTTCCCCATTGACTTTACTTGTCATAAGGTCACAAAAGATGATCACATGACCCAGGACACTGCAACCATCATAAGGGTGAACCAGTTGCCAAGCAACTGAATTTTTGATCATGAGACTATGAGAAGGCTGCAATGGTTGTAAGTGTGATAAAACAGTCATAAATCTATTTTTTCAGACCTGTTGTATCTTTAAACAGTCATTAAATAAATGGCTGCAAGTCAAGGACTACCTGTATTTAAGGCAATCCCTTAGAAAGGAAATTTTAAAAAGTTTGAGCGCAGAGCAGTTGATTTATTAGACCAGGGGTGTCAAACTCGCGTTGTCATGGCAGTGTCACGTGACGTATTGGGACTTTTTTCCCCTTCGCTAAACTGGGCAGGGGCGCATCCGGCCGGGGGCTGCAAGTTTGACACACCTGTATTGGACGATCAAATGCATTTTATCAGGGGTTCAATAAAAATCAAGGTAACATATTTTACAGTGCACCCATGCATCTATAAGTCAAGTATGAAATTCCACACATTTTCAAACTGGACTGATTTTGTGCATAGTAAAAATATCCTGCACTGATTAAGCATTTTGTATGCCATATGAGATAGTTGAATGCTGCTTCAAGGTGGCAGAGATTCCACCTTGCTGTCAGAATGTTTGCAAAGACCTTACTACATAACATTATTCAGAGGTTTTATATTTGCTTTAGTAACTATGAATGGGCATCTCTGACACCAGAACACTTTGTGATATTGGGCTGTGTGGAATTTGCCTTATTTGTTGAAATAGTTATCATTCCCTTGTAATAAACATGCTTGCTTATACAGATCTCTGCTGTAGAAAAATTTGTTATGGAACTTGCTTATAATAAAGACACTCTGATAAATTTTATTTTTCTAAGCTTTTAAAAATGGCTTGTAATTGTTTTATGTATTGGTGTGAAGCAAGCATTGCCATCTTGATGTGACCCTGGGCTGCAGCCAAAGTTGAAACTAGCATTCAATTTTGAGCAGTTTTGAATATAACCTGATGGATTGACATGATAATAGGAGAAAAGTGCACCTGAATTAAGCTATTATTCAGAAGTACATGCTAACAAGAGAGAAAGAAACCCATGCCTGTTGTGTGTTAATCAGCATCTTGATTGTTGTGTTTATCCATTAAATAAAAGATGTGTGCGATCACTATAATGTCATGGTATCTCACCTTCACCGGTAATTGCTAACAGAAATACAATGATCAAATCTAAATTGCAAAATAAGAAATTCAAGTTCCAATTAAAATTCCTAGAGAAAAAAAAATATTGAATGCCGTTTCCTTAATTATTCTTTGCAATTTCCACTGTCTTAACTGTTTCTTTTATTCTGCTTCTTGGTTTTTGTAGTCTTTTTCATATTTGTCCTTAACAACTTCCTTGATTCCATTCTACTGTCTTCTGCTTCACTATTAATATGGTTCAAGATTTCCAAGTAATTCCTTATGTTCTCCTAAATTATACAGTTTAGGAATATATCTATTAGGTAGACCAGAATTTTGATTATAATCAAAATCGGGACTGGAATGTTAGTTGATATGACTTTTTAAGCAGTCTTTATGTGAACAGATCAGACTTTACAAATATTTTTATTACAGTTATTAAGCAAATCTGGCTTCCTCAATTGATTTGCTTGTTGGAAGCTGTCTGGGAAGGTTGCAAATTATGATCATGTGACTGCAAGATGCTGCAACCACCATAAATGAACACCGGTTGCCAAGTGCCTGAATTGCGATCATGTGATTATGGATGGCTTGTAAGTCACTTTTTCTGAGGCTGCTGTAACTTCATACTATTGTTAAATAAATGGTCACAAATTGAGGATTACCTGTAGACAACTTTAAGTCACATATTATGTGATTATTATTCAAGGCATGAGATCTTATGAAGAAATAGAATTGCAAAAATACATGCAAATATTATCATTTCATACTGTATGGTAAATAATGATTTAAAATTGCTACTTATATCATTATTTTCCAATATGTATTACTGAACATTTTAAATAAATGTTTTGTCTTTCATGAATCAACAATATACTGTATCTCTGTCTCTTTGGTGTAGTAAAAAATTATGCCAGAGATTGTCAACAAGTAAAACATGCTATCTGGGAACATTTTCAAGAGTACATGCTCAGCCACTTCCCTTTCCTACTTAGCATCTCTTTTAAAGGCTTTGCACAAACTAAAAATTATAGTAACAAAAAAGGACTTCAGTTTTACAACAATCAAACACAATTAAGGTAATACAGAAAACCCAATTTTAGTTATGAGCTGAATATTATATACCACCAATACCACTGACCAGGGGTGGTATTCACTTACCTGCACTACCAGTTTGCTACTGTGAGGACTCACATGCTTGCACTCGCTCCGCTCGCACGTGCCACCTCAGTGCATGCGCAGGGACTTTCACGCATGTGCAGAGCATCAAAAACTAGACATGATGATGTCCATTGTTCTGTCCCCATCTCACAACACACACAAACAGACAGCCGGGGGTTAAATAAACTGGCAGACAACCAATTCTTCCAATAAGACGCTTGGCAGCAACCCAGTAGCTGCTTGCCAAGAACTTTTACTCAATAAACAAAATACCCACAGTCAAGAATTGTCCAGTTTGTAAAATAAATCCAAGGCCGATAATGTTGTTTCCAAAGATGCAATGTGACTCGATAGTAGTTAGTTTTGTCCGTCACAGAGTCTGAATGTCCACCTCACCCCCTTTTATATCCTGTGGGGTGTGGTCCAGTGACTCAGCCTAATCTCTGGCACGCCTTTTCTTCTGTTGCGCGCGCTTATCTCTGAGACGCTGCCAGGGATCCAGCCAAGACTCATTACCCTCATCACTGTCCACCTGTGGCTGCGTGGACATGCTTGGCCCTGGCCCTATCTCTTGCCCTTCGGCAGACACCGAAGGCATTGCCAGAGAGGAGGGTCCTGGAGAGGGAGGCCTTGCCAACTCCTCTCCTTCACTCTCGGAGTCCTCTCCTGCTGATGACACAGGCTCAAGTAACGGAGCCACAACAGTCCATGTGGGTTGGTGGAGCATCCTGCCACCGCTGCTATTGGTTCTTCGAACCGGATAGAACTGGCTGAATACCACCACTGCCACTGACCCATCACTTCTGGAAAATAAGGAACCATAAATTTGGAAAAAAAGAAAAACCCAGCAGTCATGCCTGTACAAATATTGAGGCACAAAACCTGTCTCGAATTTTAAGATGTTACTTGAAAAAGCTCGTCCTTCAGCCTTGATAGTGGTGATATGGGTGGCAAAAAGGATCCATTTTGCTCTCCTTATTGCATCTGGTGAATAGCAATTGCACTTAAATTTATATACCACTTCATAGCGGTTTACAGAATTAGCATATTGTTCCCAACAATCTGGGTCGTCATTTTACCGACCTCGGAAGGATGGAAGGCTGAGTCAATTTGAGCCAGTGGGGAATTGAACTGCTGGTAGTCAGCAGAATTAGCCTACAATACTGCATTCTAACCACTGTGCCACCACGACTCTTATCCAGCAGCCATTTTTAAGGTGATTTGTTCTCTTTTTGAGAAAGGAGGATCCAAAAATAGCTGAAAAGTGGCTGAAAAGAATTCTCAGGGTATTTGACAAAAGATAAAATTATCCAGATGCAAGCTGGATGCAAGATGCAAGATGCAAGATTCTAGCCAGGGAATTATGGTGGAGGTGGCTGGGACTTTGTCTGAAGAGGTTGGCTGGGATCATTTTTGCTTTGTGACTCCTGAGGAAGCAGATAGGTTTCTCTTGAGTGTCAAATCCACACTTTGCAGCCCCTATCCCTTGTGTTTGATTCAAGTTTCTCAATCAGAGGCCATACTTATTTGGATAAAGAAATGTTTTCTTTTTTGAAAAAAAAGTGTGTGTCCCATTATCTGATCTGACTTCACACTTTACATTAGTTTCTACCTCTTCTACCAAGAAGAGTTGATCTGAATTTCCTTGTTATGCAAATGTTGGTTTACTATAAATTAATAAAATGATATGAAGCAAATGTTGTATATTTCATAATTTTATAATCTCATAGAAAATGAGAAAGAACCCCCCCCCACACTAAGCTAGGTTACAGATACTCCTCCCAATAATATATTGGAGTGTTAATGTCTGAGACTATTTTTTAAAAAATTGATTACTAACATTGATGCATAGCAGGATTAAAAATGCCTTAGGCAAGCAATTATCCACTTCATTTCTATGCTGGTACAGAAAATAGCACATTTTCCCTGAAGTAACATAATTCCTGCAGAGAAAATTAAGTGCTACCTCATTCACTAAACATCAAACAGAAATACCTGAATTCAAAAATCATAAGTTGTGCAAGTAGTATTCTGGCCAAAAATTGGGTAACCAAATTGCATTTCTAAATATGGAGAAACCAAAAGCATTTAAGATAAGGCTTTTTGAAGTCAGGTAACCGTTACTACACCTTTCCAAAGGACGGAGGAAAGGAAACATGTTCATCAACTAGTTTCAGTTCACACTGTGTTGCAACTGTCTGAGCTGCTGGATAGAGGGCATGGATAGCAAATGATCAAGCTATCTGTGATGGAATGTAGAGAGGAGGTGGATCCCCAGCAGGGAGGATTGCATTCCAGAGGAGTAACAGGCAATTCAGCCCAGATATCATGTGTGACAGAAGTAGGGTGAGGACAGCCCCTCCCTAATAATTGACACAGTAGATGCTGATATTAGAGTCCTCATTCTGAGAAAATAGGTGTGAAACAATAAAGAACTCAGCCTGAAAGAATTGCCATGTGTTATTCTTGGCATGACACAATCTCTGTCTAGCTTCTGTTTTTGTGACCATCTTCTTATATAATTAGGGTCATGTAGGAAAAGAACAGGCAGAACTGGAGGGGCGGAGTTAAATGTGTCATCAGCTTAGAGTCCTTACATTGCCACAAATGATCCAAATCCAGCAGTCCTCCTTGAATTCCTTTGACCCTTATCGAGTACCGATTTAGGGCTGACCATTAGTTGAATAGTCTCTTGTGTATAGACTTGAATAAATCTTCTTTGCTGTTAACTTAATATATGGTCCTGATTCTTTAAAGCTCAAATGCTTTAAAGCTCAATGAATGAGAAGAGATGACTCATTGGAAAAGATCCTGATGTTAGGAAAGACTGAAGGCAAAAGCAGAAGGGGACAGCAGAGGATGAGATGGTTCGATGGTGTCTAGTGCATTAGGCATGAGTTTGGGCAAACTCCGGGAGTCAGTGGAGGACAGCAGGGGAGGGGGCTGATGTGCTGTGGTCCAGGGAGTTGTCAGACACAACTTAGTGACTGAACAACAACCTGATTCTTTGTGCCTGACAGTCCATATATATGGAGTGGTACAGTTTTATTAAAAAGGGACTGAGTACCATCACCTTGAGGATTCAAAGGACTTACAAATTGCATTTTCTTCTTGTCTGTATTAAGCTTCAATATATTAGTCTCCCAATTCATTACTGACCCAGATAGTGATCATTTCCATTCAGGACTTAGTGTTCTATGTCGCTGATGAAAATGAGACACACAGAATGATATGTCATACATATATTGCTATTACTTTTTTCTAATGCTATCTTCAAAACAGCTACATGTGGAGGAGGGGGTTTCAATTATTAATATCATGAGCTACTGACAGCTACCAGTAGGTGTGATTGTGATTAAATAGATGATTAAATTGCTTTTTGAAATATGATAGCTCCACTTCTTGACTCATTCTTTACGAAGCCAGTAATTTTCTTTCCACTACAGGGACATATGCAGGAACACCAACCTATATGATAGGTCCTTGTTTCTTTTAATATTTGACTATTGTCTGAATGGGCATTTCCCCCAGAAGTAACAGTTTATACTGTTCTGATGAGGTTACCATATTTTGAAATAGTTACAAAGAGAGAGCAGGAGGGGAGGGGAGGGGGGGAGGGAAGGAGGGAGGGAGGGAGGGAGGGAGAGATTTAAAGCAACATGCCATCTAAAATATGTTAATGTATGTATTAGATATTTAAATTTGAATTCATTGTTTTTTTAAAAAGAAAAACAGAGACTAATGTAGAAATAGGATATAATAGGCAAATGGGCAAGTTTGATCAGAAACAAACTAATTCATCGTCTGTAAATAAAATAAAACACAAGGCTACAGCTAAAATAAATGTCTACATCCACCCTTAGAACACAGAACATAGACTATCAGAGTTGGAAGGGACCTTGGAGGTCTTCTAGTCCAATTCCCTGCTCAACCAGGAGACCCTATACCAGTGATAGCTAACCTTTTTGCCATCACATGCTAAGGGGGGGGGAGGTTCACAAATGCATGTGCCCACATCCATAATTCTATGCGTCCCGCCCTGTGCATGCACGTGCAACCCCCCTCCCCCCCACTCCTGGCATGCGATGGCCAGATAGGCCTGTTTTTCTTTCTCACCTGGCTCCAGATCCTCTCTATGCATTTGGGGAGGGCGAAAACAGCCTTTCCTACTCCCTCGGAGGCCCTCCGGAGGCCTGAAACAGCCTATTTCCCAACTCCTGGTGAGACAGAAAGTGACTTTTTTGCTGTCTCCAGCCTCCAGAGCCTCTCTAGGAGTCTCTGGAGGCTGGGGAAAGGTGCCATAGGTTCACCATGATGGCCCTATACCATTTCAGCTAGCTATACAGTGTCTTCTTAAATTTCTCCAGTGATGGAGCACCCACAACTTCAAAAGGCAAAGTGTTCCACTGGTTGATTGTTCTCACTCACAGGAGTTTTCTCCTAAATTCTAGGTTGGATCTATGTTTAATTAATTTCATCCATCCACCCAGAATTTCAACCTGTTGTCATAAAAATATCAAATTGTCAGGCAATCTAAAATTGTACAAAAAAGGTAATTCCAAGGAAATATGGGTGTGCTGATTTCGTCTGTTGATTTTTTCTTAAAACAAAGGAAGGTGGCAGCAATGCTAGACCAGAAAAGTTGCAGTTTCATTAATCCAGATTGCTGCATATTTATAACCAAGATCTTCACCCTGCAGATCAAATGTCCTAGACATTCTACTAGCAAAGAATTCCAGTGACAAAATTGTAAATAGCTGAATTTTCCAAGATGTTTCATGTGGGGGGGATTTTATGTCACAGAGTAGTCAAACAGAAATACCATAAATAAAATTATTTTTAATAGGAACTATTCTTAGAGAATCTCCATATCTCTTGTATTGATTCCAATTGCTTGCAGATGATGCATTTGGCCTTATGAGTTTAGCAGTTGAAAAAAATCCTATTATTTTTGTTTACTCTTTTGAACCTTGAATATCTTGAGAACCTGACAGAAAACATATTATTTCCTGACTCACTAGTATCTTTTTGAAACATATTAGTTTTATCTAAATTTTATTTCCAAGGAAGGGACTTTGTACAATTTAGTGCATCTAGTGCTGCATTGACTGATAACTTCATAATTACATATTAAATAAATAACGTCGTAGACAAATGTTTCTTCCCTATCCCACCAAATCATTGGTGATAGGAAAACATCATTAGAAAAAGGTTTTCATTTTTCCAGTTCTCTTTCTCACAATCTCAGTCTCTGTCTCTGTCTCTCTTTTACACACACACACATACACTTTTTCTCTCTTTCTCTCTGTGTGTATGTGTGTGGGTAGTAACAGTATATTTTCCTCAAAACCTTCAGGAAGTATAGCTGTTGTATCTTTTAACATAAAGTATCAAAATGGATGCCACTTTTATATTATTCATTGCAACCTTTGCAGGAAATGAATAGCTATTTCCAGTAGCTAACAGACAAAACAGACAGATCTGTGGGCTACAATGTACAGGAATTGTTGAAGCTGAGCATCATTTCCTGATACAACTTTCATTGACAGAGCTGGTCAAGCCAAATTTTCAATCAAATGAAAGTATGTATAACTGCTTTTGAACTCAAAGCAAGCAGGCAGTGGATTTAAATCTTAAGGTCTTTCTTTGTCACATGTGGTTTGACAATTCTCACTGAATCTATCTGGGCTGTGCAACAATCTGCAGAGTTGTTTATTATATTATGATCTCATCCTCCTCTTAGGAGCTCAGAGCAAAAGTGACCTTCTGGATGCTTGGCTGTAAGAAATAGACTCCAGCGGAAAGAAGGAGAAAGAAAAGGGTTCCCTTGTCCCAGTGGTGAAATCCAATTTTTTTTACTACCGGTTCTCTGGGTGTGGCTTGGTGAGTGTGGTATGGCTTGGTGGGCGTGGCAGGGAAAGGATACTGCAAAATCTCCATTCCCACCCCAGTCCTGGGGAAGGATACTGCAAAATCCCCAATTCCCTTCCCACTCTGGGGCCAGCCAGAGGTGGTATTTACCGGTTCTCCGAACTATTCAAAATTTCCGCTACCGGTTCTCTGAACTGCTTAAAATTTCCGCTATCGGTTCTCCAGAACCTGTCAGAACTTGCTGGATTTCACCCCTGCCTTGTCCTTTCTACTTATCACCTGGATAGAAATAAGATGGCCCCTCTTCAATTCAATGTCCAAGGTCTGCCTTCTGAGGCAGAAGTCACTTGGTTGGTATCTTTGAGCCCATCAGACTTTGGAAGATGGTAAAATAGGTTTGAGGAGCAGCATACATTAAATATATTTTCAAAGTATTTTTGGAACAAGTTACAAAAGAGACCAAGTATTTTTTCTAAGGTAGAAGATATTTGGCTGATTTTGCTACAAGCAATAAATGCAATCGCTCTTCTGTCATTCCATTGTACAGGTAGTCCTTGATTCATGATCACAATTGGGACCAAATTTTCCATTGGTAAGCAAGCCAGTTTATTAAGTGAGTTGGGCCCAATTTTATGACCTTTTTGGTCATAATTGTTAAGTGAAAGACTGTGGTTGTTAAGTGGATCACAAGGCTGTTAAGTGAATCCGACTATTCCCATTGACTTGTTGGAAGCCAGTGAGGAAGGTCACAAATGGCCATTACATGACTCTGGAATGCTGCAATAATATTTTGATTTATGTGAGGACTGGTTTTAAATCACTTTTTTCAGTGCTGTGGCAACTTGGGATGGTTGCTAAACTAATAGTTGTAAATTGCGGACTACCTGACCTTAGATTCAACTGTCAAAACCACAAACCTAACTAGGTTAATTTACTTTTATCTTCCAGACTGGTATCATGTTTAGCTTGACATATACTAGCAGCCTCTACTTATAAAGTAAGATTGATCATGGTACTTGTCATCGCAATGCACTGAACTAAAGTGCTGGTTTTTCTACTTGTTTTTATGCACCATATTGAAATGTGTTCGGAAATACAATTGAAAAGCTGAAAATGTAAATGTCATTTGTAGGAATTAAAGGCATTGAAATTAAATGAGCTTTCCTTCCTGCGCTATATGTAGGCCCCGCTGTAAATTAATGCAGTAAAATGAGAGAGGCGTTCACACTGGGCCAGTGGCATTTATCCTTGGCTTTTAGAAACTGATGATTCAGACAAAGCTGACTCACCTGATCTTGCTATATTAAGCTACACCATTTGTTCCACTGGGATTGAACTTCTGTAGCAAACTCTGTATAAAGCTGTCTTTGAAAACAGCTGAGAAATAACACAGCTAAGATTCTACCAAGGCCAAATTGTGGGATTGTAATATTTCTTCCTCGTACTAATTACTGCCTACCAGTTTGTTTCCTGATGCAATTATGGAAATATAATACTTCCATTCAGATCTTTAAAGATCTGAAAGTGGAACGCGAACCATTTATATCTTCCATGTGAATTTGCCTCTCTTTTAACATCCAAAATACTGTAATATAATCCCTTTGTGCATGTCTTGATTTCTGATTGAGAGAATGTAGAGAGGGCTGTTTCTGTATATGAAACTCACTAAATGTTTATGTTTTTAACTGATGGTGTTTTCTTTTAGGTTAATATCACATTTCTTGTTTTCTAATTTCTTATTAGAAGAAAATGCTTAGACACCGTGGGTTTCCAGCCATTTGTCTGGAATGGTATAGGGTCTCCTGTTTGAGCAGGGGTTTGGATTAGAAGACCTCCAAAGTCCCTTCTGAATTTGTTATCCTGTCTATGTGGCAAGTGCTATTAGAGAATAAGTTTGTATATTATATATAATAACTGAATATTCCCAATAACTGGAAGTAACAGGAAGTAAATTAGTGTTCTTTATGGCTTTACTGAATATATACTTTATATTTATGCTGTTTATATGTATGTATGTTGTAGGTGGATGGTTTGTTTTGATAATTTATTTTTCTTTTAAAATGCCTTATCAAGTGGGTACATAAAGAATGTTCATGGACTGGACTGGACTGGACTGGACTAGACTGGACTGGACTAGACTAGACTAGACTAGACTAGACTAGAACAGAACAGAACAGAACAGAATTTCTCATAATTCTGTTTCCTAAATCGTAGCCTGAGAGTGATTAGGAAATATATTTAGAAGTTTTATGGGAAAAAATCTATACAGCTGATATTAATTTCTTTATTAGATGTACATGCCACTTCTCCTCTAGGAACTAAAGCCAGTATAATTAGCACTCTTCCTATTTTAACGTATAAATTAGCCCTGTGAAGTCAAGTGTTTTGAAGAATAATAAGTGGCCCAAAGTCAATCAGTGAGTTTCTCTGGATGAAAACAGATTAGATCTAGGATCTCCTTGTTTCTAGACCAATGAACCACACTGACTTTCTGACTACCTATCAGTCAGGAGACAGGTGATAATTCACAAACTAAATCTAAGTAATGACTAGGCAAAAATCTGAATAGAAAATGCCCTCATTCAGATCTATCACTGTATCCAATCCATCTCAATTTAGTACAATATTAAGATAGTAACAATAACTATAGCCCTCAGTCCATGGCTGCTTTGACCAGGAAAGATTGGCAGGTTCTAATTCTAATCACTGTAGAGATCACCAGGACTAATCAATCCTGAATTAGGGAATCCAGTTCCTGATCTGCACACCCAATGTGGCTGAATATTTGGGTAACCTTAATACAATAGTCTATCCAATAGGTAAAAAAAAAAAAGGATTGCAGGGTACTTTTTTGTTAAAAAAGCCGTGATATTCTTATGCACTAGAAGAAGGATGACACTGCTGTTGAAAAAAGGATATCAGTTTGAAAAAAAAATGCATGGTACATTTAATAGTCCCTTCCATGTACATATTAACCGCAGGCAGAGAGTGCCAGTGCCATGCTTCCCACCAAATATATCTGCCAGCTTTTTTGCTTATAGAAGAATCTTGAGACATCTGAAACCTGACCTCTCTCATGGACTGGACCAGAGAGCAGCCTGCATGGCTCTCAAACAGGCAGGAGCTTGAGCAGGATGTGATTGGATAGCATCTGTTCAAGGAGAGTGGTAGGCTTTATAGGACCAGAACTAACCATTTTTAGCATGTTGACTTTTTAGAACTTGGAATTGCAATCTGCTAAGATCCCTGAAACAGATCTGTGTTTCTCAGCCTGGAAGAATCAGATGGATTCATCATGTCAGATGGATTCCAAATCCAATCCAGTCAGGGAGAACTGTGCCTTCAAAAACCCAGAAAGCATACAGAGCAGACAAAGCAATGGCAAAAAGCCATGGAAATAGACCCCCTATTTTCCTTTTCTTGCAGCTGTTGGCAGATCAATATTACATTGATTTTTAAGGATCAGAACTAAGTGTACAACCTGGAAATGAAAGATAATTATTCTCTCTATCTTTCCCTCACTGAATTTAATGTGTTACTTTAACTCTGCCTTTCTCTTATTGAATGGAATACATAAAATTCATCATAGATTATCTGCTTCTTATCTGATTGTCTTGTATGGCATTAGACTCAAGCATTCTTGGTGACACATTCCCCATAAAGAGTCAAACTCTAGTTAGTCAATTGCCCATTAGCTTCTATATTATTTAATAAATTGTATTGATTGTTCAGTAATTGTACTTTTATTTTTGGACTTAAGAGCACATAAGCCTTTTTAATAGCCTATAGTCTTAATAACATATGGCCTATGGAATGAAACTAATCACAATTATTCCAGGTATTTGAGACACTTTAAAGATTTAACAATTAAGACAACCAGAACAGGAAAAATCTGTCCCTTTGCTACTTATATTACCACCATTACATAAAGTGCTGGTATAGATTTTACCTCTTTATCAGGCAACAGATGTATTGTTTCCCAACAGAAGGAGGGAGATGGAGAAAGAAGAGCAGATGGTGACAGCATCATTGGCCACAGCCTTTCAAAAATGATCAAATTATAACTTTTAAAATAAAATGTGAGGCATTATGAAACGTGATTGGAGAGTAACCAGATTAATTTTTTAGAGAAAATTAAATACAAATGGAATTTGGTTTTTGGTTTGATCCCATTATTTTTTTTTGTTACAGCATTCCCATTTGCTACTTAGTTTAGTTTAGTTTTAGTTTTATTTGATTTATATACCGCCCTACTCCCGAAGGACTCAGATCGGTGAACAGCCACAAGATAAAACACATAAATACAAAATTTAAAAGCAAAATAAAACCGAATTAAACAATTTGGCCGAACACAGATTTAAAGCACCCCACTAATTAAAAACAAATTAAAATTTGCATTTTAAAAAGGGAAAAAAGGGAAAAAGAGAAAAATTAGGCCAGGCCCGCCTGATGGAATAAAAACGTCTTGAGAGCGCGGCGGAAGGTGCGGGGGAGCTCATTCCAGATAGTAGGTGCCCCCACAGAGAAGGCTCTCCCCCTGGGGGCTGCCAGTCAACATTGTTTGGCCGATGGCACCCCAAGGAGCCCCTCTCTATGAGAGCGTATCGACCGGTGGGAGGCTACTGGTGGCAGCAGGTGGTCCCGTAGATAACCAGGTCCTAAGCCATGGAGCGCTCTAAAACCTTGAAGTACACACGGAAGGCCACCGGGAGCCAGTGCAGCTCATGCACTTTGAACTATGAGGTGACCTAAGGTTCTCCAATGTTGCATGACTGAAGACCTAATGACTGTTGAGGCCAACAAAATGAAAACCTACGTCTAAGACATTTTTTCCCCCTTTACTTTGTAAACATGACAGGGAGCAGGTTTATAAAATCCTATCAGTCCTGAGAGAACTATTTCTGCCTTTAAACAAAGCCCCCTTAATCTTTTCAAACTGAAAAGAACAATATATTACTCAGTGCAAGCAGGATGAAACCACCACCACCACCAAAAAAAAAAAAAAGGCCTCAGAGACTTAACCCATGAAATTTCCTAAGGCAGAGTTCATCAAGGCATCAATCAACAATGTCACATGTCAGAAACAATGTCAGGGAAAAAAACCCATAGATGTTCAGTATAGGTATCCCTAGTTAAGTGAGCACAATTGGGACAGGCCAGTGAGGTCATTAAGTGAAGTGGTCACTAAATGAAACCACAACTGTGCTTAAAGTCCTGCAAGGTCATAAATATGAGGATCAGTCAAAGGGTTACTTCTTCATTATCATTGTAACTGCACATGGTTGCTAAATGAGGCAGTCATTAAAAGGACAACCTGTAACCAATTAAGGGTATTCACTTAATACTATAAATGTTCTACCACTCATTAACAAGAAACAAAGGTTATTTCCAATGCCAGTGCCTTCTCTAAAATGCCCCCCCCCCTTTAACAATGAAATGATTCCTTACACAATCAGAGCTTATCTGGTTTCTTCTATACTGGAATAAAGTTTGTTTGTATGCTATGCTGATTCCATGCATTTGTAATAGCCTAAAGTCCCTGGAAACATCCCAAGTAAACCAAAACACCCAGCAGCCCGAGAAGAAAAAACAGGAATCATCTACAACATACAGTGTAAAGACTGCAACAACCACTACATAGGACAAACAGGCAGAAGACTGGCAGAATGCATCCATGAACATCAACTAATAGAAGCCATGATGAAAACTAATTTCTCAACATATGGACAGATTTAACCATAGTTTCAACTGGGAAACTGTGATCATCCTAGACCAAGCCAAGTCTCAAAATGCTACAGAATTTCTGGAAGCCTGGCATTCTGGCACATGGGCCATCATTAGACACAGACATAAACAACATCTACATACTGTGCAAAAGAGACAAGCAACAAGCCACAAGGAGAACAAAAAGACCAAAACACCTCCCCATCAGCAATCAATACCAAGATGACCATAGATTAAGCTCAAGATTAACATCAGGCCAACAATCAAGAAGTAAACAATACCCCAATCAAGGAAGTCCCAAACAAGCTAACAGTAAACAGCCCAACCCAACGAACCTCCAAGACCATTCGCATCAACACTTAAAGAATAAGTCACTAGAACCGGCCTGTCAAACTGGTGGCCCATGGGCTGGATGCATCATGTGCAGGCCACACCTACCCAGCTCCACAAAGGCAATAAACATCATTTATTTATTTATTTATTTATTAGTTTAATTTATATGCCGCCTTTCTCCGGAGACTCAGGGATGCATCATGATATGTCACAATACGTCACATGACACTATCAAGTTTGACACCATGCACAAGGATATAAACTGAGAGCAAACTCCACTCCTTATTAACACTGATGATGCTACCTAGTTTGGGTAATGAAACATGTGCAAGAAAACAACCAAGTTCAGAGAGCTCCAAGGAGCTCTCATACTGATCACAGATCAAAGCCCTAGAATTTCTTGACTCACAATTCAAAATTAAATACCCTTCCTTTCTATTGTTTTCTGTTCTCTCTCCTGAAATTTGGAACCCAACATTTATTGCTTCTAGACAAAGTGTGAACTTCCTCCTCAGAGTTGGACTCCCTATATGTCATCCACAATGTGGTCATTGTCATACTAGTCAAGGACCACTCCTTGGCTAAGAACACATAAGATCACAGAAGTCCAGATATCCAATAAATTTAGTTTTTAAAATTATTGCATATGTATTAATGACCACTTAAACAAAGGCATGGTAAAACAAGGGCATAGCACAATATGGGTGACAATACTAGCATTTATAAATATATGAAAACTTTTGGAAGCCAACCTGTGAATGAATATGAGTTATTCATTTGCTCAAGCTAACTACTTCTCTTCCATCTTGTTGAAAAAGAGATATGCTACTTTTACATTCTAGCGTTCGGCTGTCTCATTGGATTTATTCAGTGTTTACAAACTTTGACATCAGTCAAATTTTAATGCCAGAACTAAAGGCTAAATTACTCATTTATCTTGAAAATTAACTCATTATCATAGTGTTGGAGAATAGCACATTGATCTAACAACAGAACTGTCAAGAGGGCCAAAGTTTATGGCCTTTTTCAGATAATTTATTCACAATTCTTTCCTATAAGTTTATAAAATATGAAGTTCCATTGTGCTTCGAGAGTCTGAATAGGACAATTCAGGAAAAAGAACAAACATGAAAAATGAGGTCAAGGATATAGTAACAGTCATGTAATTTAAGGACTTTCTTCTTTGCCTAGCATCATCTTGATTAGTTACTTACAGCTGACTTCATTTGGTCAAATCCAGACTGAATCTTTATTATATGATAGGATAGCATTTTATTTCTAATTCCACATCTTCTGTCAAAATTGCACAATTATTTATCATCAGATGTTTCTGAAGCTTTTTAGCTAAAGAGATAATGAAAATAGAAATCAAAAAGGTCATCCAAATAAACAGCATATAAAAGCATTATTTCATTGTCTTCTTACCAAGGATTTTCAGTGAATGAGGTTCCACACAAAGAAGGCTATCCCTTTTGTATTCTCCATAGATAACTGAAGGACCTGTGAAGGATACAGAAGACAGAAGACATTACATTGCTCTCAAATGGTCCTGGTCCATTTGAGCAATGTTAGATCCGGCGCAGGGAAAGAAGACTGGACCAGCTCGATACATTAAGCAACTTTTATTCATTACAAAGTAACGAGTCAAGACTGCTGGCGCGCTGCCGGAGCTCTCCTTATATTCGCTCCCGGCAGACGCACCGCCCCTTGACAGGGATTCAAATCTCCCGCCCGATGGCTGGCAGCCAATCAGGGCGGATGCCCTTATAAGGACATAACACTCCTCCCCCCCTTAGTCCGAAATGTCAATCTCATTCACAAACGTTACGTAGTCGCGCAGGTACGCCGGACGCCTCGGCACCCTAGCTGACCTGCGCAGTCTCACTTCTCCTCCGTCTCCGGCCTGGAAGGACGGGGCTCTTTCGTCTCCTGGTTCCCTCTCCGGAACCGGGCTCGGTTCGGCTGTCGAGTGAGCGGGGCCACCCCCAGCGCCTCCGGCCGGACCGCAGACCTTGGATCGCTGGTCCTGGTGGTCTTCCTCCTGTCCTGTGGATCTCTCGCCTCGCCTCGGCTGCTCGGTTCCGACCCGGGAAGAGCGTCTGAGTCTCGGTAAGTCCATTGCTTGCTCCTCCCTGGTCTCCCGGGCGCTGTGGTTCGGTCTCGGTCCGGCTTGCTGCCGCTCGGGTGGCGGTTCCGCTCGGTTCGGGTGGTGCTGGCTCTCGTTGTTGTTGTTGTGCCGTCTGACCTCGCAGGGGTGGCGTTGGTCCCCTCGGTTGGGCTGGCATTGGTCTACCTTGTCTGGCTGGCGGTGGTCGACCTGGTCGGGGTGTTGTTGCGGCGCTGCCTCTGCGGGGCGGCGGAGGTCTCCCCTGCCGGGGTGGTGCAGGTCTCCCTGGCCGGGTTGTTGTCGGCTTCCCCTTCCCCCTAGTCCCTGGTCTACCGTTGGTTGGTGCCTGGGGCCATCCTGGTCGGGGTGTCGTTTCTTGGCTGTCTCTTGTGATGGGCGGGGGTCCCCCACGTCGGTGAGTTGTGTGCCACCCTCACCCGTGGGTCGTGGGTTGCCCGTCTTGGCTGGGTCCCGGTCTACTCGCCTTGAACTGCAGTCTCCCTCGCTGGGCTGGCATGGGCTGCTGTAACTGGTGGGGTGCGTTGCTCCTCCTCTGGGCAGGTCCCGGTCTACCTGCGGGCTGGGTTGGTGGTCCCTGGCCTTGCTGTGCCCGGTGCCCACCTGGCTGGGTTGGTGTTGCCATCCTCCGTGCGGTTGGCCCTGGTCTACCTCGCTGGGCTGCCGGCGTGACAGCATCTGGTAGTGGGCTGGGCCGACCTTGACGGGGTGGTGCTGCTCTGCCTCGCAGGGGTGTGGTAGGCCTACCTCGTCGGGGTGTCGTAGGCCTACCTCGCCGGGTTGTTGTAGGCCTGCCCGGTCTGGGTGTGGTAGGCCTACCTCGCCGGGGTGTTGGAGGTCTACCTCATTGGGGTGTTGTAGGCCTCCCTCGTCAGGCTGGTTTTCATGCGCTCCCCCCCACCTTTTTCGGAGTTGGTCGATGTGACGTCTCGCGAACTGTCCATCTTCCAACTCGACGATGTAGGATTTGGGGCCGGTTGTGCTGGCAATCTTCCCCTTCAGCCACTTAGGAGAGCCGCTGAAATTCAGCACGAAAATTGAATCTCCGTTGCTGAAGGCGCGAAGCGGGCGGCTGGCGGTTGCGGTCACTTCCGGGCTGTATTGGGGGTGCAGCCGGTCCAAGGGTGACCTCAACCTTCTGCCCATCAACAGTTCGGCCGGGCTCTTGTGGGTGGTGGCGTGTGGCGTGATGTGCTGGGTGAGGAGGAAATTGTCTATGCGCTCTTGCCAGTCCCCCGGGCCCATCTTGGTGAGGGCCTCTTTGGTCAGTCGGACCATGCGTTCCGCTTGTCCGTTTCCGGCCGGCCTGTAAGGGGCGGACAGGGCGTGGCGGATGCCCAGTCCCGCCAGGAAGGACTCCATGGCCAAGGATGTGAGCTGGGGGCCGTTGTCTGAGACCAGCACATCCGGTAGACCATGAGTGGCGAAGAGACGGCGCAGGGCTCGGATCGTCGCGTCCGTTGTGGTAGATGCCATGGGCACCACCTCGAGCCATTTGGAGAAGGCATCTACCACGATGAGGAGGTGTCGCCCCTGCATCGGACCCGCGAAGTCAATGTGAACCCTCAACCAGGGGTTGCTGGGGGTCTCCCACTTCGCGACCTCGGATTGCGGCGGCGCTGGGCGAACTTCTTGGCACGGGTCACATCTGGAGACCCATTGTTCAATGTCTTTGTCCATGGAGGGCCACCAGACATAACTCCGTGCCAGTGCCTTCATGCGGACGATGCCCGGGTGCCCCTTGTGCAGGGTCTCCAACGTTCGCCGTTGCAGAGTGCTTGGAATCAGCACCCTGTCTCCCCATAGCAGACAGCCCTTCATGGTGGACAGCTCCTCCTGTTTCCTGGCGAACGGGCTGAACCTTTCCTCTGGCTTTCCCGATGGCCACCCTCTGAGGATCCAGGATTTCACTTTGCGGAGTGTGGGGTCCTTTTGGGTGTGGACGGCCACATCTGCGGATGACACCGGGCAGCTGGCGTCATCATCAATGTGCAGTAGGTGGAGCGTGGGGGCTGGGTCTTCGACCGGCTTCTTCGACGGGCATCTGCTGAGGGCGTCAGCGTTTCCTATGGCTGTGCCTGGCTGGTGCACGAGCCTATAGGAGTAGCCAGCTAGGAAGATTGCCCATCTCGTCATTCTTGGGGACATGAAGGTCGGGGTTGGTTGGTCGCCTGCGAGGAGTCCCAGGAGAGGCTTGTGGTCTGTGACTATGGTGAAGCTTCTTCCGTAGAGATATTCGTGGAAGCGCTTCACTCCAGCCATGATGGCCAGGGCTTCTTTGTCCAGCTGGCTATAGTTCCGTTCTGCGCCGGACATAGTCTTTGAGAAGTACGCGATTGGGGCTTCCGAGCCATTGGGCAGTTCGTGGCTGAGGACTGCCCCCACCCCATAAGGCGACGCGTCGCAGGTCAGTCTGATGGGGAGCGTCTTGCTGTACTGAATGAGGACGCTTTTGGACGTCAATAGTCCTTTGATGGCCCGGAATGCCGCTTCCTCTTCCTGGCCCCACTTCCAGGAAGCCGATTTTCCCAGCAGGCGGTGGAGTGGCTCAGCAACTGTGGCTTTCTGTTTTAAGAAAATGGCGTAAAAGTTGAGCAACCCAAGGAAAGCCTGAAGCTCCGTTTTGTTTTTTGGGCTTGGAGCTTCATGGATTGCTTCCACTTTTGATTTGGTGGGGTGGATGCCTGTGCTATCAATGAGGAAGCCCAGGAACTCGACTTCCTGTACTCCTATGATGCACTTGTCCCGCCTGACCCTCAAACCCTTGGACTTGAACCGCTGCAGGACAAGCCTGAGCCTTTCAAGGAGTTGGGTTCTTGAGTCACCGGAGATGAGCACATCATCGAAGTAAGGCACCACCCCGGAACGCCTTGGAGAAGGCGTTCCATCATGGATTGGAAGATGCCAGGGGCAGCGCTGACTCCAAATTGGAGGCGGTTGCATTTAAATGCCCCCCTGTGCGTGACAATTGTTTGAGCCTCCGCCGTTTTGTCATCCACTGGCAGTTGCTGGTAAGCCTGGGCCAGGTCCAGTTTCGCGAAAATTGATCCAGATCCCAGGGAATGCAGCAGATGTTGCACCACTGGGACTGGGTATGCGCTCTGTGCCAACGCCTTGTTGATGGTACAACGGTAGTCAGCACAGATGCGCACAGACCCATCATGCTTCAGTGGGGTCACAATGGGGGTCTCCCATGAGGCATGATCAATCGGTTCCAGGACGCCCTGGGCAATCAGCTTATCCAGCTGCTCGTCTACTTTGGGCCGCAGGGCAAATGGAACTCGGCGGGGCTTGAGCCTGATTGGGGTGATTCCCTTGTCCAGATTAAAGGAGATTGGCCTCCCCACAAATTTCCCCAGCTTACCATCGAAGACTTCTTTGAACTCTTCGATGATGGAGTCGAGTTCGTCCCTGCAGATCTCGTGGATGCCCTGAAGTGAAAGTCCCAGCGGCTTGAACCACTCCACACCCAACAGGTTCGGTCGGCTGTGCTGCACAATGGTGATGGGTAGCTTTCCGTTGAAGTCGTTGTACTTCACCCGGATTGTGGCTCTGCCTAGGATTTCAATGGGATTCCCGTTGAAGTCCACAAGTCTCGCCTTTGGGGTTTTCAGCTGGGTCCTTTTGTATGCCGGGTTCAGTTGCTGTAGGTGCTGCCAGTCCATGATGGAGTAGGCGGATCCGGAGTCTACCTCCATCTTGCATGGTGACCCCTCTGCTAGCAGCGTCACGTGGAACTTGGTGGTTCCCTCGTCGCTTGTGTGAGCAATGGTGGTGGTCTGGTGCACCGTTCTGTTGCGGGGATATTCCTCCTCCCCGCGCCGGGACTGGTTTGAGGACCGTTTGGATGTCCTCTGGTTATCTTTGCGATTTTCCCGGAATCGTGGTCTGGGTGGTTCCGGGGCTGGATCTGTGGCTCTGCAGGCCTCTGCGATGTGGCCCCTCTTCAGGCATCGGCGGCAGGTCGCGTCCCTCCATCTGCAGTTTGCCCTGGGGTGGTTGCCTCTGCAGCTGCCGCATCGCTCTCCCCGGTCACCATGCTGTGGGTTTTCCCGCCTGGGGGGGCGGGACACCTTGTGGACGGCCATTTCCTCATCAGACTCGGATTGAGTGGTTGCCTCGTCTGATGAGGTCGGGCCCGACTTGTGGATCTTATGGATCCCCCTTGCTTTTACCATCGCGGCGGCTGCTTGCTCAGACGTTTCAGCCGCCGTTGCCTCGTCGAGGACATCTTTGAGCGGAATCTTCTTCCGGCTGAGGAACTTCTTCTGCAGCCCCACATCTCGCATTCCAAACACAATGCGGTCCCGGATGGCATTGTCCACATTGTCGAACTCGCAGTTGGCAGCGATTTGGCGAAGCGCTGCCACGAATTCCTTGATGGATTCACCTTCCCGCTGTTTTCTTTGCTGGAAGGTGAACCTGTTTGCGATGGGGGTGCCTGTAGGTGCATAGTGCTCCTGTAGGACTTCCTGCAGGTCGTTCCAGGACATCTCCTCGATGTCCCTGGGTGCCACGAGGTCAATCGCCATCTCCAGAACGTCCGATCCGCAATGAGCCAGGAAGAGGGCTCTTTTTCTCTCCTCATCGAGGTTCTGGTATCCATTGCCTCGCAGGAACTGCCGGAATCGGACCATGTATGACCTCCACTTCTCCCGGGATGGGTCGAACGGGTTCAGCGCGGTCATCGGGGCTTGCGGGGTGGCCATTCTGGAAGATCGCTGTGGTGTGGTGATTTTGTGGGCGATCGTGCCAAGAGTCTTGTGAAGGTTCTTCTCTCTAGTCCTTCGTCGCCAGTGTTAGATCCGGCGCAGGGAAAGAAGACTGGACCAGCTCGATACATTAAGCAACTTTTATTCATTACAAAGTAACGAGTCAAGACTGCTGGCGCGCTGCCGGAGCTCTCCTTATATTCGCTCCCGGCAGACGCACCGCCCCTTGACAGGGATTCAAATCTCCCGCCCGATGGCTGGCAGCCAATCAGGGCGGATGCCCTTATAAGGACATAACAAGCAAGACTTAAAAACCAGCATCTAAGCCTTAGGCTGAGAAAACAACAGAGATTGCATATCTGCCACTCAACATTTAAACTCTATTAACTCTATTAAGGGATAACCAAATTTCTAAACCATCTTTAAAAATACTATTAGAGCAAACCTCTGAAATCAATAGTATTGATATTAATATTTCTGCTAAACTTTAAACTATAAGTATCTTATTTCATTTTTAATGATTAAGGAATAGACACATGCAATTTTTTTGATTTTGTGTCTAAATATTCTAAAGGGCCAACTGGACAATACAAGTTTAATGAAAAAACCATCTTTGCTGAAAGTTGTGCCTTGGCTGCGAGTTGCTTCTTTGACTCTGTTTTGAAAGCTCAGAAGATCTGTAGAAGATCTTTTGAAGACACACTCATTGCCAGAAGGGTTCCTTTCGGCTATGCGGGAGGGATTTTTTCTTATGAGACTCTCAGGCTATGGAACCTATTGCCCCTAGGAGTTGCAGTTGATCCCTAGTCTAAATATTCAGATAATCTTCAAGTTTATCTTTTTTAAAAAAAGGACGGATTAATTGTTAACTGGTTTTAGAATTAATTCAGAATATTTGTTTCAATATAGCTTTCTAATTCTTGTTTTGTGTCTAAAAATTTGTCAACTTTCCTGAATGCTCAGCAGAGTGGAAAGGCATGTATAGAAAAAATAAATAAATAAGTCAGCCAGCTTGGAATATCTCAAAATTAAGTGAATGTTTATTATGCTCTTTGAGCAAACACAGAAAAACACAAGCATTTTTCATAAATAATTCAATACTTACTGATGCACCCCGTTGGAAGAAATATCCTTCTGGGTTCAGTTTCAAGTGGGGAAAAAGTCACTGGAAACATGGAGACTGCTTGGAAAGATGGTTTAATGGTGGACAGGATGACATGGTTTGAGGTCCCAGGCAAAAAGCACATAGTTGAGAGCGAGAGAGAGAGAGAGATTTATACCCTCTGTTGGGCTTTGAATTTGAGATTGTATTCTGATTGGTTGTCAGACTCCCATGGTGCCATGCAGGGGTAACTCTGTAGGTTGTGTCTTGAGTCCCAAGCTTGGTTGAGCCTTGCTGGGTGATGATGTAATGAAGGGGCTTTGGGCAATTCCTATTATGGCTCTGCTTGAAGGAGGTAAATCAATTGTTATGTAGAATAGACTGGCCCAGGCCTTAATGGCCCATTGACAAAGGTGAGGGGGCTGAGTTTCTGCCCTCCTTTTAGGTGAAATATTCTGTCGTTTTAATATTTCCTAAAATATCTCATTTTCCTAGAAGAGGGGTGGTTGCTAACTTCCTACAACCCCATAATATAGTCTCAGCCTAGTCAGCATCCTGATACCAAAAAGATAGGCTCTCAAACTGAAATATCACACTTCCTTAAAGAATGTGATTTAATAATGGTCAGATCCCGGAGTCAAGGTTTGGCTAACTCTGTAAGCAGCAGCTCAATTCCCACCCCCCCACACACACACATTGGGAGTAATTAATAGTTTTAGATTTACCCCAAATAACACTTTGCTCTTTTATCAGGTCTCCTTGGGCAATGACAGCAGGACAGATATCTATCTCAAAAGAACAAACAAATGTGATAAGACATATCTCCCTGTTTTGATTTCCTCCAACCCACAATGTTGTTCCTCAGTGGAACTGTTGTGAAATCTTCCCTGAAGCAATGAAATGAAACGGGTGATGGAATGGGTTCATAGGGAAGGTCTGACTTATTTTGACTCACCATTGTACTTAATGGCAGACTTAGAAACATTCAGAAACCACCCTGCAGAACTACTGTGTGACTATGAGCTCATGTCCAATTCTTCTTCATGATTAAAAGTTCACCTTGTAAAAAAAAAAAAATCTATTTAACATCCCTATACTCCTGAGAGATTAGAAAATTAAAGGAAAACTTTACAAGCCAACATTTCTCTCAAATTACTGTGGGAGTGGATCAGCCCTATTGGAATAAAAGGTTAACGAAAAATTAAAAAGCCAAAGGCTAGGTTTACCTCTACCCTAATTAATATGATTTCTAGCTGCAATACTGCATGGGTACTCACCTAGCAAAGAAACCTTTCTAGTTGTTCCAGAAGCATTTCATAGAAATAGAGTAAGAAGAATTTAATATAGGCATTCTGAATGCATTACTATTCTGAAAGCTGTTTCTAACCAGCAAGATGGCTAGAATTCCACATAATTAATGTGCTTCTGTTACTCATGAAGAAAACACCCCACACATGTCACATTTTAGCCATTAATCAAACTTAACTGATAACTAGCCAATTGTCTTTTAAACTGTTTTGAAAATAATTTAAAAGCGGAGATATTGCGTTCACTTTTAAGTTTATCAACTTTTTCTTTGAAAAAAAAAATCAAGAACCTTTATCAGGTTGAGCACTGAATTTTAGAGTACATCTATTGCTTTCCATTTAATATTAACCATCTTAGGTATTTCTGGAAATAAAAATAGAAATCATTCTGTAACAATTCATTAAACAAAGGAAACAGCAATACTTCTCCTAATTTTGAACACAAAATAATTAATCTTCCTTAAATTTATCTGCCCTTCCCTTTATCACTGACCTAGATAAATGCCATGGAGATATTCAGCTTCTTCTTGTCTTTTATCTTCTCTTGTATACTAAGGGTATTCAATAATAAAATACAAAAATATTAGATCAAACTCAAGGCCCGGAGCCCGGATTCACCCTACAGAGTGCTTAGATCTAGCCCATGGGGCTGCCTTGGAAACAGGGAAAGACCGGCCCATGGTGCCTCTGCCACCAAAAACGGAGCTACCAAGCTCTGTTTTCGCTGGCAGAGGGTTGCAGGAGGCCATTGCAGGTGAAAACAGAGCTTGGGAGCCCATTTTCACTGGCAGAGTGCTCAGATCACCACAGGTGTCCCTGACATGAGTGACATTGAGCTGGCCATGCCCAGTCGACCCACGCACCCTGGCCCCCTGAGGTCAAACACAACCCTGATGCAGCCCTCAATGAAGTCGAGTTTGAAACCCCTGAACTAGATGATACTGAATTTTACCTGGTATGTTACACCATGTTATCCAATTCATAACTGGTGAATGTTTTGTGAATTATATCTGCCTTTGAGTTATCTTCATTATAATCAGCCCAGTTTCTGTTATTGTTTTTAACAGTCCATGATATGTTGCTATAGTAGTGGAGTTCTCCTCAATATTCTCTCTCGTTTTATGGATTATTGTTCTTCACTTCAAAGTCCAGCTGGAAGTGATATCTATCTGCTGGAGGTGATATGTGCATTTAATTCAAGTGTAATGACAGTTTTCTTTCACACCGCATTTATTGTAGTTTAACCCACTTTAACTCCCTCCATGAAAGAGCACATTGCGAATGTGGCTGCAATGCAGACACAGCAACTCTCTTTCCACTTGCACAGTAGGAACATCTGTGAATGCAGTTTCAATGTTCTGGCCAAGCATAAAATCTGTGAATCTGTGAAACATTTAAAAGGCAAGACCTAGAGAGTTTCATTAACAATCCACCGCAAACGCCAAGTGACACCTCATGTATTTGAACATGATTTGTAAGCTGGGTGTTAGAGAGGTGTAAAATTATTCCATAAATTATCTATGAAAGTGGTAAAATCTACGACTCCTCTGCTCTTGCTTATTTTTAGATCTCAAATTTTCAACAGAGAAAAAATTCTTCAGCATCAGAATCCTAACACTGAGGCAAACTAAAAGGAGAACTTAAGAACAGTTTTAATAATGCTGGGCGTGATCATGATTTTTACCATGCCCTCTCCAAAGATGAAGAAAAAGCTACAAGACCAGATTGATAATGATGCTAAACTTTCTATAAATAAGATCTCCATGAAAGTTAGATTAGATGGAGAAAGTATAAAGGCCAAAATAATATTGCTTCATGGACTTGGTGATATTGAATTCTCTCAATTTTAATGTTATGTATATATTGCATGTACAATACTCTCAGGTCAGATGAAAAAGGAATGGTACTTATCTATCTGTCTATGGGGATATTTTGAATATTGATAGTCTATGCAGAAAGGGAAACAAAGGGATTTTATTGCTTGCATTAGAAAATTGTAAGATGTGACTATGACTGAGGGACATCCAGCAGATAAATAGAGAACTCTTATAATAATGGGGTGGGGAGAAATCACTTTTCCACTGCTCCTCTTCCCACTACAACCATATTTCTAAATTGAATATGAGGGGAGAATACAACTTAGCAGCTGGTGAAAGGAATTCACACTGATTACAGGGCTGAAGGCAAAGATATTCTGAAACTTGAATGTCAGCATTAGTCAGAAAATAATTTGGGGGGAATTGCTTCTCGTTTCAGGTAAGATTTAATAAATGTTTGACTTGCTGACAAGACCTCAGCAGAATTTCCCAAACACTTAATTCAGCATGCTTTGACTAAATTCTAGGTCCATTCTATATTTAAGGCTTTCCAGCTTATAACAATGCATGGTTAGGTACAAATCTTCACTGAATAGTAGAAAGACTCTACAGAAGAACCTTTGTCAACATAATAATGCAACTCCCTCTATAGTTTAATTTTAGTATTTTTTCTTCCAACCATCCTATGCCTTAATAGACTTAGTTATGTCCATTATTGAAGATTGGTTGTGTTGTTGATACTGATATTATGGTCTGAGAAACCCAGCTTAACTCTTGCACTACCCTCCTCTTCATTCTACATATCACACAGAAAGGTCTACATATCTGGAAGAAACAGGAATTATCCTTCATTCTTCAACACTTTGAAAGAAGATCAGTCTCTTAGCTTAACTCCCACATGAAGCTTCCAATTTTCATATTCCATTTTGAGATTACCAGAATTCCTTATTTTGAAAGCAGACCTTTCGAGTCAAACTTGATGATACAGAGCTTAAGAGAATCTCTACACAACGAAAGAATATATTCTTTTCTGACAATTAAATTATTCCTGACAGTTAGAGCAATTAATCAGTGGAATGACTTGCCTCCAGAAGTTGTGAATGCAGAAGTTTTTAAGAAGAGATTGGACAATCATTTGTCTGAAATGGATAGGGTTTCCTGCTTGAGCAGGGGGTTGGACTAGAAGATCTCCTAGGTCCCTTCCAACTCTGTTATTCTGTTATTTCTATTATAATATATAATGAACCCAAAAGGCTGTCCCCTTTTCATATATCCTCATCAACCTATTGCTTAAATGTGGGACCTGGCCTAGATTTGCTTTTTGTGTGGAGTTTATATCAGTATATTTGCAGACACTCTTCTTACTACATTTTAGAAATTTGGATAAATTGGAGCATGATTATTGAGTGATCACAAGTCTATTGGCTTGATAGGAGCAATCAGCAAAAGCAAATGCCTTCTCAGACCCATTAACTTTAAAGTCGAATCAGTACTCCCAGATACGAATAGCCAAATACCACTTAAATTGTTTCATTAAATGACACAAAGAGTAACATTTCTTTTATGTCTTAAATTGCATAATGAATTAAAAGTCAGTCACCCCTGAGGGGGAAAAAAATAGAAGAAACCTATACTGATAGACTGGTCACCTAAAATGCTGCTTTGAATTTTTACCTTGACTATAGTACAGTCTCATTGAGTCTGCCTTTTCTTATGTTTTACATGGTTTGATTCAAAAAGACTGTTTGCCACCTGATTCACATGCCCAATATTACTGTGTGTCTACAGCAGGGGTGTCAAACTCAAGGCCCAGGAGCCTGATCCGGCCTGCAGGGTGCTTAGATCTGGCCTGTGGGGCCGCCCTGGAAACAGCGAAGGACTGGCCCACAGTGCTTTGCCAGCACTGTGTGTGGCCCTCCTGAGCTCCATTTTTGCGGGCAGAGGGTTGCAGGAGGCTCGTTGCAGCTGAAAATGGAGCTCAGGAACCCATTTTCTCTGGCAGAGCGCTCGGGCCACCACAGGCACCCCGATATGAGTGACATTGTGAGCTGTCCATGCCCCCCTGTCCCCCATCCCCCCAAGGTCAAACACAACCCTGATGCTGTCCTCAATGAAATCAAGTTTGACACCCCTGGTCTACAGTATTCTATTTCTTTTATTACCTTTGTCTAAAGTAAGAGTTAGTTTTTAGCTAAGTAACACTATGGGATTGTGAAGAGACCAATGATAGCTGAAAATATAAGCATTATCAGAGGAAATGATTAAAAGATACATCTATTTAACCAGCAAAATGCGTATACCAGGACATCAGCTTGAGAACCTTTTTCTGTGTTACAGTATGCAGTTTCTCTGTGTCTGAGAAGCTAGTATAAGATATAAAAATAAACTGTTATCAATTCAGCCTGAGTATTGTTCCCTGTTTTGCCACATTATACCAGCAAAACCAAAACCACCCTTTTATATCTGAGCAGGGTAAAAGAGAAGATTGTGCAGAAAAGTCTCCAGTAGAAGGCACACTGCAGAGTTTACTATCTTCTCAAAATGAAATGACTTTATTTAAATGGCAAAAGAACAGTGTTTATGAAAAGCAAAGCTAAATGAAACATACACTGAAATAACAACAACAATCCAGAGGAAGGTTACTGCAAAATCCCCATTTCCTCCCGATCACCTGGGACTTGGGAGGCAGAGAATAGATGGGGGCGGGGCCAGTCAGAATTTTTACTACCGGTTCTGTGGGTGTGGCTTGGTGGGCATGGCATGGCTTGGTGGGCGTGATTTGGTGGGCGTGGCAGGGGAAGGATACTGTAAAATGTCCATTCCCTCCCCAATCCAGAGGAAGGTTACTGCAAAATCCCCATTTCCTCCCAATCAGCTGGGACTTGGGAGGCAGAAAATAGATGGGGGCGGGGCCAGTCAGAATTTTTACTACTGGTTTTCCGAACTACTCAAAATTTTCACAACTGGTTCTCCAGAATTGGTCAGAACCTGCTGATACCCACCTCTGCATAAGACTCTTTAAAGAAAAAGGCAATGATGCACTAATCTTAGAATAAATTACCTATTTCTTCTTTTTCCTCGGATTACTTGTTGCTTTTCTCACACGACTCTCACACTTTTCTCATCTGTCCTGAAATCTTTCAAGCAGGAGGTCTGTCTCTTGACAGAGAGCTCTGAGCACCCAACTTTCAAAACTGTTAGGCATATTATTACATGCCCAGCCATGTGCATGCTGCAACAACTGCCTTGTTGCATGATATACTGCATGCAGAACCAATGTCTGTCTACAGTCTGAATGCTACAATGTTAAGCGCAGAATCGTGTTCAGTTAAAATTAAAGCATTGGTCTGACATTCTAAATAAAATTTGGAGCCACTCTTGAATCCATTGAATTTTTTCCTGTTGCCTTACTTACAAAGCTACACACAGAAAGTATGAGAATTGGCTCTAAAGAGCTCTTGTCATCACAAAAGCCCCCACATCATCATTATTTGAGAGAATGGCTTACCTCCACGTTTTGTGTTCCCTTTATCATTTCATTTCACTGGTATTGTTAGGGATAGATATAAGCCTCTGTTTAGAGTTATTCATCTACAATCTGCTTCTAACACAAGAAATAAATGGATAGCATTTCTTGTACATGAAGATAAACAATGCATTTTTCTCTGATCACTTTGGGAATATATTATTTGAGTGGTACTTTTTTATTATTTTTCAGCTCACTGTTTATAACATTAATCGCTGAACTATAAGAACTTTAGTATTGAACTGTCAGGAATGATTTGTTACCAGATGTTAGCATAATTTGCCAGCTGTCATAATTTAATCATTTTTATTTGCCTAAAATATGACACTTAACTTTTGTGGTAAATCAAGACATATAGCTGAACTGATTTAATGTAACAATAGCTAAGAGAAGAATATAAAAGAAGAGAGTCTAATGATAATGGAGACATTTTAGGTAGTTAAAACTGGGAAGAACTGGTGGAATATTTCTCAGTGACAGTAGCTATTTGACTTAAAACTATAAACTGCTATGCTAAATGACTACATTTAGGCTTTGGCTTTGATTTTGACCATCATGTAAATTTATATCCCCCATAAAATGTAATGTAGAATTATAATCAGTGATTATGAAATTCATATAGTAAAGGCTGCATAAAACATAACTGGGGACAAAATTCCAGCCACATTATTTTCAGTGTGGACACTAATACATGAAATTAAACATCTTGTAATTTTAGTGGAGGGAAAAATTTGTGCTGTAATGACTTGTCAGACAGGATTACCATGTTTCTTTAGCACTACTCAATCCAGCCCTTTCTCCCTGGCAGAAAAAAAGTATGTGATGTAAGTATAATTTATTCAGCTTGTTTTTGAAAGAGTTGAGATCACCCAAACCGATCATATTTGATAAAGATATATCTTGGTTAAATTGTTAATCTGACTAATGAACCAGGGAACTAACCATGAACCAATGCAATGTTGTAAATAAATGATATAAGGAGATCAACATTCTGTCTGCTCATTTTAGGAATAACTGAAAAATGAACATAATAAAGCCAAATAAGGCACAGTGGCAGAAATCAGTGAAATACCAATAATAATAATAAAAATTCACTCAATGCCAGACCACGAGGCAGTGACCTTGGAATGTTGCTGACCCCTCCATTCTAAATCTCCTCTCCTTCTAGTGATGTCACCTAGAGCAGAATACACTCAAGCCTGCCCTGTGCATTCCAGAACACACAAACATCTATAGATGCAACATGATGAGAAAATGGAAACACACACTCAACTTGGATAGCCAACTTCATTACACAAAAGTAGATATAGAAGCTTCTTCTGGTCACTGCTGGTAAGGGGACCAGAAAGAATTACGGAAGCCATACTTGATGTGGTTTCCCTAACTCATTTCTAAGATGTACTTCTCCTGCAGTGGCTAAGCAGATGAATGCCATCTACAAAGGGAGGGGAGCAGTCAAAATAGGCAAGAGGGCAGATAGAGCCTTGTGATGTAAGTTTTATTATTTCGTGTATGGATATCAGTGTTGCACTCATCTTCAAAAGATGCAGGACTTGCATCTTGATGCTCTGCCTGCTACTTTGCTGATTTTGATCTCTCTTGAAGATCTCACTGAAGTTAATTTTTCTTCATGCCTAGTAATCTCCCCATTCTGCAAGTTGCTGTGTATGTGTATATATATTGGGAGAGAGGGGAGGGGCTTTCAAATTGCTAAACAATTTTTGTAGGAACAATCACATGCTAATGCATGCTGGCTCAGAATCCTGATGCTTGCAGTTTCAACATGTCGGGGGAAAACTCACTAAGATTTTGTTGGTATTAAGAGCTATAAGTGAATGAAATCCTGTATAATGAGTGATGGTGATGATACCCCATAAGATAATGATAATAACTCCTAGATTTAAAAAAAAGTCTTCACACAGATCCAATAGGCTGATTTTTACCATTCATCATGTTAATAAGTTTTTCTTCCCACCATTGTCCATTGTCCTATATAAAAAAAACTAATCTAAACAATTACCTAACTAATCCTAAACAACTGGGCAATTCAGTATTTCCAGCTGTGATGTAGCAGTCAATTGCCTTAAGGAATCACTTTTATGCCACCAAATCCCATTAATTCTACACAGTGATTGAATGTTTAGCCCAGAAGGTCTCAGCAGCTCATCTTAAATTAGGTTCTCAAATTGTATTAAATCCTAATGTTTAATTTTCAAATTCTGGGGAAAAAAAAGAGAGATTAAAAGGCCACAATCCTTAAAGGACATGCACAATCAGATATCCATTATCAAGGCCATCAGTGTTTTCCATCAATGGAAGCAGTCCTTTGAGTGTAGAAATCCAAAGAGAAAGACAAACTCCATTGAAAGAGGTTAACCTTAGTAAGAAGCATCTTGGTTGTACTGCTGATCAGGTTAGTGAAGCATTTTCTTTTATCCACAGCATGTTGCTCTTGTTCGTGTATTACTTCCAAAGTGGTAGCAGTCAGCAAATTATTTGAAACATCACACTGGGAGATTTAAACCAGCAGTGACAAGTAGTTTTAGAAATCTGTGGTGGAACAAGTTAGATTGCTACATTGGGGTGATTTTCCAGTCAGAACCACCTGAGTTTATTATCTTTCGTGATTCTCAGATATTCAGCAGAAGAGGATAAACCACTGTGATTCTAAAAATTGCTAGGTACGAACAAAATCCTGATACACCTGTCTTGTATTTCAGCACATTGTTTTTGTTTTGTTTTTGTCCTTGCCCTTGAATGCATGTTGGAGGGATTTTTTAAAAAAAATACTTATGTTTACAAATTCCAGGTTTCTGTAATATTTAAATTTATTTATTTATTTATTTATTATTGCGATTTATATGCCGCCTTTCTCCCTGTGGACTCAAGGCGGCTTACAAAATGACAAATTCCAATACAAATCACAATGAAATAAAATTAAAATCAGCAACCCTATTAAAACAGTTTAAAATTATGACAGTGTACCCCCAAACGGATCAGTTGAGTTGACGGAAGAGCCATGTCTTCAGCTCGCGACGAAAGGAAAGAAGGTCGGGGGCTGTCCTGAGCTCGATGAGCAATCCATTCCAGAGGGTCGGGGCTCCCACAGAGAACAGTCTCCTCCTGGGGGCCATCAGCTGGCACTGTTTGGCTGACGGCACCCTGAGGAGGCCGACTCTGTGAGAGCCCACAGGATGGTGGGAGAGCGGCTGGAGATGGTCCTGCAAGTACCCCGGGCCTAAGTCATGGAGGGCTTTATAGGTAAGCACCAGCACCTTGAAATGTATCCGGAGTGCCACCGGCAGCCAGTGCAGCTCACGCAGGAGAGATGTTACATGGGAGTATCTAGATGCCCCCATAACTACCCACGTAGCTGCGTTCTGGACTAGCTGGAGCCTCCGGACGCATCCCAAGGGCAGCCCCATGTAGAGGGTGTTACAGTAGTCCAACCTAGAGGTAACGAGGGCATGAGTGACCGTGGCGAGGGCATCCCGGTCTAGAAAAGGGCGCAACTGGCACACAAGACACACCTGTGTGAAGGCCCCCCTGGTTACGGCCGTCAGATGGTCCTCTAAGGACAGCCAAGAATCCAGGAGGACACCCAAGTTGCGGACCCTATCAGAGAGAGCAAGAGTTTCTCTCCCGATCATTAAAGATGGAACCTCCAGATCCCGGGATGCCGGCATCCACAGCCACTCGGTCTTGGAAGGGTTGAGTCTAAGTCTGTTCCTCCCCATCCAAACCCGCACTGCTTCCAGGCAGTGGGACATCACGGAAAGGGCATCCCTAGGGTGGTCAGGGGTGGAGATGTAAAGCTGGGTACCATCAGCATATTGATGATACCTCACCCCAAAACCACGAATGATCTCACCCAGGAGTTTCATGTAGATGTTAAAGAGCAGAGGAGAGAGAACTGATCCCTGAGGCACCCCACAAGTGAGAGGCCTCTGGGAGGATCCCTGACCCCCCGCCCAAACAGACTGCAGGCAACCAGAGAGATAGGAGGAGAACCACTGTAAAACAGTGCCTCCTAACCCCATCCCCCTGAGCCGCTGCAGCAGGATACCATGGTCGATGGTATCGAAAGCCGCTGAGAGGTCAAGAAGGACCAGGATGGAGGAACAACCCCCATCCCTGGCCCGCCAGAGATCATTTACTAGGGCGACCAATGCCGTTTCCATGCTGTGGCCATGCCTGAAACCAGATTGGTAAGGATCGAGGTAGTCTGTTTCTTCCAGGAATTGAGGGAATTGCTGCGCCACCACGGACTCAATAACCCTTGCTAAAAAGCAAAGGTTGGAGACTGGACAGCAGTAGTTAAGAACATCAGGGTCCAGGTTAGGCTTCTTAAGGAGGGGTCAAACCACCACCTCTTTGAGTGCAACGGGGAAGACCCCTTCCTTTAACGAAGTGTTGACAACAGCCTGGATCCAGTCTCCAGTCACCTCTCTGGCTGCTGAAACTAGCCAGGAGGGACAAGGATCCAATAAACACGTGGAGGACCCCCAGCCTACCCATAATCCTGTCCACATCATCCAGCGAAACAGGCTCAAACTCAACCCAGATGTTTTCACCAAGACTAGCCCCGTCACCTCAACAGACTCTGTCCAGTCGGAGTCCAACCCGGTCCGAATCTGAGTGATTTTATCTTGCAGAAACTGTGCAAAATCCTCAGCACAGCCCTGCAAGGGGTCCTCCCTCACTTCCTGATTAAGGAGGGAGTGGGTCACTCTAAACAGAGCTGCTGGGTGGTTTTCTGCAGATGCAATGAGAGTGGCAAAATAGTTATGTTTTCCCACTTCCATCACCACAAGATAAGACCTAATAGGGGTTCTTAGTTGTGTTCGGTCGGACTCGGATCGGGAGGATCTCCAACCATCCTCCAGGCATCTTTTCCGACGTTTCATTTCCCTGAGCTCCGCGGTGAACCAAGGAGCTGCCCGGGATCTGCGTCGGATCAGAGGCCGCAAAGGCGCGATTCGATCCAGGGCCCCCACTGCAGCCTGTTCCCAGGCCGCGACAAGGGCCTCGGATGAATCGTGGGCTAAGGAGGCGGGAAATGACCCAAGCTCCACCAGGAACCTTTCGGGTTCCATCAGGCGCCTGGGGCGGAACCATCTTACCGGTTCCACACTCCTACGATGGGGGATGGCAGTGGGAAAGTCAAGCCTAAGGAGGGAATGATCGGTCCATGACAGAAGGTCGATAGATTAAGTCCCCTCCCCACGATCATTTATCCACTGTCCAGAGAGAAAAATCAGGTTGAGTATGTGTTCTCCAATATGAATTGGGCCCTGTACAATCTGAGTTAGGTCCATGGCCGTCATGAAGGTCATGAACTCCCACACCAACTCAGATATCTCACCAGCCGATGGCAGGTTGAAATCTCCCACAACCAAAAGGTTGGGGAGTTCCACCGCCAGTTCAGCTAAGACATCTAGTAGTGTGGGCAAGGCTGAGGCCACGCAGCTGGGGGAGAGGTATGTGATCAACAGCCCTGACTGAACTCCAGGGTCCCATTTCAAAAGAAGGGATTCACACCCGCCTATCTGAGGAACAGTGACCTCCCTAGGACTGAGACATAACTACCGCCACTCCTCCGCCCCTCCCCTGGGGTCATGGCTGGTGAAGTATCCGTAAACCTGGGGGACATAAATCCACAAGAGGGACACCACCCTCCATCCCCAGCCAGGTCTCAGTGATACAAGCCAGGTCCGCGTCCTCCTCGTCAATAAGTTTTCGAACGAGGAGGGCCTTGTTCACCACGGACCTGGCATTCAAATATACCAGCCGGAGTCCATGGCTCTGCACTCTGTCACCATTGGGGTAGCAGGATGAGCTGAGGGGGCAGGAGAGTGCCACTGCTTGAACAAAGCGGGGGCGCTCTCCAAGCCCCCCCTCTCCCGACCTCCGCCTTTCCCAACTGTCACAGGGATTGGAAGACCCTCTCTCCACCGAGTCTCTTTGTTCCCTCCCCCTCCCCCTCCCCCCACAACCATCCGACGGGCCCAATTGCTGAACCGTAGGAGCTGCCCCCGGCTTATCCCTCACCACCCACCTCCCAGGTCTCATTAAAATTTGGTTAAAAGCCTTAATTAAAAAACCCCTCAGACCACGCTTAGAAGCATGCCACCACTCGGGGTTCCAAAACCCGTCCTTGAGGTAGGCCTTCAATAAATTCGAAGGCCATGTTTGCAAGAGGGGGGCATCTCGCAGAGCGAGGAGGGTCGCAGAAGTGTAAGCCAGAATAAATATGAGAAGTGGATGGAAGACAGCGACAGAGGACCGAGATGGTAAACAAGAGGGAAAGAAATAACAAAATAGGAGTAAACCAGGCCAGCATGACCACCATTCTCTCACAGCGGTGGGGGAGTCCAAAAGCTGCAGCGAATGAGTCCAGCGGAACCAGCCGCAACCACCCTCTCATGGTGGCTAGTGGGGAACAACCACCAGCGGAGTCATACAACAGTTCCTAGGAACATGATGCAGCAGCAATCCACCAGGATTCACAGCTTTTCAGCCTGTAACTCCATGTCTCTGTCCAATACATTGAGTCCAATGAAGGCAGTGATAGGGGGTAAAAAGATGAGATGTAACACATTGCGATGAGAGACGAGCCAGGGATCAGATAGCAGTTCAAGAAGGAGGAAGATGACAAAGGTCCCATAAACAACTGAAGATGAGTAAGCAGGCGGGCCAAACCAAGGCAGGCAACAGTCCGGGGGTGTGGGGGATCAAAAGTGGGGGAGGGAGAGACCCCAGGGAAGAGCAAGATGGATAATTACCACTTCCCCTCCGACCAACTCCCAACCCCCCAGATCTTCTTCAGGTCCACCCACCCCGCAGTCATAGCCTGTCCTCACTGGGCTATTACAACAGATCTTCCCGGCCTCACGCCCTTCAGGGGCTATTAGATGTAATCCCAGCAGAATAGTCTGCTGGGCCATAGTCCCTTCATCTCCGGTGTGGCACTCACCGCCATCGACAAGGCCTCCACAATACCCGCTGTCTTAACCTCAGCAGATTCATCAGGGAGGCTAACGATCTTACAGCAGCCCTGGCGCCTGTGGCATCCCCCAATGTAGAATCGCTGAGTGTATACAGCGTCTAGAAGTGATGTGTTTATTAATCAGGTAGCTTGGAAGTCTTGTCCAGCCTCTCTTTTAAGGTGTCTCTCTGTGTGTGATAAAGAGGTATGTTCTCTATATGCATAAGTGTATGGTGGGCAGGATTTGGAGGAAATTATGTATTATTTGTAAAAGTTATATTGGCTGTAGGCATTTCCTTACTGAATAAAGAGGGCTGCTCATTCGACTTTCTGCTATGTTTTCTTATTCTGAAAAGTGCAGATGTCATCATACAAATAATAAGGCAAAAGATCTTAAATATAGAAGGCTCAACAGAAATTGAGTCTTTCCTCCCCCTTTAAAATATAATTTTAAATAATCAAATTTTACTGCCACTAACTACATATTTTTATTTAATCACTGTCCTCAGATACAGGACAGTTCTATCCATAGCTCAATTTAATGTTCTCTCCACCACTGTTTTGGAAGGGACATCTAGGAAACTCCTTATTAAATTCAATATTGTGACATCCCATGTTCTTTTGTATTGTCAGTTATGTAGGGACATTTGCCACCAGTGGAATGACTTGCCCCCAGAAACTATGTCCCCATAAACTACAAAATTGGAGGTTTTTAAGAAGAGATTGGACAACCATTTGTCTGAAATGGTCTGGTGTCAAACTCATGTTGTCAGGTCATTGTCACGTGATGTATTGTGACTTTTCCCCCTTCAATAAACTGGGGATGGGCACCCACCTCACGAGGCCATGAGTTTGACACCCCTGGTCTAGTGTTTCCTGCCTGAGTAGTGGGCTAGACTAGAAGAACTTCATAGCCTCTTCCAATCCTGTTATTCAGTATTCTATGTTTTATCTTCTAATTTTCATCCATCAATGATGAAGGTATATATGTTTTATGTTTGTGTTTGTTATGTCTTGCTATTTTTTAAAAAAATAAAAGAAGTGACTGCATCAAGAATCATATATGCACAAAATTGGAAACAAGAAGAAGTCCCAACTCAAGATAGAATAGTATCTAAAATTATGGAATGTGCTGAGATGGATAGACTCACCAAGGAAATTCAAGGAAAGGAAGAATCTGAATATTATTTGGTCTGGCAAAGGTGGTATCAATGGTTAGAGGAGAAAAAAAGAAAAAAAGAAAGAAAAATCAAATAAAAGGAAGATCTCAAAAGAGTAAAATAAATTTCTATATCAAATGAAATTTAATAAAGAAATACCAGATATCAATAAAATAATATCATTACATAAGGTGAGAGAAAGAATATATACTGAAGAATATAGGTTATTGATATTGTAATAATTCAGACATTACATTTAGATGTTATTAAGATGATGCTTGTTGTATATTGTTTTACTTGTATTTATAAATGTATTTTTTTGTTTCTTAAATTAATAAAAGTTTATAAATAAAAAAAAATAAAAGAAGTATTATAATAATTTAAAAAATACTCATGCTGGTGATTAGCTTTGTTTTGTTTTATAGAATGTATTTATATTGATCCATGACTGAAATAAATTATCAGTCTGTCTTACAAATAGTTTGGGTATGCGTTCTGTGGAGAGCATCAAAGACCCTTCACTGTTGTTCTAAGAATAGGCCTGCTTTTTAAGTAAGAATCTACAGTAATTTTTGTTTCTCATGGACTATTTTGTACTTCCTACACCACTGCCCTTTAAAGACAATTTGGGAGAAAATTGAAGGAGATAGAAGCAGGTGCTTAAACTGTATCTCACTTCTTTAAAGAAAGAATCTGAAGACTGCTAAGTTGAAGTCATGCTTCACTGCATGCAGGATAAAGCTTGTAAGATGTGCTCCAATAATAAAACTCTTGCAGAGTAATTGCAACTCTCAAAAACTACTGCAAGCTGAAGAAAAATCCTATGTTTGAATTATATTGGTTCTGGCATGGATAGTATGGTGAGGCAAGCAAGCATAGATGATTTTGTAACAAAACCTCAAAGTAAGGCACGGCACTGTGAATGTGGGCCTTCTAAAGATCTTACACTGAGGGCAAAAATTGCTTTTGGCATACGTGATAGCAATTTGAAGGAAACATTTATAGAAAATACCTCCCTTACCTAGTAAGAGCAATTGATGTTTGCAGAGCAAAAAAGTTTGTGAGAGCTTAGGCTAAAGTTAGGCTTGTGAATTCCACATGATATACTATTCAGCAAAAAATAAAGCATCTAAGCTTCTCACATTTTATTTATTTATTTATTAGTTTTTTTTATTTTTATTACTTTATAAGTAACTCAAGGCAACAAATATACTTAGTACTCCATGCTTCTCCTAATTTCCACACAACAACCCTGTGGAGTTAGTTGGGCTAAGAGAGTGACTGGCCCAAGTCACCCAGCTGGCTTTCACGGTGGTGCAGTGGTTAGAATGCAGTACTACAGGCTACTTCTGTTGACTGCCAGCTGATTGTAATTTGGCAGATTGAATCTCACCAGGCTCAAGGTTGACTCAGCTTTCTATCCTTCCAAATGAAGGATAAAGACCCAGATTGTTGGGAGCAATATGCTGACTCTGTAAACTGCTTAGAGTTTGGCTGTAAAGCACTGTGAAGTGGTATTTAAATCTAAGTGCTACTGCTATTGCTAAGGCAGGACTAGAACTCACAGTCTCCTGGTTTCTAGCATCTTCACCACTACACCAAATTAGCTCTCATGTTCTCAGTTGTATAGTACAGTGACGTCTAGCCTATTAAAACAAAATACTTCATTATGACAACATGCCATTGTTGCAACTGATTCTGTACATTCTGCATCAAATTCAGCTTATGGGGTAATTTGCTTTAAGTGTTCATGAGTTCAATTTTTTTCAAAAATGTAAGAACAAAACTTTGTTATTGTTATTTTTAAGCAAAAGCAAAAGCAGGATATTCATAGGTACTCTGAGCTCAGAAAAATTATGTTTGAGTACAGCACAGTAGCAATAGCTGGTTTTTCTGGTTTTTCTTTGAAGATGTTTCACTTCTCATCCAAGAAACTTTTTCAGCTCGTCCAGTTGCCTCTTGAAAAAGCACCTTTGGTATTCCCACCCAGCAATCACAACCATGGCAAAAGTCAAAATGTATAAAAAGGGCTATATTTTTTGTGACCTCTGTGCTTGAAGGTGGAAATTAGAATTCACAAAATAATGATAATAATTTTAACATGGGCAAGTGTCAAATAATAAAAGGAACAAGCTATCAAATGGTATCAAAAGCAGATAGATTTAATTACAGTGGTGTTTTTTTTAAATCACCATTAGCAGGATCAGCCACCTCAGTCCAAGAGGCAGCTACAGGATAATCATACATAAGATTAGGATCTTAGTGATACAAAGCCAATATCACAGAAACAATTGGTAAAAGTATACACAACCAAAATGGATACTGTATGCAGTTATCATATAGGTTACATATAAATATTTAATATGTAGAAGTAAAGGCTAGACTAGAGAACCAAATGCTAGCACTCTCTGGCTTTAGAGCTCTGCAATTGTCTGAGTTGACATGATAGTATTTTTATCATTTAGTGTACAGAGAACTTTTCAAAGTAAAGAAGGATATACTATGTCTCTTGTTCCTTTAAGAGGCTTATACAGTAGCAGTGCCATTCAAAAATGCAATTATTAATGAGGGAGATCTGATCATATATTGTCTGTGGGGCTGCCGAGTCTGTTTCCTGTTCCTTAATGTTATGTTTGTTGTTTATTTACCTGCTGGTTGGTGTGATTGCTGATAGGAGACAGGATCCCACAGGGACAGGCAATTGCAGTTGATGTAAGTGCACCCATTTAGAGGGAATAAATATTAAAAGATCAGCTTGTGTTTTTTTTAACTGTTGAGGTGCTTTCCCCAAGCAGTTAATCAGTATAGGCCCTGATGTCTGAAACAGGAGAAAGTGCATGGGGTTGCTTCATTTTAAACAGCTTATGTGGTATGAAATCAAAATAGCAGTAGCAATAGCACTTAGATTTATATACCACTTCACAGTGCTTTACAGCCCTCTCTAAGTGGTTTACAGAGTCAGCATACTGCCCCCAACAATCCAGGTCCTCATTTTACCCACCTCAGAAGGATGGAAGGCTAAGTCAACCTTGAGCCTGGTGAGATTCGATCTGCTGAAATGCTGGCAGTTGGCAGTCAGCAGAATTTGCTCGCAATGCTGCATTCTAACCACTGCCCCAACATGGCTCTTAAAATGAAACATGATATTAGATTCATCTTTTTTTAAAAAAGATTTTATTTTTCAATTACAAACAAAAATATTCCATCTGTCCATCTGCAGTGTGTCATCTGGTTACAAATTATCTCTGTGCAACATCATTCACCATTTTCCATCTCATTCGCATTCACAGAACATTATTTCGCTAAGCTTAATATTACAGTATATTAAACATTTAAACATTATAATGCTCTCCATTTTCTTCTTAATATCTTATAATAATACATTTTAACATTAAACATCCTTATTCTTATTATAGATATACTAACAATTTCCTTTTTATTTACATCTTTATCTTAATATATTTTTACTTTCTCTTTAATCTTCATTTCCAAACTCCTTTTTTATTCTGCAGCCATTAATAAAATACCTCCCATATCACATAATATTCAGTTTGTTCTTTCTCCTTAATTGCTAATGTTAATCTGTTCATTTCTGCACATTCTAATACTTTCCTTGTCACCTTCTCATCAATGGGAATCTCTGATATTAGATTCATCTTAAATCTGTTTTTTTTTGGGAAAGGGAGATAAGTTGCAAAGTACTTGTTCAAGAGGACGGAATAACAATTAAGAGGATGCAACAGGCAGAGTATCACTGTGAACTCTCGTCTTCCATGCTACCTATCTCTTAATTCATCTGAAACTACTGTTACACTGAGATGAAATATCTGTGGTAGCTGCTTTTGAAATGGTCCTGGGGCAGGTTGAGAACATGTTATGCAATCCTGTCCTCAAGAAATGGTGAGCGGGCTATCTTCATACTGGGCCGAATAAGACATATGGATGAGATATAAGTGTCTCCTTGGAATTTCTACTGATTTGTGCCCTAATCTCTGTTACATGTTTAGCAGCAGGCAACAGTAAAACTCGGAAGCTTTCAAAAATGGCTTGAGAATTATCACCATGCTAAAAATGCCTAGTATTCCACTGTTGATTCATCAGCTGATACCAGTTTCCTGTTCAGGTATGAAGTTTTGGATTATAACAAGATCCACAGCACTTTCTCCTGGACAGAAACACAGTGATGGACATGACCTTTAAAATAATGGGTGCAATTATGGAATCCAAGCCCAAAACCTAGTTTGCATGGCTCTCACTGCATATACATAAAAAGGGGCATGGTTTCAATCACCTGATTACATCCATCATTTGGAACCCCATGGTTATCTCTGTCTTTTCCTTGATAGAGGTGAGGCCAAATTCCTGGCAAATTATTTATTTTTGTTTATAAATGACATTTGGAGACCACCCTCCCTCACAAACATCTCTGGGCAATGTAAACTATAAAGAGTTGTAATCTTCATGCAGTCAGGGAATATAACCAGAGGATGGAAAACACTATTGTCTATTAATGGAAATCTACCAGAATCATCAAGAAAGATCACATTTAGCACAAACTGCTGGGAGTTTTATGAACATTTATTGCTACCTATAAAAAAAAAACTTATTAAAAAGTTGGTGCACAAATAAAGATGTGTATTAATTTTAACAATTAAAAACAGCTGCAAATGAGTACCAAATGATTTATTTTCCCATAAATTTGGAGATAAAAGATTATATCTGACAGCATTGTTTATCATTAGCTACCTAGCAGTACTATGCCTATTTGTTGTACTTAATAAAACCATGATAAATACATCTTTGCTTGAATGTTAGCTCCAATATGTGTTGTGCAATCTTCTTGAGAAACTGTAGCCAAGTCTAATTAAATGCTTCCAATTAGAATTGTGTAGATAGGGAGGAAATTAATGGCTTCATTTGTACTATTTGTTTATTTCATTGTCAGGCGTACTGGATATAATTGCAGTGCCATGGAGAAATCACCAAAATTATTTTCTGCTAAAGCTGTGCTATATAAATTCACTGCACTTGCCTCTCTCCTCTCAACTTTAAAAGCAAGCATAACTTGCTAAAAAAAAAAGACTTGACCAAATGATTTTCCTTTCAGAACTATGTAGGAATGTATTGAACAATATATTTAGTGAGATTGGGAAGATATAATGCTACACACAGATGATTCAGAAAATATATGGTTACAAATAGCAATATCACTTACATTTATATACTGCTCCACAGTGCTTTTACAGCCCTCCCTAAACAGTTTACAGAGTCAGCATATTGCTCCCAACAATCTGGGTCCTCGTTTTACTGACCTTGGAAGGATGGAAGGCTGAGTCAACCTTGAGCTGGTTAGGATCGAACTCCATGCTGTGGGCAGAGTTAGCCTGCAATATTGCATTCTAACTACTGCACCACCATGGCTCTACATTATAAAATACATTATAGAAAAAAAAAACATACGATCAGAAGACTGTGACTATACCATAAACTGGAAAGAAATATTACTTCCACACATAAACTATATTCATATTAATTCAAAGGTATATTAGAAAGAGGGATCCATATTCATGTTCACTCATGATCACATCACAGTCATGTCTGAAATAAGTTTATTTTTTAACCATAGCTTAAATACAAAAATTGTGGAATGACTGAATTAGTGGGTCCAGTTAGGCCACTGAGTCCAATCCTACTCTGTCAAGGAATTCATCCACAACAGGACAACTTACAGTCTTAATAATAAATTATATTATTACTAATGTTCAGTTGGAGTATTAGTAACTTGCTTGCCAATATTTGAGTGCATATTTAAGAAGAATTTAGTCTTCTGGTCCTTTCAGAAAGAGAATCTTATAGCAGCTTGAAAGTTCAGGAAGAGGGTGGGTGGGAAATCTGATACAATGAGCTGAGGAGGAGTTATTTTAATTTTTTGTATATTTTCTGAGAGGAAGGGGAACAAATATAAATGACTTTGAAAAGATGTATTGTTTGTAGTCACAACCCTGGAATTGGTAGCTCACCATGTGAATGTACCTTTGGAGAACTTTTATTCTGCAAATCTAGGATGGGCATATTATTTATTTATTTATTTATTTATTTATTTATTTATTTATTTATTTATTTATTTATTCGATTTGTATACCGCCCTACTCCCGAAGGACTCAGGGCGGTGAACAGCCAAACAATAAAATAACATAGACATAAAAAATTTAAAAACCAGATAAAATCAAATTAAATTAATTTGGCCCAGACAGATTAAAACACCCCAATAATTTAAAAACAGATTAAAATTTACATATTTAAAAGGGAAGAGATTAGGCCAAGCCCGCCTGCTGGAATAAAAAGGTCTTCACAGCGCGGCGGAAGGTGCGCAGATCCGGGATCCTCCGTATCTCCAGGGGGAGCTCATTCCAGACGGTAGGTGCCCCCACAGAGAAGGCTCTCCCCCTAGGGGTCGCCAGCCGACATTGTTTGGCTGACGGCACCCGGAGGAGTCCCTCTCTATGAGAGCGTACTGGCCGGTGGGAGGCTATTGGTGGTAGTAGGCGGTCCCGTAGATAACCAGGTCCTAAGCCATGGAGCGCTTTAAAGGTGGTAACCAAAACCTTGAAGCGCACCCAGAAGACCACCGGGAGCCAGTGCAGCTCGCGCAGGAGAGGTGTCACATGGGAGCGCCACGTCACTCCCATTACCACCCGCGCGGCCGCACTCTGCGCCAGTTGGAGCCTCCGGGTGCTCCTCAAGGGGAGCCCCATGTAGAGAGCATTACAATAGTCCAGGCGGGAGGTGACGAGGGCATGAGTGACCGTGTGTAACGAGTCCCGATCCAGAAAGGGACGCAACTGGCGAATCAGGCGAACCTGATGAAAAATCCTCCCGGTCAGCACTAGCTCAGCTCAACTCAACTCAACTCAATACATTTTATAAATAGAAATGAATCATCAAAAAGCACTGAGACAGCCATAAAAGACTATTGCTTCCCCAGAAGTGGAAGGTTTAGACTTTTAACTTGTATAAACGTCTTTCAGGGAGACTAAGATTTTTCTCCCAGGACTTGCCAGTATGTCACTAAGTGATAATTTTGCCAGTACAGAACATTCCTGTTACTTCTTTAATTTTGCAATAGCTTGTTTCAGAGGTGTTCCCTTTAAAAAAGAAAAACATTAATCGTACCTTTGGTGATTGGTAGAAAGAAAACATGAAACAATCCACAATGAGCTTCAATCAGGGGCGAAATACTCCCGGTTTGGACCGGATCCCCTGATCCGGTAGTGATGGAAGCGGGTGGTTCAGAGAACCAGTAGCAAAAATCCTTGACCACCCCCTCCATGCCCAGCTGAGCCGCGCGATCATCAGAGGCTTTTTTTTATTTTTAAAAGCATTTTTTTCTACAACCTCTTCAGCTGATAAAATGCTTTTAAAAGTAAAAAAAAGCCTTTGATGATCGCATGGCTCAGCTGGGATTGGCAGAGGCTTTTAAAAGCATTTTTTTCTACAACCTCTTCGGCTGAAAAAATCAGGCAACTCAGCTGGGATCGGCAGAGGCTTTTAAAAGCATATTTTTACAACCTCTTCGGCCAAAGAGGTTGTAGAAAAAATGGCTTTAAAAGTTAAAAAAAAAAGTTGAGCACGCCCACCCAGTCACATTGCCCCACCACCACCAAGCCACGCCCACAGAACCGGTAGTAACAAATTTTAGATTTCATCACTGGCTTCAATGTTTTACTTTCAAGTAATAAGTGAAGTGAAATATGGTAGAGGAACAGATAAAAATCCGTGTTGGCTTTAACAAGACATTGACTATTTCAATATTTCTGAATATAAGAAGTCTTCACCCATTGTTGTAGGCTTAGGTCGACTACAAACTTAAGGGCTCCAGAAGCAGAAAAGGAAATAGGAGATATGAATCTAAATTCAATAGCATGTTGGTTCGTTTGAATTTTCAGTGTGCCATGGGTTGTTTCTTCTTATCTTTTCAGAATTCTAGTGGATTCCACCTAGTTCATGATTAATCAGTCTTGGGTAACTTGGAATTTTTGATGACTATTTTTTTCTCCATATTCCTAAAATACTCCTCCATCAAAAAAGTCAAAGAGCTATTCTTTGATCCTTATTAGTTTGGTACTTCTCTGGCCCACCTGCTAATTTCAATTTTATAACCTGTTTTTAACACATCTGCCTAATTTGGTGAATTTGTGGTTGTGAGTTGCTCTTACAACAATAAATGAACAAATTCCTGCTGCACCAATAAATAAGCAAAATATGATCTATGCATCTTCATACCACATTGGGGCCTGACCCAATGTTTGAAATCCTCTTTGTTCTTCCGCTATGGCAAAGCCAATATTCAATACATAATTCTCAACAGGGCTCCAAGCAATATGGTACAAATTCATAGTAGCCTGTGCATAATGCCATCTTCATAGATGATACGACCATCTCCACTTAAAGGCATCATTCCATTGATCAGAACCCTTCAAAATACAGCGAGTGTAGCCTTTAATCATCTCCAAAAATGTAGCAGTGAGACAAAAAAACAAGGCAGTGTTAAACTTTATAAAAAGAAATATTCTAGATGACAAGAGACTTTGGCCAAAGAAATGCATATTTTTTTTTTATTGAAGCCTTCAAGATGGTGAAGCAGAATGGAAATTTAAAAAATTGGTCTCTTCTCCTAAATAGGAATTACTCCAAATCATGAACTAAAGTGATTGAAATGAAAGCCAAATAGGTACCCTTGTCTAAATCATTTTGATAAAGTCAGGCATCTGATGCAGGATCCAAACTGGGTCAGTGACTGGGATCAGAGGTTTTATCTTCTGAGTTTTTGGACTCATGCTGGAGCCCATCCTGAGGGAACTTCTCTCTGTGCTTTGAACTATATCATGTGTGGAGTATATATGGTGCCTGTTGAGTGTAGCTTTTTAAATGTTTAGTCATTGGTGATTTTGGGTATCCATTCTGCTTGAATTGCTTTCCAGAAGTTTGGTTTGCTGGGTACTACAGTGATTTTCACCCTGCCATACAGGATGGGATGTAACTCTTTTTGTGTGAAGTGGATGGTTGCTGTTGAAATTCAGAATGAGTGGAGTGTTGGTGGCCTTACGATAAACTGTGGTTTCTAGACTTCCATCATCTTGTCTGTTGACAAGCACATCTAAAAATGGTAATTGCCTGTTTCTTCCTCCATTGTGAACTGTATGTCCGGGAAGATGGAATTCCAGCGACTTAATAGCTAGCCATCAACTCTTCAATTTACATCTAAAAAGCTACATGCAACACCACACACAGAACAGCCCAAACAGGAGTCCAAAAGCTCAAAAGACAAAACCTCTGGTCCCAGTGACCAACCCAGATTGGATCCTGCAACTTTATTGTCAGGATATTCATGACTGGGAAGACATGGTAACAAGGTCAGCCAATGAATAGGCATAGTAACTAAGTCAGCCAATTGGGAGCTGAGACAGACTGGAGCCAGGGCGTGTCTTAGTTTGCAACTTCTGAGTCTGTGCAGAAAAAGAAAAACTGAAACTAGTATGTGAATTTGTCTGCTGATCTGAGCTGAAATGAAACTGTGAATCTGCTGTTGGTATTGTAAATTTATTTCATGTATTATTGTGAATATAAAGAAGTTAATGAATCCTGCTGCATCAGTTTATCTATGTGTGCTTCTGGATTTGATTTTTACAACAAACTCTGACAATTATCCTGGGACACATATATTCACCTTCATTCATCAGGCATCTGAATCTAAATTAGTACCAGTTTCCAGCAAAAACAAAAAGCTCTGGTGGCGCAGCAGACTAAAGCACTGTTATTAACATCAACTGCCTGCAATTACTGCAAGTTCAAATTTCACCAGGCTCAAGGTTGACTCAGCCTTCCATCCTTTCTAAGGTAGGTAAATTGAGGACCCAGTTGTGGGGGCAATAAGCTGACTTTGTATAAAATATACAAAAGTATGAAGGCTATTGCTTAACGCATTGTAAGCCGCCCTGAGTCTCTGGAGAAGGGCGGCATATAAATCAAATCCCCCCCCCAAAAAAATCAAAACAAAACCTTGGGCAATTACTGATGTAGAGAGAATGGATTCCATGGCATCAAGCAAGCAGTTCTCTGCTGAAGACCTTTGACAGAAGAAGGTCCTTAATATTCTTCAGGTATGTTGCTGGTGAATGATTAGTGGTAACTTGCTTAGCCTGTCATGCAGCAGGCAACAGCAATCCGCTTGAACCTGCCACAGTGAGAATGCTAAATAAAAGAAGAGTGAGGTAGTTAGATTAAAGAAAAAAACAACTAATCCTAGTTTCAGGAGGCTGCAGAAGAATGGAAGCAGTTATTTGCATTCTGCTCATATATTATTTTAAAATCTAGAGGTCATTCGTAAGTATAATCAACACAGTAACATAGTAAGCAACACAGTGCAATACATTATACATATTACATGAAATTAGTCATTACAGTGATTTCTATACAAAACGTTAAAGATCTACTGTATTCTTATTTAACAGATCATTGACTTTATGTTTTTAAAAACAATCCCTATATTTTGGATGTGGTATGAGCTCATGTATAGAATTATATTGCAAAAACGGTGTACAGATTCAGTACAAAAAAAATGTGTCAGATTTCCTTTTGAAATATAAAGTCATTTTGGGCATAGAGGCACATTCCTACAACTTAATTAGCCATTTTTTTTCTTGCAAAAGGAATTGTACATACTGTCTATTAGAAAGCGTAAAGTGTCCTTACAGCAATTACCATGTACAAAACTATTTTAGTTAGCTTTGGAAGAATGTAAGGTCGAGTGATATTTAATTTTTTTAAAAAAATTGCAGGCAGGAAAGGAAATTCAGTTTTAGAATTTGTGTCATTCTGTAATAAAACTTTTTCTAAAGTCATTGAACTTTACCTGCAAATTTTTCCACATGTGGAAAAATGAGCCAACCTGATTATCACATTTACAACATTTTTTAGAAAGTGAACTTATCCAATTTAGCAACCAATATTGTAAAAAATGTGCCGGGGATAAACTATCTTAAAACAGTTTTCTCTAAATGTAATTTGGTGTGAATTTAATTTTTTTCTTCCATTGAAATTTCCTTTGTTGCATATCAATTACTTTATCTGAAGTCTTCATTCATTTAATCAAGTGGCCTTTAATGTCTGATTAAATTTGACATGTCTGAATAAATAAGACTCAGCAAATGCTATGAATGAGTTCTGTATTTTTACTGAAGAAGATCAGACTGGGGGAAAATGATATTGTAGATGGGACACATATGTCTGCAACATATTCTGACTCCAATGAACTATTCTGTTCAGAAAATACCTAAATGTATCAACACAGCTTTTACCAAAAAGACATATTTAGACCATTGGAGCATGTGTGAAGGTCTCTAATATACAGACATTTTAAGAATAAACTAATAGATTATTTATTGCTAAAATCAAAGAAATTTATCTGTGGCTTTTAACCCAGTACAAAACCTGTATCCTTTAAGATACAGGTATCTGAGAATAGCAATTTTCTTCATGAGTTGGAAACTAATAATAATAATAATAACTGTATTGTCATTGTACATGTATACACAGTATACCTATACAACAAAATTCACTTAACACCCAAAGACCAGGTCCAACACACATAACAATCCCCAAACACCCCCCCACCCACCACAATTTCCCACCCCTAAATCACCCAAATATCCACACAACAGACCAAATACTGCTGTCCAACAGCTCACTGATGGTGGCCCTTTTGTTGAGTGCAATTATAGCTCTGGGATAAAAACTATTCCGAAAATGTGTGGTCCGAGTTTTAATTGGTCTGTATCTTCTGCCAGAAGGCAACAGTCCAAAAAGATATTAAGCAGGATGGGAAGAGTCTCTGACTCTAATCAGACTCTTAGATGAATAGCTTTTTTTAAACCACAGACTTGTTTTTCAGAATCATACTGTTATATTCTGTAAAATATTATTTTTGGCTACCAGCTGTGGAATAGGATAGCTGAATTTGGTCTATTTCATCCTCTTATAAAAACTTTTTTAAAAAGAAAAAAGAAAAGCTACTGACGATAAAAGAACAATTCCAACTACTGCATCAAAATATTACATCAACGAAGATTTCTAAATAATATAAATCAGATTTTGACCAATTTGGCTTAAACCTGTCAACATTGTCTAATCCTACTCCCTCCTCATAAAGCAAACACTACAAGAGAAATATAAACTGTGACCTTTCATAGGATTTGGAAAGATATAAACTTGGACAGCATTCTGGATATGACTTTCACTGACCCACACCAATTTGTCTTTTATCTCTCCTTCTCTCTTTCCCCAAATTTATTATGATGGAAGCAGATCCATGTTTTCAAGTGTTCAATTGCTTGTCCAACATTACATTAAGTGGAAATGAGATGTAATTTCAAGTACCAAAGGTTGGGGGAGGAATTCTTCTTTCTGATTACTCACTTTCTTTTCTCAGCATTTTCTAAGACTATTTATCCTGCTTTTATCTCTGGGAATTAATTTAAGAGTAAGTACGTCCAAATAGACTCCAAGTGATGCCATAGAAAATGAGGTTATAAGAACTGCTTTAAAAAAACCAAGGGCGTGTGACTGGATATCAGGGAGTGGAAATATCAATCATTAGGAGTGTGCTGAAAATTTTTATTAGGAAAATAAGTAACTGATCTAAGATTACTAATCTCTGGAAGTGCACAGATTTTGTTAACCTTGACTTTCTAGGCTTACACTGGTTTTCTTTTTTTAATAAAAACTTCCTTTGAAAACCAAACCTTAGACTAAGATTCACATCTGAATTTTAATTTATTAGCAGCATTTAACTAGCTAAAACTAAGATTGATGTCATTCACAACTACCATAAGTCATTCTCTTAGCCACAGATCCTACAAAACTATCTGTCAATCAATGTCAGCAATATTGGAGCAACATCTTGACTTCGTTGAGGGTAAGTATCAGAGGTGAGTTTCAGCAGGTTCTGACCAGTTCTGAAGAACCGGTAGCGGAAATTTTGAGTAGTTTGGAGAACCGGTAGTAAAAATTCTGACTGGCCCCACCCCATCTATTCTCTGCCTCCCAAATCCCAGCTGATCGGGAGGAAATGGGGATTTTGCAGTAACCTTGCCCTGGATTGGATCCTCCCCCTGCCACACTCACCAAGCCACACCCACCAAGCCATGCCATGCCCACCAAGGCACAGCCACAGAATCAGTAGTAAAAAAAATTTGAAACCCACCACTGGTAATATCCTGTGTTGTACATGCCACCCTGTTAAAGCTGTTATAGCTCTCTCCCTTACCTCCCTCTAACGTATTTAAAATGCCTTCTTAGCTAAATCCCAAAAACGTATTATTGAGATATTTAGAAATTTCACCTATCTATGGGGAAATGGACATATTGGATGGCTTTTCTAGATAGAGAAGTTGTTCCCAAATGAAAGACCTGAGTATGTTTCAAATTCTTTTCCAAACACCAATGAACGTATCAAACCTGACAAGGAACCTTTAAGCAGATATTATCTCAGCATTCACTTTGTAAAGGCCAGTTTTCTTACATCATCACCTGGGAGTCTGTAAATACCCAAAGGAACAGCTTGCAAAATCAACATGATTTTTGAAACAACCTTTGTGATATAGGGATGTGTTTGAATTCAGATAAAATAAAGGGAAGTGATTCTTAAATCCTTGATGAAAATCTGTTGCCTGGTTCATACAAACTCATTAACACCTGTTATCTGTTTCATAGAAACTCCCTGGAATGTAGAAACTTTGCATATCATTATCTTAGCTATTTTCTTTGACATCTCCAAGTACAGCGAGAAAGTTGCTTGTACTAAATCCTGAGAATTGCCAACTGTCACTGTAGAATGAAGCATTAAGCTATATTTATTTTATTTATTTATAGAGACTTTTATGATGCTCCAGTTGAAAGCTACTCTGAGCAGTTTATGGTGCAGTATGCAGTAACAGGATTAGAACATAAAATAGTATATAGATTAACATTTTTTTTTTATAAAGCAGACAACAAAACCATTTCTCTAGCAGGCATCATAATTCACATAATCCTCCAAAGGCCCTTTCCAGAATCCCAGCAATGTTGGGACCACTCATCTCTCTCACTAAATCATTTAATCTTTTGTTGAATGTTAGTGACAGCAAGCAACCTGGCACCAGTGATAGTTAAACTAATAGGCAAGTGGAATGTAAAAGAAAACAACTTTATCACTGCATGGGAATGGAAAAATGGGGTCTTACAGCTGGGTACACACTAAACTCACGCAGCGATGAATGGACTTGGGAAACAATTCATCAAGATCAGATCAGACAGATCTGGCAGCAACCAGAGGTAAGAACTCTACCGCTAATTGCAATGCAGCCAATCATGTTTGATCCATAATCTAATACTAATTTGTTAGGTCATTTAATGACTTGAGGTGATGTGGAAAGGAAAGTGTGATAGAAGCTGATGGCAAAGAATAAATAGAACAAGCGCTATCAATCTCTATTGGGAGATCTCACCATCCAGATTCACACTATGTCATGTAGCTGTCTTCTGCAATAACCCAGATTGAGTTCAGGTAACTCAATCATAGGCAGGAATTATGTAAGCGAGTATGAGTAAGTGAGCATGTGTCTGGTTTTTCTCTCCCAAGCTTTGAAATCTTATTTACATAAGATTACATAAAATCTTATTATTGTTGAATTTCAGTGTCTTCTGTTGTTTATTTCGTAAGATTAGGCTACCTCTCCAAAGAGTGACAGCTGCCTCCCCCATAACACTGAGGTTTTTAGCTGGGTGTTATAGAAAATACAAACTATGGTACTTAGCTTGTACTAAGTACAAGCTAAGGGAAAACATGGGCTATTTCTTTGGAGATAACTTCCAATATAACAGCAAGTTGTTTCACATAAGGTGAGCAGATACCCACTCTTGTGGTTGCTGATGTCAATTCCTAGGGTTTGATATTCCCTTCCTGCTCTTATTAGATTGGCAATCTCATAGTCCACAGCAGGAAGCTTGAATTGCACCCAGAAATCAATTGGTAAACAGTACAGCAATCAAGTAGAGATAGCACATTCTACTGCATTCTGTACTAATTATATCTTCAAGGGGAGCCCAATGCAGAGTGAGTTGCACTAAATCTATCTGAAAGTTGCTTCAGGCATGAGTGACCATCATCAGGGCCTCCAGTAACATAGGAGAATCCCTCTTCAAAAGAGATGGGTGGTTAAAAATGTGATGAGCAAACAAACAAAGGCATATTCCAACCTTGCCAGAAAGAAGCTTGCTTGTCTAAAATTATTGCTCTCTAGTTAGTTAGATTTTTATATTCAAAAATCTTGTCAGACTGAGGGCTCTACTATCTATATCTACAATATACTCCTTGAACTATTAGAGACAGATTGTCTTCACCCTGTTTCCCTCACACAAAATCAGGGGTGAAATGCTCCCGGTTCGGACCGGATCACCCGATCCAGTAGTGATGGCAGCAGGTGGTTCAGAGAACCGGTAGCAAAAATCCCTGCGCCCCCCCCCATGCCTAGCTGAGCCACGCGATCATCAGAGGCTGTTTTTACTTAATTTTAAAAGCATTTTTTCTACAACCTCTTCGGTCGAAAAAATGCTTTTAAAAGTAAAAAAAAAAAAAAAAGCCTCTGATAATTGCCCAGCTCAGCTGGGATTATCAGAGGCTTTTAAAAGCATTTTTTCTTCAACCTTTTCGGCTGAGTTGCCTGATTGTCAGAGGCTTTTAAAAGCATTTTTTTACAACCTCTTTGGCCGAAGTGGCTGTAGAAAAAATGCTTTTAAAAGTAAAAAAAAAAATAAGTTGACCACACCCACCCAGTCACATTACCACCACCACCACCAAGCCATACCCACAGAACCAATAGTAACAAATTTTACATTTCACCACTGCACAAAATATCTGGGTTGAGTTGCCTCTTTTTCCTCTGGAATGCACACCTTCCTTCCTTGAGTACCCATCTCCTCACTATATTCCATCTCATTCATTAATTCCAATATAACAAAAAGTATCAGTAAGTGAAGGTAGTCCTTAACCCATGGCCACAGTGGAGCTCTAAATTTGTGTTGCTAAGTGATACATTTTTAAGTGAGTTTTGACCCGTTCTATGACATTTCTTGCCACAATTGTTAAGTGAATCACTGCAATTGTTAAATTAGTCACATGGTTATTAAGTGAATCTGGCTTCCCCATTGACTTTGCTTGTCAGAAGGTCACAAAAGGTGATGACATGAACCCGGGACACTGCATCTATCATAAATATGAGTCAGTTGCCAAGTGTCTGTATTTTCATCACATGAGCACGGGGAATGCTGCAATTGTTGTTAAGTGTGAAAAATGTTATAACTTCAAATGAACTGTTGTAAGTTGAGGACTACCTGCATTTTCCAAACCTTGCTTTGATCCAAAGCTTTTCAAGTATCAACTTGTTTTCTGTACTACAGTTTAGGCATGGAACACATGAAATATATTGCTGAGTCATGTCCCTTGAGCATACAGAACTTAAAATGCTGATAAGTTGCAATAATTTCCCTTCCCAGTGCTTTTCAAGTGACCTTTCATCATGATCTTATGTCTCTTCAGGGACTTCATGGGGTTTAATAAAAAAAACAAAATTGGGATGCAAATTAATAGCTATTGGAGGAAGTGGAATTGCCATTTACTTTTACAGGGAGTGCCATTTCTAAAAATCTGTAGTGTTTTCTAATGAATGAATGACTTGGCAGATTAACACTTCCAAGGAACAGAAACAGATTGGGTTGGGGGCTGTTACTTCCTTCAAATGCAAACCCCCTTAAGAAGGAGGTTGGACTAGAAGACCTTCAAGGTCCCTTCCAACTATTCTATTCTATTCTATTCTATTCTATTCTATTCTATTCTATTCTACTCTACTCTACTCTACTCTACTCTACTCTACTCTACTCTACTCTATTCTATTCTATTCTATTCTATTCTATTCTATTCTATTCTATTCATTTGCTAGGGAAATACATATCCATAGCACTTCACAGCTGTTTATGGTCAGTCCCATGTAAAACTTGGCCATTTAATAATGCCTGCTAACCCAGCCTTAAGAATCACATTCTCAGTTATCCTTCCTAGTTGTCAATAGACCTTCCCCCATGCTTTTTTTTTAAATAAAAAGAAAGAAATTTCAATACAACACCAGATATTCTTTCAATTCTTTCAGCATCTGCGGCAATGAGATCGCAAGCTGCCTTATTGGGAAGGTTCTATCAATTTGATTCCTACTCAGTTCCAAAAAAAAAAAAAAAGAGGGCCTGTTGGAGAGGCTCAGCTTTTATCTGAAAACAAACCCTGAGAATCAACTCTAATGTGACAGCCCAATTCTCAAAAGCAAGCGCGGTGTGTCATGAAAGGCTTGGAAGCCGCTGCACAGATGAAGATGCAACTTTTCATTTCTTAAGAAAAAAGAGGAGAAGAGGCATTTCAAAGCCAGTGCGCTTTGCTAGTGGCAAGCCTGCCCATTTCAAAAGTCAATCCTTCTGTGAAAAGGATGTTGTAATAGCTTGCCAAAATATCCCAGGGTGTAATGGCTAAACAAAAGGGTATCTGGGATGAGTCTGTAAAGAAAACAGATTTATCATCCAGCTCATCTGTTTGTCGTCTGTGCCTGCGCTGGGTGCCAGTGACATATTGTCAGACTGTGGGTAGTCACCAGGTGTGTCAGGCAGGGGGGAACCTAACAGGTGCATTGCATAAGTCCTGCAGGTTGGTATTCTTAGCATTTTTTTTTTTTTGGAATGGGGACAAGTGGAAATGAAGGCATATATTTTCACCATTGGAAGCAAGCTTGGGAAGAGAGCATTAGCTTGTCAGAATAAAGTCAGACTTCTTTGAAGTCCTTCGTTCCCATTGTTCACTCAGAATGAGAGAAAGAGAAAGAGAGAGAGAGAGAGAGAATGATTACTGAGCACTCTGAGCTTCTGCTATTAATCAGAATTACAGAAACATCTGTCTTAAATGGCTCTGTACTGATCTCTTGGAGGCATCCTGGTGGAAATGTATCTGCAACACACCAAAGAGGCCAGGTGTGTCTCCTAAACATCTGGGAGTCATTGGTTAGAATGTCTTGTTCTAATCTTGCAACAAACAAAGGGAGTAACAGGCATATATAAACAGCTCTTAGATTGCAGAATAACAGAGTTGGAAGGGACCTTGGAGGTCTTCTAGCCCAATCCCCTGCTCAATCAGGAGTCCCTATACCATTTCAGACAGATGGTTGTCCAATCTCTTCTTACAAACCTCCAGTGTTGGAGCACCCACAACATCTGGAGGCAAGTTGTTGTACTGATTAATTATTCTAACTCTCAGGAAATTTCTCTTCAAACGGAGACAGCATAGGAAACAGCTTAAGTTATGGGGGAGGGGGACGGACAGAGGGATGCATGACACATCAACTGACCAGAATTTCTTCCAGGCTTTTATTTTGTTTTTGTCTGTCTTTTAACATGTTACATTTTTCTTTTGACATCTAACACTGATGTTGTTACCTAGTTTGAGTAATGAAACGTCTGCAAGAAAACAATTACTCTCAGAGAGCACCAAGGACTCCTCACCCAAGGACTACAAATATTCTCCTTTATTGATTACTGACCATGCTAACCTTTGTATTAGCATGGTCAGCATATTTTTAGGGGCTATCTAATTGAAAGGGCAAAAAAAGATTGTTATTATTACTAGATTTCTGAATTTTATCTCCACCCTTAGCATTCTCATTCTTTATCCAAGCTCTGCTCATTTTTTTTTTATGAAGGCTTGAAGCATGGACTTTGAGGAAAAGAATTATGGTCCCTTATATGTATACATACACTTGTGTGAGTGAGGTCACATACTTCAGTCTTAGTTTTGAAGATTTAGATTTAAAGAAAATGAGTATATATATATGCCTAGGTATATACAATATACCTATATCAAGTAGAAGAAGGTATGTGTTTGGAATGGCTGCAGGGACCCTTAAATTAGACTAGACTAGTTCTAAGGTTAAAACAACACAATCTGGCAAGTCTAAATGCCTTTCCTCCTTCCCTTTAATCTTCATGACAACTAGAGAGGATGTTGTTTGAGATTTATTTTATTTTATTTATTTAACACAAATTTATATGCCGCCCTTCTCCCAAAGGACTCAGGGCAGCGAACACAAGCTAGAAACATACAATGATAAAAGAAAAGTCTAATTAAAACCAATTAAAATCAAAATAATAAATAAAATCCCAGAATCAAAACTCAGCCCATTTGTTGACATAGCCAAATCTTTAGGCCCTGACGGAAGGAGCGGAGATCAGGCGCCAACCGGAGCTCGGTGAGTAACTCATTCCAGAGGGTAGGAGTGCCCACAGAGAACGCTTTACCCCTGGACGTCGCCAGCTGACATTGTCTGGCCAATGGTACCCTGAGGAGGGCAGCCCTATGTGAATGGACAGGACAGTGGGAGGCAGGCAGGAGATGGTCCTGCAAGTACCCTGGACCTAAGCCATGTAGGGCTTTATCGGTGAGTTCGAACACCTTGAAGCGGATCCGGAGGACCACCGGTAACCAGTGCAGCTCGCGCAGGAGAGGTGTTACATGGGAGTAACGGGGAGCTCCCGTAACAACCCGTGCGGCCGCATTCTGGACCAGCTGGAGCCTCCGGGTGCACTTCAAGGGCAGCCCCATGTAGAGATGCTTATTAGGATCTAAGTTGTACCTCAAACTCAGATTTCTTTTATCTGATCATGATCTCTTCCCGCCTGTTCCTGAAGGTTATAACTTCTGGCCATTACATCTATAAAAACTATTGGAAGCTTCAAGCCAAAAGCTGGTCCAACCTTGGATTGACTGATTCATGTTGACCTCATCTCCAGTGGAGAGCCCTGCTTCATGGGGTCTTGTGATTAACTCAGAACTAACTTCTACAGAAGAGCTTGAGAACAACGAGCAGAAGTGGGCCCAAAATATCTAATTTTGTCACTCTTGATTAAGTTGCCAAATGCCATATTGCTGATTAGTCTTTCAAGCCTTGAATGAGTTAAAAACTATCATCTGCCCCATTTTGTAGCAAGGTCATTTTTTAGGGAAAAAAGTAAATAAAACATCACTAAAAGCCTTTCCTTTATTAGAGTTAAACTCAAAGAAATGCTGTTTTCAGGCTACCATAGACACGTACTACATATTTTGCAGAAGTAAAGGCAATATTACAATGCACTTTTGATTTTGTTTTTGAAACACGTAAGCCTGAAAAATCGAAAGATAATGTCAACAATAAAGAGGATATCCAATAGTGCTTGGTAATATTTTTTTTTTAATTTTTATTTTACTTCGAATTTATATACCGCCCTTCTTCCTGGGAACTCAGGGCGGTGTACAGCCAGATAAAAACACATAATATAAACATTAAGAACAAATTAAAAGGAAATATCTCAATTTGGCCAAAAATTTAAGAAACATACAAATTTAAAATCATTTAAAAGGCATTGTTAGGCCAGCCCGGCTTGTTGGAAAAGGCAAGTTTTAAGGGAACGGTGGAAGGCACGGAGGTCTTGGATTCTCCTTATCTCTGGGGGCAGCTGATTCCAGAGGGTAGGTGCCCCCACAGAGAAGGCCCTCCCCCTGGGGGTCACCAGCCTGCATTGCTTGGCTGATGGCATCCCAAGGAGGCCCTCTCTGTGGGAGCGCACGGGTTGATGGGAGGTCGTCGGTGGCAGAAGGCGGTCTCAGAGATAACTAGGTCCTATGCCATGGAGCGCTTTAAAGGTGGTAACCAGCACCTTGAAGCGCACCCGGAAGACCACTGGGAGCCAGTGCAGCTCGCGCAGGAGCAGTTTTATGTGGGAGCGCCATGCAGCTCCCGTAATTACCCGCGCGGCCGCATTCTGGACCAGTTGGAGCCTCCGGGTGCTCCTCAAGGAGAGCCCCATGTAGAGAGCGTTGCAGTAGTCAAGGCGAGAGGTGACGAGGGCATGAGTGACTGTGCACACAGAATCCCGATCAAGAAAGAGGCGCAACTGGCGAATCAGGCGAACCTGACAAAAGGTCCCCCTGGCAACAGCTGTCAGATGTTCCTCCAAAGACAGCTGCGTATCCAGGAGGACTCCCAGATTGCACGCTCTCTCAACGGGGGCCAAAGACTCACCCCTGATAGTCAGCGATGGAGTCAGCTGACTATATCGGGATGCCAGGAACCACAGCCACTCAGTCTTGGAAGGGTTGAGCTTGAGCTTGTTCCTCCCCATCCAGATCCGTACAGCCTCCAGGCACTGGGCTATCACTTCAAGGGCATCGCTGGGGTGGCCTGGAGTGGAGATGTACAGCTGGGTGTCATCAGCGTACTGGTGATATCTCACCCCAAAGCCACGGATGATCTCACCCAGCGGCTTCACATAAATGTTGAACAGAAGGGGCGAGAGGACTGGCCCTTGCGGCACTCCACAGATGAGAGGCCTCGAGGTCGACCTCTGCCCCCCTGCCAACATGAACTGCAACCAGTCTGAGAGAAAGGAGGAGAACCACCGTAACACGGTGCCCCCCATCCCCAACTCTTCCAACCGGTGCAGCATGATACCATAGTCGATGGTATCAAAAGCCGCTGAGAGATCTAATAGGACCAGAACAGAGGAGCAACCCCTGTCCCGAGCCCTCCAGAGATCATCAACCAACACGACCAATGCCGTTTCCGTGCTGTGCCCAGGCCTGAAACCCGACTGGAATGGGTCTAGATAGGACGTTTCCTCCAGGAATTGTGGGAACTGTCGTGCGACCACACTCTCAACAACCTTCGCCACAAAGCGAAGGTTGGAGACAGGATGATAGTTAGCCAATACTGCCGGATCCAGGGAGGGCTTCTTGAGGAGAGGCCTCACTACCGCCTCTTTCAAGGTAGCGGGGAAGTGACCCTCACTCAACGAAGTGTTGATAATTCCCTGGAGTCAGCCTCGTGAGACCTCCCGGGAAGTCAGTACTAACCAGGAGGGACACAGGTCCAGTAAACATGTGGTTGCATTAAGTCTCCCCAAAATCCTGTCTATGTCATCCAGAGTCACAGAGTCAAACTCTTCCCAGATAACATTCTCAAGACTATTCCTCATCATCCTGCCCGGATCTACCCAGTCAGAGTCCAAATCCTGCCGGATCTGAGCGATTTTGTCATACAGATACCATCCAAAATCCTCAGCCCTGCCCTCCAGAGGGTCCTCCCGCACTCCCGGTTGAAGCAGGGAGCGGGTCACTCTGAACAGGGCCGCCGGACGGTTCTCTGATGATGCAATAAGAGCGGAAAAGTAATTAGACTTTGCCGCTTTTATCGCCACTAGGTAGGTCTTAATATGCAACCTTACCAGTGTTCGGTCAGATTCTGTGCGACTGGCCCTCCAACCACTTTCTAGGCGTCTTTTCCGGCACTTCATCTCCCTCAGCTCCTCAGTAAACCAAGGAGCCACGAGGGATCAGGACCGGGTCAGAGGCCGCAAAGGCACGACTCGATCTAAGGCTCCGCTAGTGGCCCGATCCCAGGCCGCCACCAGGTCCCCGACCGAGTCCTGAGCTAGAACCTCAGGAAATGGCCCAAGCTCCGTCTGGAATCTATCAGAATCCATCAGGCACCTGGGGCGGACCCATCTTGTAGGCTCCGCCTCCCTGCAGCGGGGTGTAGCGGTTCGAAGATCTAGGTGAAGGAGCAAGTGGTCAGACAAGGGTTCCATGTCTATGTCCCCTATAACAAGGCCACTCAACCACTGGCCAGAGATGAAAATCAAGTCCAGAGTGTGACCCCCCCCTGTGAGTGGGGCCATGAACTAACTGGGTCAGGTCCATGGCTGTCATGGAAGCCATGAACTCCCGTGCCATCTCAGACGTCTCACCAATGGATGGCAGGTTGAAATCACCCATGACCATAAGCCTGGGTGTATCAACTGCCACCGTGGCTATCACGTCAAGTAGCTCGGGCAGGGCCGTTGCCACGTGGCAGGGAGCCAGGTACGTGAGCAACAGGCCCATCTGAACCCCATGACCTCATCTCACAAAGAGGGTTTCACATCCGGCAATCTGTGGCACAGTGGTTTCCCTCGAACCAAGATCTTCTTTAATAGTAACCGCCACCCCCTGCCCCTCCCCTGTGCCCTCGGCTGATGAAATGCTCTGAAGCCCTGTGGGCACATCTCAACCAGGGGGACCCCTCCCTCCGGGCCCAACCAGCTCTCAGTAATAGCTGCCAGGTCCGCTCCCCCCTCCTGTATAAGATCATGAATGAGGGGGGCCTTATTAACCACGGACCTGGCATTGCATAACATCGGCCGGAGGCCCAGGTCCTGAGTATCTAAGCCACCTAGTATCTGAGTGGAGTCTTGGGGACCGGGACACGCAATTGCTCTCAAACAGCGAGTGCGCACCCCCTGCACATGATATGGTCCCCTACTCCCACCATATCTGCCCCTCCCATTCACCGTGCTGATGGAAAATTCCTCTTCCGGATGGTCCTCCAGCCCCTCCTCAATCCCTCGACTCGCACCCTCCAGGCCGTCCCCCTGTGCCGGGCTCGGCTCTGACCTTAGTGGGTTTGTCCCCCCAAACCGCTTGGTCTTCCTTCCAGTTCCCCTTAAAAAATCATCATTTCCATCCCTCCTCCCGGGTCCCCTTAAAAATTTCAGTAAGAATTTGATAAAAAAACCCTCAATCCCCTCTTCGCTGCATGCCATCTCTCGGGGTTCCAAAGCCCGTCATCAAGATAAGCCCTCGATAATGTGGAGGGCCAGGCCCACAAGAGGGGGGAGTCTCACAGTACGAAGAGATCAGCGGATGAGTACATCTTAAGGTTCCAAAAGTCTGTCTGGGGAAGATGGAAAAAGGCCAAGGATTCTTAATGATGGTATAAAAAGTCCAGGGGAGAGAGTCCACCATTTCAGCCAGGGGTCAAACCGGACTCCAGTGTCCTCCCACGACAGTGGAGTGGAGTCTCAGGCAGCTGTCCCAGAAGGCAATGACCCGGTCACCCTCTCACGGTGGCCAGTGTCAGCAGGACTTATACAATGGCAGCTGCAACAAAGATGACTCCCTCAGTGCCCCCGCCCAGGCTCACATCTCTCCTCACAGCAAGTGGATGTTACTGTCAATAGGGCTGATGGAATTGCCGGAAACCGGAGGTCAGCTGTGGGCATACAAGGAGCTATTAAGTCTGGGTGCAAGAAATATTGAAGAAATGTTGTGAATATACTCAAGAACACCTGACAGCTGCAAACATTTTTACCCAGTAAAATACTTCTTTTGAAATCTACCTCCACTTAAGTTGTCATTGCATCTGGCCTCACAAATCTGGGCAATCACTCTGTTTTAACTAAGAGAGAGATGGGCTCTTTGCTACCATCTAATGGTTGTTAAGTTGCTAGATCAATAGAAAAATAATTGGCTGGAGGGTTCAGATCTTACAAGTATCTTCTCAGTATGTATTCTCTACTGGTGTTTGGTGGTGGTTTTTGCATTAGGAAGTGGCGTTCAATTTGCAGCCATGGAAAACAGCCAATTATTGCCCTGATAGTGTCATGGGGTAGAGCTATAAAGATAAAAACAAGGCAGAGTCTTCTTCTGGATTGACATTCAGATGTGGAGAAGGGATGATGTATGGCCTGGTGGCTCAGCAGACTAAAAACATTGTGATTAACACCAGCTGTGTGCAATTACTGTAAGTTCGAATCTCGCCAGGCTCACCAGGCTCAAGGTTGACTCAGCCTTCCATCCTTTCTAAGGTAGGTAAAATGAGGATGCAGTTTGTGGGGGCAATAAGCTGACTTTGTATAAATATACAAAAGTATGAAGGCTATTGCTTAACGCATTGTAAGCTGCCCTGAGTCTCTGGAGAATTTTGGAAGCCATATTAGGCTGGGATGTTGGGATGATAAAAAAACCAGGATAGAGAGAGAATTTTATAAAGCTAGTCTTTACACCAAGAACTCATTTTTTGTTTTTGGAGTGATTCTGTGCTCGTTAGTGCTCTCTCTTGATCTTTTAAAATTCAATTTTAATTTCAATTTGTGTTTTAAATGTTGGAAAATTTAATATTTTTTTGAAAAAAAATAAAATTCAGTCTTAATTTCAAATTGAATTCTCAAAATTCTTTTCAAATTCCTCATGCAACTTGAAATATTTGTCTAATTTTTCATCCTGTCTTCTTCCCTGTTCATATTGTATTTCAATTTTTTATCTTGCTTACAGACATTTTTTTCTCTACGTCTTTATTTTACTTAGCCTTTGTTTATATATCTCTCCTACAAATCATTAATTGCCTTCTCTCTCTCCCTCCCTCTCTCCCTCTCTCTCTCTCTCTCTCTCTCTCTCTCTCTCTCTCTCTCTGTGTGTGTGTGTATATCATGCAATAGCCTACTTTGCTTCAGGTTCTCTCTTCCCCAGGTCCATTTTGCCTGCCTTGATAAGAGGGATATATATTGGCATTTTATGGTGTATAACCAGAGAGACTGAGGGTTTGAAGGGTGGAGGCAGAGCTCAGCCCAATAAAATTATTCTGAGTTTTGATAATTCTTTAGAATGGTAAAGTTGAGTTTACCTCAAAAATCCTGCCCTGTTTTCAATAAAATTTCACAATTGCTATGCTTTCAGAGTGGCCTAACCATCCTGCAAATTTCAACCCACTTTGATAAAAAATAAAATTAAAGGCAGTTCTTGACTTATTACCACAACTGAGCCTAAAATTTCCATTGCTAAGCAAAACAGTCGTTAAATTTGACCTTCCTTGCCATAATTAAGATAATCACTGCTGTTGTTAAGATAGTAACACTGTTGTTAAGTGTCTATCTATGAAGCAAAACTAACACTATGGCTCCCAAATTGCCACTGACTCCTCTTTTGATAATTTTTAAAATGTTTCTACCCTGAGTTTATTTTCCTTACACACCACGAAAGCCTTCATCCATATAATATCATTTATTTTAGGTCTTTCTTGCAGTATCTCTTGGTAAATGAATGAGCTATGATTGATCATTGTGCCTGTACTTGTCTAAATATAATGGTTTACCAAAGTGTTCTGCCTTACTCCAAATTTCAAAATGAAAATGTGTCTAAAATCACATAAAAAATGTAACTTAGAACTTAAGTAGCAAATGTTGCCTTGAAAACATATAAAAAGTGAAAAGCATTCAGTTTTCATTTCCCTCACAATGCTTTCTAATATCCATTGAAATGTAAAGAATAAAACTTTTATATGAAAGACTTTCAACCTTAAAAAAAAAGAAACCAGAGTTTTATTGCCAGGATCATCCTATTCTGACCTCATAGTAGCTCTCTGATACTAAGTGACTTGCTTTGCTGAAAAATTTTAATAGATAAGAATACTTTCTTTTGAATACTCTTCTTTTGATTTGATACCACGCTCCTTCAGAGCATTGAAAAGGCATGAAATAACACTACTGTATAATATCTACCGAAAAGAACTGCAGGTGTGCGATTAAAAGGAAAAAAAACTCTTAGTTTGAATCAACTCTTCTATGTTCCTTTTTTAGCTTTATTGGTGGATGACTCAAATCAGGTTTTCATTTCATTTATTTTGTGGTCATTTGAATCTGAGACCAAAAAGTGGAAAAAAATTAAAAGAACGTAAGGAAAGGAAATGAAGCATTATAAATCCAGCACTCTCACTGTGCTCTTACTGAGGTCTTTTAAATATTTAAAAGAAGTGAAAAGTATCAGGATTAATCTCCTCATGTTATGACATAATTAAATTTCTGTATCATTTTTTTTAGCTGTGATATGTTTTTTTTTAAAAAAAGAGTGGTTAGTAAAATTGCTGTTAGACAGTGCTGTGCAAGAAACCAGGCCACTATTTGAGAATTAACTATAGAGAAAAATTAGTGGTATCAAAGCCCTCCCAGAAGAAAAAGATAGTATGATTATAAAAATGTATACTTCTGTATTGTTTCTATACTCACTGTATCTATTACATCAGACCTCTGCGGCTTGGCAACCCAGTTTCGCGGGGGGGGGGGGGGGAGAGTGGAACTTGTCTGCTTGAGTTGGAGGCTGGAGTGCATGCACACAGCTCGACTTGTGAGAATGGCAGGCCAGTGCACATGCACATCAGAGGTGGGTTTCAGCAGGTTCTGACCAGTCTGGAGAACCGGTAGCGGAAATTTTGAGTAGTTCGGAGAACCGGTAGTAAAAATTCTGACTGGCCCCGCCCCCATCTATTCTCTGCCTCCCAAGTCCCAGCTGATCAGGAGGAAATGGGGATTTTGCAGTATCCTTCCCTTGCCACGCCCACCAAGCCATGCCACGCCCACCAAGCCACACCCACAGAACCGGTAGTAAAAATTTTGAAACCCACCACTGATGCACATGCGCATGCAGCTCGACTCACACAAGTTGAGCTGTGCATGCACATACCAGCCTGCCGCTCATGTGGCTCGGTTCCAAATAGGCCATGGCCCAGAGGTTGGGCACCCAGAAGTGGGCTGTGACCCAGATGTTGGGGACCCCTGCATTAGATAACTGAATAATAATTTATCATTTTTTTCTGGGAAATATTGATTTGGAAACAATATCTCAACAAGATAAAAATAAGCTGTCATAAATACTGAATTACAGAGGCACTTTGACCAAGGAAATCCAAATTAAGGGATTACAGGATCATAAAAAGGGAATTTTAATTATTGAATTATAGAAGCACTTTGATCTATGAAATGAGGGAAAGACATCAAATGAGGTGAACTTCTAATGGAGTGGTACATACCCTTTATCGACTGATTGACACCTATATTATTAGAGATCCATAATCAACCATTTAATCTTTTTATAGTGGCTTTATAATTTTATGAGGCTAACATTACAGCAATATTAAACCCTGAGAAAGACCCACCTGGATGTGGATGCTTTAGATCAATATATTTGCTTAATGTGGATGCTAATTTTTTGTTTGTTTGTATGTTATGTCATGGTTCCAAGTAATGCTCCCAACCAATTTAAGTCTCGGAGGACTTGGCTTCCTCAAAAATCCTATTTATTGGGTACATCATATCAGCACAGTCAGAGGTGAAACCAACATTGAATAATTCCTGGTTTTTTTGGTATAATTAAAGAGTAGATACTGTCCACCACCCTTGTGTCACAGGTCACATTAGCCAACCAAACAGGTGATGAACCTCTCAGCACTCCCTCCTGCCTTTGCTAGAGCACACTGATTTGGCCTTGGTTCTCAGGAGCTTTATCGTTGTTATGTCTGGCACATTGGAGGAAAACATTCTACATTCCATAAGCCCCACCCCCACCCCAAGTATGGCAACTAAGAAACAAAGCAAGAAAAATATGACTTCAGCTAGAGTCGTTTGAAGAGTTGACATGTTATTTATTAATGTTGCTTTTAGATTTTTATCTGTTTTAAGTTGTGTGCCAATCAGTTGTGGAGAGGTATTGTAAGCATTGTAAGCCACCCTGAGTCTCCGGAGAAGGGGGGCATATAAATCAAATTGAAAAGAAAAGAAAAAAGAAAAAAAAAGGTGGGTGGCTATATACAGTAAATTTGATTGATAACCACTATATTGATGAACACTAACCAGGAAGCTTCAGGAAAGCTTCTATGATTCTGTACTTGATCCACTTCAATCTGGACTTATAAAAAACAGGCATCTGACAATAACCACCCTTATATTTTAGGTATCATATCAGATAAATTTGAATCAGATATTTTGATACAGTTCAGATTATGAACTGCAATCTAGGAAGAAAAATCCTTTGATACAGTTCAGATTATGAACTGCAATCTAGGAAGATATGGGTTTCCACCATCTTTCCATGCAACTTACAATTTGGTACCTTTTCCAATTGGCTAGAGTGATTGTGAACATTTTATCTTCCAACATCTCAAGTTATATAGCTGTACTCCTCAGAGATGTCCTTGCCTCCATTAATTTTCCATTTGATTCTTGAACTATTGCCTTTGTTTATTGGACAGTCTTAAGAAATTAAGGGTGTGGAGGTAATCAACATTGAAAAGAAATTGTTTTATATGCTCATAATGTTAGGCTTATCCTTGATAATTATGCAATGTCATTGCCAAAGTTTATTGAGTTGTGCAGCAGGAATCTCACAGCATGCAACCCTATGAGTTATTTTGTGTGATCTGTGACAGTTCAAAAACCTACACCACTGCTAAAACCCAATCCCTGCTGGGTTGGCTCTATAGGCCCCTGTGGTCTGCTATTGCTGTTCTGCCTTGCTGCTTTGTCTGAGCTGGCATGTGATGACCACATAGGCATACAAAGCAAACATTGCTGGTGACATCGCCATTCCATGCTAGTTGCCACCAGGAGTCCATACAGAACAACACAGAGACAAGGCATAAGGCAATGCTTTTCATGATGCTACAATATTTTATTGTATTACATGAGGCAGCCTATCTTTTCTTTAATAAATTATCAATACTGTATATCATCCTCATTGATGTATTTTCCAAGATAAGTGGAAAAAATAATATTTGGTTACAGAGATGAAAAATAAAATAAAATATTTTGTTTGCAACTATGTTTTGTTCCAGTGGTGAGTTTCAATTTTTTTTACTAGAGGTTCTGTGGGCGTGGCTTGGTGGGCATGGCATGGCTTGGTGGGCGTGACTTGGTGGGCGTGGCAGGGGAAGAATATTGTAAAATCTCCATTGTCTCCCAATCAGCTGGGACTCAGGAGGCAGAGAATAGATGAGGGCAGGGCCAGTCAGAATTTTTACTACCGGTTCTCCGAACTACTCCAAATTTCCGTTACGGGTTCTCCAGAACTGGTCAGAACCTGCTGAAACCCACCTCTGCTTTGTTCTAAAGGTTTGTAATGCGTGGATATTATGTGACGATATTATTGAGAGCTATAACTGGCAAAGTGAAAGATGAAAAAGTTCAGCAACTGAACTGGTAAAACAAATATTATCTGTTGATTTCACCCCCCCCCACATATCATGGCCCCCACATATCAAGGAGTTAAGGAAGGATTCAGCAAGAATCCTTGTCATGAGCGAAATTGAGCAATCTTGGTATGCCACTTACTGTCCTTCCTCTTTGTTAGATTTTACATAAGGAAGCACTGTGTGATAAAATTATACAAATGAACAAAGTAATGGATTCTGTTGTCAAAATTATTAATTTTTCATGTTCAACAGGTCTCAGTCATAGGCAGCTTATGGATAGAAAATATGGGATATTGCTTTGTTATAGTGTAGTTAGATGACTGAGCCAACAAATCAGTGGTGGCTTTCACTTACCTTTGCTACCAGTTTGCTCATGTGAACTGGCATGCGCAGAGCGTATTTGATGACATCCGGGTGGGTGGCCGAAGCCTCCCACCACTGCTGCTACCAGTTCACCCAAACGCGGGCGAACCGGTAGCAACCCACCACTGCAACAAATGTTTCCTCATCTACTATTGACTTTTAATTTTAATTTGGATTTAATTTGGATCTGATAAATGTTGTGAGCCACCTGAACAAAAAACAAACAAACTCAGATTAAAAAACTATTTATTAGAGAGATACATGAGAGTGTCAATTCACTTTGGACCAAAGAGTTGTGTTTTCTCTGTCATGACACTTGCCTTGTGCAACAGCATCCCCCCAAATCCACATGCATCCACATAAACATTTTAAAATAAATAAATAAAAAAATAGTAAAGCTTTTTTTTTTGGTGAACAATACAGCTTCCTGTTCAAATATTGTCTCATTTCTCAGCCCTAATGTGATTAGGAATAGCTAAACCACAGTGCTTAAAAGAATAACCTGGATGAAAACAGATGTTTTAAATAAATATGAAAAGCAAGGCATCTAATCATGTATGGTGCGAAAAAGCAAAATAAGTAAGTAAGTAAATAAGTAAGTAAGTAAGTACAAATCCATACAGCAATGCCAAAATATTACAGATTAATCTATATACTACTAATACAATGGTGGGATTCAGCCAGTTCTCTCCGGATCGTGCGAGCTGGTAGCAGTAACTGCAGGAGGCTCTGCCCACCCACCTGGAAATAATGCATGATTACTCTGCATGCACGGAAGGACCTGCACATGCGTGAGCGAAGCAAGTGCACACACTCATATTTGTGAACCAGTAGGGAAGGTAAGTGAATCCCACTTCCGTACTAATATTCTCATGTCTATAAACTTTAACTGGGTGAAATGGTGAACTTTGTCAACAAATGCATGTCAAGTCAACTAATGCTACCCATTACTTCTGAGGGAATGAAATTCAGGAAAAACGTGGCTGTTTCAGTGCTGCTAGGCTGCTGCTCCTTCAGTGTTATTAGGCTGCTGCTGCAGTCTGCAGTCCCATGATCCTTATTTTCAATGTTCTGTGACAGTTTCCCAGCCACTTGTTCCTAGCTCTCTCCCCCATACAGCAGCAGTTGCTTACTTACTTGCTAAGAAAGGAAGGGAAAGGAGAGGGAGAGATAGGGAGGATGAAAGGAAAGGAAGAATAAGAGGGAGGAATAGGGAAGAAGGAACTCACATACATACTCCCCAGCTCATGCTGTTCCCTGTGTGTGCTGCCCCTGATCCGTGCTGCCCCCCCTTTACCCATGCCACACCTCTTGTGCATCCTATGAATTCTTTGAAACTGATGCTGCCCCCTTGCACCTTCCCTGAACCATGAAACAGAGGTGTCTTATCTACCTGCACACAACATACTTGACCTGTACTCCCCGCAACTGGCCTTGACATGTAATTTCTTGGTGGCTTCCCTACTGCTTCTTTTTACAAGCTTCCCAAAAGCAAAATAAATGGGGAACCTGGCTGGAATTCTAGGGAGAGAGGGAGGAAGTTAAATTATATTCTTAAAGATGAACTTGCAACAAGAGAATTGTTTTACATAATTGAATATAAATATATCCTTCTGATTTTAAGGGATTTATTTAGTTATTTAACCAATTTATATAGCCACCCATCTCAAGAAATAACTGGGTGAATATAAGATATGAGTCATTTATCTATTTTTGAAAAGTCTCAGTGCTTTAAAAACAAGAAGAAAAGCAATATGTCTTAATACTGAGTTAATTTTATACTGCTATTTATAGTTAAAACATTCTTTTTAAATTAATTTTTGTAACATTTATTATTTCAATCATAATAGTCTAGAAAGTTTTACTCATTGCATAATCACTTTTTTAAAAAAAATTCCCTATTTGTGGTGTAGGATTGCTTCTTTTTCCATCTTCCTCCTCCTCATCATCATGAGTTTGCTTCTCTTTTTTTACCAGCTTTCCCTTTTTTGTTGTCCACTGATCCTTTAATGCTTGTTATCTAATGATGCCCAAGCTTGTAAAGTTGAGATGTTACCTCAAGGAATTTTATTGCCTGAAGCAGCTTTTCCTCAGAGATCTGTTCTGATCCCTTGAGAAAGAAAATAGGGCAAGGTTTAGCTCACCACATCCTGAAGAGCTTAGAGTGACATTATAGTAAAATGCAGTGGTGAAATCCAATTTTTTTTACTACCCGCTCTGTGGGCATGGCTTAGTGGGCGTGGTGTGGCTTGGTGGGTGTGGGAGGGTAAGGATACTGCAAAATCTCCATTCCCTCCCCACTGCTGGGGGAAGGATATTGCAAAATCCCCATTCCAACCCCACTCTGGGGCCAGCCAGAGAGGGTATTTGCCGGCTCTCTGAACTACTCAAAATTTCTGCTACCGGTTCTCCATGTTAGGGTGTAAATCTGTTGCGATAGTCCCTTGAATATTTGCACTTAATTAGAGGTGGATGGACCTTGGTTTCCTTGCTGTATACTTTAAAAAACAACCCAAAGTACATTCTAAGAAAAAACATTTTATTGTAAAGAAAATAAAAAACAAACTCACTAGATACTAGCTACATCTTGGCAGTGTTACAGCTTTACTGGCAGAACCAGCAGAACAAATGAAAAGTAAAAACAGTCTTACTCCCATTCCGCTTTGGGGTAATTGCACCCTGACACTCCAGAACTGTCAGAACCTACTGGATTTCACCCCTGGTAAGATGTATAATTATAAATGAAATGGTCTCACATTTGACAGTAAGGATATTGATGATGTGAGTGAAACTATCCTCCTCCTTTTGATTGTTTTGAGATTGCCAGAAAAACTACAGAAGCTCTTCATATTCCTGTTGGATTGGCAAATCTAATTCTGCATATCCTGGAATACTTTCCTTTTTTTGGGAGGGGTGGGTGGGGTTAGGTTGGTTTTGAGGAGATGGCATTACAGAAATGAGAATCACAAGTGGATGTCACCAGTGGTGGGATTCAAGTAATTTAACAACTGATTCTCTGCCCTAATGATTTCTTCCAACAACCAGTTTGCCAAACTGCTCAGAAAGTTAACAACCGGTTCTCCCGAAGTGGTGCGAACTGGCTGAATCTCACCACTGGATGTCACCGTGCCTGCAATCTAGATTGCTAGCAGCCTTTTAATCTCCCAGGTTGCAAAGAAGATACTTAAAAAGAAAACAAAACAACAACAACAAAAGGAAGATAATGAGGCATAAATTGAATAGAGCAAATGCCTGACTATTTATTGATTGATTGATTGATTGATTGATTGATTTATCAAGCATATATAAGATTACAGATAAAAGTATAAACATGATTGTGAATACATGAAATGTATAAACATGATTATGAATACATGAAATGGTTATGAATAAAAGGGGACATTAGGACAGGGATGGTAGGCATGTTGATGCGCTTATACATGCCCCTTACAGACTGCTTAGGAATGGGGTGAGGTCAACAGTAGGCAGATTAAGGTTAAAGTTTTGGAGGTTTGGGGAAGAAACCACAGAGTCAGGTAGTGCATTTCAGGCATTGACCACTCTGTTGATAAAGTTGTATTTTCTGCAATCGAGCTTGCAGTGGTTTACCTTAAGTCTGTATCTATTGTGTGCTCATGTATTGTTGTGGTTGAAGCTGAAGTAGTCATTGACAGGTAGGACATTGTAGCAGATAATTTTGTGCACTACATTTAAATCAGACAGAAGGCGGTGTAGTTCTAAATTGTCTAAGCCCAAAATTTTAAGCCTGGTGGCATAAAAAATATTTTATTATGATAGAGAGATTAAAACAGTGAATAATTTATGATGGTACTGTTCTTATCTGTTCTGAATATAGCTGTGTGATTTAATTACAAACCTAACTTTACAAATCTAATATGTTTTGGTTTTTTTTATCTACAAAGCATCCTTGAAGTTCTTCAACTGCTTTCCTTCCTTTTCTCTCTCATCCTCATCCACATAATTAATCACTGGGTTTTGTTACATTAACTTCTTAGAATTCCTTTCCTTCCTCTGCTATCTAAGCTGTTTCTAAAGTAAAAAGGAAAGCAGAAGTTGGAAAAAAAGCTCCCTTTCAAGCTCTCTTAAAATCTGGTACTTGGGTCAGGTTTTTCTACTTTGTTCCAACTCTTGAGTTGATGTCATACCCAAGCCCAGGATAGATGACAAGGCTGAGCCTGAGGGAGGAGTCTTTAGTCTTTATTTGTCTTTTTTTGATTTATATACCGCCCTACTCCCGAAGGACTCAGGGCAGTGAACAGCCAAACAATAAAATACATAAATACAAAATTTAAAAAACAGAATAAAACCGAATTAAACAAATTTGGCCCAGACAGATTTAAAACACCTCAATCATTTAAAAATAGATTAAAATTTTACGTATTAAAAGAGAAAAGGGGAAAAAGATTAGGCCAGGCCTGCCTGGTGGAATAGAAAGGTCTTGAGAGCACGGCGGAAGGTGCGCAGATCCGGGATCCTCCGTATCTCCGGGGGGAGCTCATTCCAGATAGTAGGTGCCCCCACAGAGAAGGCTCTCCCCCTGGGGGCCGCCAGTTGACATTGTTTGGCCGATGGCACTCGGAGGAGCCCCTCTCTATGAGAGCGTACCAGCCAGTGGGAGGCTATTGGTGGTAGTAGGCGATCCAGGCAGGAAGTGACAAGGGCATGAGTGACCGTGCGTAAGGAGTCCCGATCCAGAAAGGGACGCAATTGGCGAATCAGGCGAACCTGATGAAAAATCCTCCCAGTCACGGCCGTCAAGTGCTCTTCTAAAGACAACCGTGAATCCAGGAGGACGCCCAGGTTGCGAACCCTCTCCATGGGGGCCAATGATTCGCCCCCAATAGTCAGTGATGGCACCAACTGACTATATCGGGGTGTCAGAACCCACAGCCACTCGGTCTTGGATGGGTTGAGCCTAGCCTATTCCTCCCCAAATGCATCTGACTGACCCCAAATGACTGATGATGCATTTGACTGATGATGTCAAATGCATCATCAGTCTCAAGTCCCTTCATGCCCACAAGAGATCCACCCAACCTTGAATTCTATTTGGCCATTAGTAGTTCAGATTCTTGTAAAAAGCATTAGCTTACAATAAAACTATATTCATTTGAACTGCCCAGACTCCTGATTTCCTGTGCTTGACATCCAGAGAAGAGACAGTGAGATCCAGTTGACACCTAATAGACAGAATCTTATCAAACTAAAGCAATACATATTCTAAATTTACTAAGATAGATCTTGAGAGATTTTAGGGTGTGGCTACCCTGAACTTCTCCCCTCCCCTCCCAATTCCAGCTTGAGTCTGTCAGTCTCTTGAGGCTGGTTGATTGTGTAATAATAGTCTTTTCCAGAAGCAATTAAAAAGTGGAACTGGCTAAAATAAATATTCAATATGTTTCAAATATTTATCATGTTAGGTAATAATCCAATGTTTGAAAAAATTCTTTTTTGAGAATTTGATTTTAAAAACAAGCAAACTGTAGTTTGAAATTAATTGGCTCTTTCATTCTGAGTATAAAAGAATATTTTTAAAAATAAGATTTCAAACTTACGTTTGTCAAATTAATCAACTCTAAAACAGGGTCTGTTTAGAATGAACTTTGATGACACATAAATTCATATATATATTCAGAACTGAATAAGAAATATTTAAAGATTTTGTTAATGGAGCCAAAGCTTGTATTTGATTTGCAAATTAAAAAAGAGCAATTTAATTCAGTATTTTTCTTTAAGAGCACATATTAGATATTTAGCAAGCCAATATATTTTAATATGTCCTACAATTTCTATCTCTCAGCATTGGACACTGCCCTTAGATATGTTAGATATTCCAACGTCCAGATTCTTCTGGTCACCATGGATTCAGTTACGACTGCCACATTAATTTAAAATATATTATGTATTAAAAATCTATTTTAATATAAACCATTCTAAGTGACATTGAGTAATTTTGGAATGTCAGTAACTACATCATTATATGGCAAATGTTTGACACATTCCCAAATCAAGAGGATCAGCAAAATGGGATCCTTTAATTAATTTATATTTTATATTTAATCCCTTACATTTACTTTAAATGTTTAAATACTTATAGGCGGGTATTCCATATGCTTGCAAAGCCTTCTAAGGAATAAAATGCTAGTACTAGAAGAAATAATTTTAATATTAAAACATAAAACTCAAAAAATAACAGTAAATAGCATCATTAGAAAACTCCTTATGATCAGTTTAAGTAGTAATCACGGAAGTTCGTAAGTCTAGCACAGTAGAAAATAAAGCAACAACCTTGAAACTTTTAGTTTTAGATTCTTAAAATTAGCTAAAGAATTGTGCTCAATAGCAATTAACAATGCTCAGCAAATGCATGATGAATGCTTAGGTCCAAAAACCGGCAATGAAAATAAAAAAGAAAATCCATAGAAAAATGAAAAAGCTCACAAACAACCTATTTCTTCAATTCTTATTAGCATTTTCTGCTCTCATTTCCTTGATTCAATTAGTGCTGACAAAATATAGGTTGTTATGGGATCTCAGATATGAAACCCTCCCCGTTCTCTAAATTATGCATAAAAGGACAATTTCTTATGTCTAATCTACATTAACTTCCTTCAAATAGGCCCAGTTTAGTTGCACTTTAGGGATATTTTTTTTTTAATTGGGAACAAAGCTGTTTTTATGGCAGTCAGTTGCAGCTTTTAAAGTGAGATCAAAAGATATAAATTGACAGGCTGTTTTAAAATGAGATAACCAAATGAACCCATATTCAATATTCATAATGACATGCTGAACGTCATGAAATTGGCTGCAACTGGAATAGTTTTAGCAAAGAGGCCTTGTCAGGTCTCCATCATAGCTTACGATCCAGAGGAAGAGGACTTCTCATGGGATGACAACCAGAAGTCTGGTTTAGTGTTTCTCTTCTAGCTTCACTAATAGCCTCAAATGTTATCTGTGCTAAATTGATTGAAAATCTGAAAAACTTACCACAGGATTGTCCCTTAGACAGTTGCAGGAGAAATGCAGGGAACAAAGACAGCCACTTTTCATAGCCTACATAGATCTTATGAAGGCTTTTGACTTGGTTAGCAGGGATGGCCTTTATAAAATTCTCCCCAGGATTGGATGTCCACCTCAACTCTTCAACATCATCAGGTCCTTTCATGAGGAAATGAAGGGCACTGTAGTTTTTGATGGCTTAAGTACCGGGACTTGCAAATTGAAGTTGAGAGACTGTGGAAAAAGAATTCGTGTGTTGTTCCGATTGTAATTGGAGCCCTTGGAGCAATACCCAAAGGTATACCCGCTATTTAGAAATTCTAAATTTACCGGACTTGAACATTTTGACTCTATAGAAAACCACCTTACTCGGAACAGCTTACATCCTCCGACGATACCTTAACAGTTCCTAGGTCCTTGGTTAGGACTCGAGCTGCTGAGCTATTAACCAGCCTCAAAGGCTGTGACTCTCACTAAAGATTAAATAATAATAATAATAATAATAATAATAATAATAATAATATTAGCTATGTTTTTACATTGCTGTATGTTTTTTCTTTGTAAACCACCCAGAGTCACTTAAGCGAGATGGGTGGTGTAGAAATTTGATAAATAAATAAAATACAGATGGAACAATAGGAAAATATGAGGTGATATCTTTTTATAAAATGATGGGCTGGCCTGAGTTAAATTTTAAATTGATTTTAAATTGGGTTATCTTAATTTCGGCCAAAATATTTAATTATTTTAATACTGTTCTTAAATTTTGTATGCTTTGTTTTTATCTTGGCTGTGCACCGCCCTGAGTCCTATTGGAGAAGGGCGGTATAGAAATTTAATAAATAAATAAATAAATAAATAAATAAATAAATAAATAAATAAATAAATGTATCGTTGGTTATATGTTTATCAGATAAATTGTCTGGAATGTATAAAAGCACTTCAAATTTTTTTGGGACATGTGAACAATACAGGACAATTTAGCATGTTGGGTGATGTATAAAAAAGTCAGAAAATTCTAGATTCAGATATATATACCAATTCAGAGGAATCTAAAGATTAATATACAATTAAGTTCAGACATTTTCTTTTGGAATTGATAGACAAACAAATAGTTGAAAAAATATTATAGAACTTTGTTTTTGTATATAACTGCAGTGGAATTATTATACACACAAATTGGAAAAATATGGCAATTGGTAAAGATGATAGAACCGGACAGATTTTAATAATATGGCCATTATCATCATCTATGCATTTTTTTAACCTTTTCCCATAATATCTCTGGTTTCAATATTAAAGCAAATTTACCACTGATCCTGAATTTCAATTGTATAATCAATGGTAGCTGTATTGTGCCGTACATTGTCACAATTGTAATATTATTGCAATGAAAATGGAATTATGAGGTCCTTGGTGCTCTCTGAGCTTCATTGTTTTCTTACAGACATTTCATTACCCAGTTAGGTAACATCATCAGTTCTAGAAGGAAATGGGATTTGCTCTTGGTTTATATACAAGTAGTTAACGGTGGTTCATAGAAAGTGTAGTAATGAAGCATCTGCAATAAAATAACTAAGTTCAGGGAGTACCAAGGACCCCACAGTTCAACCCTAAACTACAAATATTCTCTTCTATTGGAAAGGGAATTGATTACAATTTTTCTAAGTCAAAAGAGCATGAGATGTTTTAGTATTTCAGCATCAGTTTTGAATCTGAATCTTAGTTTTACTTGTAGTTACATTACATTTGAGAATTTTCTTCTATAAATTACATTTTCTATATGCAGTGTACTATTATAAAACATATTCTACTTTGAAATATGCTGAGGTTTTTTTTTATGTTGTTGTTCTTGTTTAAAAAACAAAAACAAACCAGAGATTGAGTCAAGGTGTACAAAAGGACAACAAAGTGCATTAAATGTTTTATTGGCCATCTGCAATCCACTCAGTGGTTGTCAATAATGATCCATCAAACAATTAATGCAGCTAATAAATTAGTCACAAAGTAATCTAATTGGCCAGCCACTAGTAGGCACCAGTTGGAAATTAATGTACTGCAACTACTTGGGATCACACCTGACATCCCAAACAGATGGAAAAGTAAAATGATTGAACAGATGATGATTAATGATAAGAGTATCATGTGGCATTATTTGATATTAAGATTTCTTAAAAATCAGTATACATGGGTCCCATATGAGTTAAAGTATATGTATGGAATAATGTTAATTGTACCTAAAAATCCTTCACAAACTTTATATGTGCCTCTTTTACTAGGTAGAATCCAGACACATTTTTGCCTTTATTCTAAAAGTTTCATTTATCCACTTAGGAAATGTAGTATGTTACTAGAATACTAATGACATGCCAGCAATTTTCCGTATCTAGCATTAAAACTGTGCTTATTCCTGGTCACGCTAGGAGCACATTCTGTGACCAGCAAGCACCCCACGAATTCAAAGTGTTGGAACCAGCAGGAGTTAATGAGATAATAAATCTGGCCTCTGCTTCCAAATAGAAAAGTTTAGCTTCAAAAATATAGTTCTTGTAAGCTCTGCCACAGTATAAGACTTTGAGAAAATGTATGTATCTAACCTTGCATTTATGTCTTTATATCTAATTACAAAAGAAGAACATTTGATTGTGCAGTGGAAGAAGATGTCAACTCTAGCAGATAATGTAGGGTGGAAAGTACCAGTGTTTTCGGAGGGGACAACGACACATAACGCCTTCTTGCAGGCTTTGCTAATTTCAAGCACACATTGTGACATCACATTATGATGGCATGATACTGCTTACATCATTTGATGAAGCAAGAGATACTATGAGGTCCTTTGAAGATATCTCTGTTACACTTCATTTTATCCAGATTGGCTGCGATGATTTTATTTTATTTATTTTATTTTATTTTATTATATTATATTTTATTTATTTTATTTTATTATTTATTTTAATTTATTATTTTATTTATTTATTTATTTATTTTATTTTATTTATTTATTTATTTATTTGTCAAGCATGTATAAGATAACAGATATGAGTATAAACATGATTATGAATACAGGAAATGGATACAAATAAATGGGGATGGTAGGACAGGGATGGTAGGCACGTAGGTACGCTTATGCATGTCCCTTGCAGACCTCTTAGGAATGGGATGAGGTCAACAGTAGACAGTCTAAGGTTAAAGTTTTGGGGGTTTGAGGAAGAAACCATAGAGTCAGGTAGTGCATTCCAGGCATTAACCACTCTGTTGCTGAAGTTGTATTTTCTGCAATCGAGTTTGGAGCGGTTTACCTTAAGTTTGTATCTATTGTGTGCTTGTGTATTATTGCAGTTGAAGCTGAAGTAGTCATTGACAGGTAAGATGTTGTAGCAGATACTTTTGTGTACTACGCTTAGGTCAGACCGAAGGTGGCGTAGTTCTAAGTTGTCTAAACCCAAAATTTCAAGCCTGGTGGCATAAGGTATTCTATTGTGAGCAGAGGAGTGGAGGACTCGTCTCTTAGGTGGAGGTTTTTGAGAGAAGAACCATGGACCCATGGTTCTCATGAAACTACTTCGACAGCCCACGTGGAACTTTGTAAAAGAACACCATCATCCTAAAACTTGCTCACAGAATAAAATCATTTGCAGGAGCTTTTCAGATCAATACCTCACTAATACAGAAATACAAATGAAAGCATTCTTGACACATTGAACACGCTCAGGGAAAGGAATCTCACCTCCTACCTCGGAGTAAAGAATTGGTACTTCTTCCAAGTGCTGACATAGGGTGATATTGGAACCTGAAGATGGTTGTGTTGGATGCATAAGAGGAAAACAGCTGAGGACCAAATTCAGCTTCACTGCATTCAGCTTTATTTTTACTTTAAAATCAAGAATTTCAACATTACATGATCAGTTTTTCCCAATGTTCCTGCAACATCTACTTCCTTTCTTATTCTTGTAATCTGTTGTTCCTTGTATCTGTTAATTGTTATATCCCAAACTTGGGGTATTGTTAGGATATGGTATAAGACTAACAAGTTGTCCAGGCAATATATGTGTTCTATCACTTTAAATGTATTCTGTACCTTTAAGATGTAATGCTGAGTAATTGTATTGATGAGTCATTGTAACTGACTGCTGATTAACTGCTGACTGCAATTATCATAATTGTACTGTTGAGTCATTGCACTGCTGACTTCACTTATCTTAAGTGGATAATTACTAGTGTAAACTGTATATAAGGAGAGAGCCGAGCTATAGTCATTGTTGGTCAGAATTGCTTGACTTGCTGCTTGACTTGTTGGTTGGAATTGTTACTGTCGTGTGTGAAGATGTGGATGGATATGCTACCATTGTGATTTGTTACCAGCATTGAATTGGTGTTTGGTAAGATTTCTGTAACTCCGGACTGATTTGAATGGCTAAAGACTTGGATTGACTAAAAGACTATGCAATTGTTTTTCACTACAAAGTAAAAGCTTTGTTAAACCATTGTATTCATTGCTCTCAGTACCATTTCTCTGTGCACTTACTCTGCTGGTTGGTAACTGTTATTCTTGTAATCTGTTGTTCCTTGTATCTGTTAATTGTTATATCCCAAACTTGGGATATAATCTTACCACGATGCTGCCATAGCAATCAAATGTCATCCCCTCTCAATAGCTTAAACTTATTTTCTTTATTTTTCATACCCTGAGCATTAGTTTAGTAAGATTGCCATGAAGTAGCAATTGTTTTTTCTGCAGTTCTAATTATCCTCTGAAGTCTGTGTCTGTCTTGTTGGGTTGCAGAACCAAACCATGCAGTTATAGAGGTGCAGATGACAGATTCAATAATTCCTCTGTAGAACTGTATCAGCAACTCCTTGGGCAGTTTGACTTTGACCTTTCTGAGTTGGCACAAAAAGAACATTCTTTGTTGTGCTTTTCTAATGGCATTTTTGATGTTAGGTGTCCATTTCAGATCTTGAGATATGGTAGAACCTAGAAATCTGAATGTATCTACTGTTAATACTGTGTTGTCTAGTATTGTAAGAAGTGATAGTATAGGAGGGTTTCTCCTAAAATCTACCACCATTTCTACAGTTTTGAGTGTGTTCAGTTCCACATTGTTCCGGTCGCACCACAAGGCTAGTTGTTCAACCTCTTGTCTGTATGCAGATTCAACATTGTCTCAAATGAGACTGATCACTGTTGTGTCATCCGTGAACTTCAGTAGTTTAACAGATGGATCGTTTGAGATGCAGTCATTGGTATATAGAGAGAAGTGAGGAGAGCACACAGCCTTGCGGGGCCCCTGTGCTAATTGTACAGGTATCTGATGAGATTCTGCTTAGCTTCACCTTCTGCTTCCTGTCTGTTAGGAAGTTTAAGATCCACTTACAAGTGTGTTCAGGTACCGCTAGCTGGTTTAGCTTAAAAGAATGTGTGGAATGATGGTATTGAATGCTGAACTAAAGTCTACAAAGAAAACCCTTGTGTAGGTCTTCCTTGTGTGTCCAATCCAATTCCTTGTGTGTCCAATCACATTTGGCCAATAAAAAATTCTATTCCATTCTATTCTTTGGAGATTCAAGATGTTGTAGAATGTAGTGCAGAGCCATATTAACAGCATCATCTGTTGATTTATTTGCTTGGTATGCAAATTGCAGGGGGTCTAACAGCGGATCCATGATGATTTTCAGGTGGGACAGCACTAGCCTTTCAAAGGTTTTCATAACTACAAATGTTAGAGCAACTGGTCTGTAGTCATTCAGTTCCTTGATGGTGGGCTTCTTCGGCACTGGGATGGTAGTAGAGCATTTGAAACAAGAAGGAACATAGCACATCTCTAGCGATTTATTGAAGATTCGGGTGAAGATGGGTGCCAATTGGTCAGCACAGACTTTTAAGCAAGAAAGAATTATCTTGTCTGGGCCCAGAGCTTTCCTGGCTTTTGTCTGTGAAATAGGTCTTGCACTTCCTTCTGATCAAACTTGCCATGCTTAAACCAAACATATTTTTACCTATATGTCATCGGGTGGGCATAGAGGCTCAGAAATTTTGATTGAAAAGACCAGTGCAAACAGTATTCCAATTGTTTTTTTTCCCCTCTTTCCTTTTATTCAGGCTTTTGATAATACATAGCAGAAGCAGCTTCATTTTTATTTGCAAGTACAATTTACAGCCAGCTAATCGCCTGACATTTTATTGTGAGCAAAAGCCTTTCTTTTCTACTGCAAAGATTGCCTGCTGCGGCTAGCGCTTTAGACATTTTCCCCACAAACACTGACTTTCAACTTCAGGGAAACAAGAAGTGTGTGTGTGTGTGTGTGTGTGTGTGTGTGTATTTGTGTGTTTGGAAAGAGAGAGAGGGAGAGAGGGAAAATGGAGAGAGTGAGAGAATGCACTCTATTTTTAACCCTGTCTAGGCCCAAATTCTAAAGTTAAAGAAGGTCTACAGAGATTAATGACAATTTTATTTCCTCCTGACTTGGCTTCGGTTGGCAGATTGTTCTCTGTTGGCTTTCCTCTGGCAGGTAAATCTTGGACTTTTGCTATCTTTCATCATCTTCTGGATAAGTAACAAGTCTGAACAGCAGCTGGCTTTAGCTGACCTCAGATTTCACTGCCAGAACATTAAGGTGTTATCCAAACTTTGCAGCAGCAGTAAGAACCAGTCTGTAAAAGTTAAATAGAACATGAAACTCACATGCATCACAAAAGGATGGAAAAAGAACAGTCTGGTTCATCATCAGTTGCCACCACATCTGTTAGCGTGAATGAAAAACAGACAGATTCATGTGCAGTGACCAAGAATACAAATAAGATGGGCTAGAGATAATATACAGCAGATTGTTCAAAAGGTCAGCATGGTTTGGATTTGATAATATGCCTAATTGTAGGCAATCCACAATACCCAGACCATGCAATCCCTGAACAGGAGGCCGTATCACAATAGCAATAACTAAAAACCAACATGAAGAATAGATAACATCAGAGAGAGGCCATTCACATGCATTAATAAAGCTGTAGCTATTTCCAATTGTTTCTTGAGTAAAAGAAATCAGGAGGTAAAGTGTTTTAAGGTGGGGAATCATATAAAAGTTCCTTAAGGCATCAAACGAGAACAAAGGAAAGAGTGAATATGATTTTGGAAAGGGGAGGTCATCAGTGGTGAAATCAAAATTTTTTACTATCCGTTCTGTGGTGGGCGTGGTGTGGCTTGGTGGGCATGGCTTGGTGGCATGGCAGGGATACTGCAAAATCTCCATTCCCACCCCACTTCAGGGGAAGGATACTGCAAAATCTCCATTCCCACCCCGCTCCTGGTGGAAGGATATTGCAAAATCTCCATTCCCACCCCATTCTGGGGCCAGCCAGAGGTGGTATTTGCCAGTTCTCTGAACGACTCAAAATTTCTGCTACCGGTCTTTCAAACTGCTCAAAATTTCTCCAGAACCTGTCAGAACCTACTGGATTTCACCCCTGGTCATGACTTCTGTAAAACATCAAATGCAAGAATTTTAGAAATACCCAGCGAATACAGCTAAATCATCAGTGAGTGAATGAATGAAGAATGAATGAATGAGCCATAAAGATATTACAAAAACACCCTTTGGAATTTTGGCTGTTGCCCCTCTTCCAGTAAGGGGGTGGGGCATTGCCTTGGATGTGATCAGAATAGGAGGGATATCTCTGGATGGCTATTGTCTCTTCTTTGGCCAGCTGTATGGTCTTTTTTTGGTATTCCCCTTCTTCATCTTCCCTAAAACTCTCTGAGTTTCCAGTCCATGTATTCCTGGACTGATGCTCTGACCCTGCAAAGATTTGGAGGAAAAAGATTTCTGCAGTTCTTTCTTTATTCATGGTCAAATTTGCTCAAGTAAGAAAAGAAAACCTTGTAAGTCTTTTGAAACATATGTACATTGTTATAGGATTCTGATCTGGTTACTGGAGCTGTGGTTTTTTTCACTGCCTTGACAAAATGTAGGTCTTGAGCAAATAATGTTAAAAGCACAGGTTTGATGTTAACAGTTTTTCAGTGGAGGAGAAAGTCAGTGGAAGTCTCTGGGGTCAAACTCTGTTGTTTCACTCTAGAGTGATATGAAGAAGGCCTGTGTTAAAATCTGTGTAGTAGATTTTAACACAGAAGCAGACAAAAATGCTCACTTATGCTTTTGTCAGGAGTGGGCTTCAAAAATTTTAGCAAGGGGTTCTTTGCCCGATTGCTGGGTGGGTGTGATCATGGTGGGCATGGCCTAGTCAGCCTCCTGCGGGGGGGGGCTGCCCTCCCTGGGCTCCAGAGCTTTTCTCGAGCCTCCGGGAGGGTGAAAACAGCCTCCCCAGGCTCTGGAGGCCCTCTAGAGGCCAGAAACAGGCCAGTTTCTGGCCTTCCTGAACTTCCAGTAGGCCCATTTTTCACCCTCCCAGAGCCTCCACACATGCCCTGCACTTACCTGCATCCAAAATGGGCCGCTTGGGGACTCCTGGGAAGGGTGGGGAGGGATGGGCGGGGCCAGCCAGGAGTGGGATTTGGGTGTTCTCTAAATGGCAAAGAATCTTAGCTAGAGGTTCTCCTGAACCCCTGCAAACCCCCAGCATCCCACCCCTGGCTTTTGTTCCATGTATTGATATCCTTCTCCCCTTAAATAAGGTCTATAGACAATCTCCTCTCTGCCTCCTGCTCCATGCCCATGGCTCCTCTTGCTGCACAGAAAACAAATCATGAATTTTCTTTTTTATTTCCCACCAAAGAAGTTACAGAAAGGGCAGGATATATTGCCGTACTATTGCTGCACAAGGGTAGCAAAAAATGTGGCGATTTTCATGGTCACATTTTGTCAAGAAGTATTGGGGAGCTACAGTATAGGCTACCAGGATACATTTTTTAAAATTGTATACCTCCGAAAAAATCTTGCGTCTAAGTTTGCCTTGAAGCACGATGAGCATCTCTACCCCACATTTGTTTCTCAGTGGCCAATTATGTGAATATATTTTTAGGAGGAATGTTGATTGCTGGTGATGACTCTTGTTAAAAAAGAGTGACAATAAATGAGAAATTAAATTGGAGCAAACAAAGCAAAACAGATCTGCAAATTGAAGAGGTTGAGGAAGTCAGAATAGGCAGTAGGAGGGGAATACTGAAATGAATTATAGAAACTTTTTAATTAGAAAGCATTTGGGGGAGGGGGGGGAACCCAGGTGAGCTTGCAAAATGTCTGCTTATCTCTCTATATGAATTGGACATGGTACCAGATAATACAAAGCACTATTTTAAAGACTGCTTTAATTGTAGATTATGGCTTATTGAACACTTTGGTGTCGGTGAGAGTATTGACATTTCACTATCTAGACTAGATTAAGTCCAACTCTATTGAATATGCATAAATATTGAAATGAATTCGATGGGATATTAAAATTTATACTCACAGGACTCTTATGAGTCTAGACATAGTGGAGCTACAGATTCCCCAAAGAAGTTTATTTTAGATCTAGTTGGCATATGGTGCTATGATGTCGATTTTATATGGGATGAAACGATAAGTGAGCCTATCCTCCTCATTGAACAAAGAATATGGACAGTAATTATACCTCCGCAATTGCTTACTAATGATCTGGTTAGCTAAGATTGATAGGTTCTGACCTCCAAAACCTCTGAAGAAGTTAGCCTGCCCATTTCAATACTTATATTTTTCAAATGACTGCATCATCATAAAAATAGAAACAGAAGGGTTAGAACAGTGGTGGGTTGCCCCCGGTTTGGAACGGTTCTCAAGAACCGGTAGTAAAACCAGCCGGAGGCCCCGCCCACCACCATGGATGTCATCGGCATGCACAGAAGCTTCCGTGATCCCTGTTACAAACCGGTAGTAAAGGTAAGTAAAACCCACCCCTGGGTTAGAATCCAGGAGCTAAGCTATTATGAAATAACAGTCTGAATGTCGTATTAAGATCTATCACAAAAATCAATATTTCTCAATCCCAGCAACTGGCTGGGGAATTCTGGGAGTTGAAGTCCACACATCTTAAGGTTATTAAGAGTAACACTTTCAAGATAGAATAACTTTTAAGAAAATGTGCTTTCCATTCACCTATTACCCTAGCATCCCATAAATTAGACTTCAGGCTAGATCAACATTTCCTTGTGGCCACATTTTATGCAGCCTTTGTAACAATAGGATGATCATAAAAATCCCTCTACAAGTTATGCAACTTATCTTACTGAAATTGCTATGGAAATATGGTTAGGAAAGCATAATTGAATACTGTCCTGTGAAAAAGTTACTCCTAGATCAATGTGCTTTCTGTCTCTCTCTCTCCCCCTCTCTCCCTCCCTTCTCCCCTCTCTCTGTCTTCCTGTCTCCCTGTCTCTCTTGCAAAATCCAGTTAATGCTTTTCCATACAAATTGTAATACCAAACTGCAAATGATGGAGAATGCCAGCAGGCCCAGCTGTTGTGATTAAAGTGTGCTGGAACCCATAATTCAGCAATTGAGTGATATTGAGTGAGTGATGGAATTTTAGCCCTGCTTTAGAAGAAAAGCATAACATTCCTAATATTGCAGTTTCAAAGTTCTGATTGCAGTAACTGAACATCAGGAGAAGATTCATTGTAGAATTGATCCAATGAACAGCATTACACATTCAATTACACAGCAAATTCAAGATTTCTATTGTAAATTATATATGCCGACACCCTTCATCAATTATTTTATTTTATTTATTTTAAAAGACTGATATAACCATGCATATTGTAATCATAATCCAAGGTGGCTCACAAACACCACCCTTATGTACAAAATACATAAAGGTTAGAATGCATTGTCCTCAATTTAATTCAAGCCAATTTTAGCCTTGATATGCAAAGCAAGAATTGAAAAATTCAGGCAATATTCAGACACTGTCTTCTTTGAAGAGAAAGAAGGTAAAGGTAAAAGTTCTCCTCGCACATATGTGCTAATAGTTCCCGACTCTAGGGGGCAGTACTCATCTCCGTTTCAAAGCCGAAGAACCAGCTCTGTCTGAAGATGTCTCCATGGTCATGTGGCCAGCATGACTAAACGCCAAAGGCGCACAGAACACTGTTACCTAAGAAAAAGGTGGTCCCTATTTTTCTTCTTGCATTTTTACATGTTTTCGAACTGCTAGGTTTGCAGAAGCTGGGAGCTCACCCCATTATGCGGCACTAGGGATTTGAACCGCTGAACTGCCAACCTTTCAATCGACAAGCTCAGCGTCTTAGCCACTGAGCCACCGTGTCCCTTTTGAAGAGAAATAGAGGAGCAGAAAAAAGAAGATTAATCTGGGGCTTCATTTTATGAACTATTTGGGTGAGACAGCAAAGAAATATTGGGACCTGCTCCAGATATTTATATCATATAAATATCAGAACCAAGGTTTGTTCCCAAGGAATGTATAGTTCCTCATTTATCTGAGATACAGTATGTTTATTGTTATTTCACTCTGTCAAGAATACAGTAGGTCTGTTATCCTATCAAGCTGTTTTTGTTTTCTCACACAGTGGTTAAAATTGCTTTCAGGTAAGAAGTGGAAATATAAAGCCTTAAATAGCCTTCTGTAGGAGATATGGTTCATTAATTCACCTTATGTTGCTATGAGTGTAACTTTGTCCATAGGTGATTTATGTTTTTCATTTCTTTCCTGTAAAGGGTTTGATTTTATAACTGGTTCCCCATAGATTTTAATTTGTCAGTGCAGTGGCTATAGTGTCTTTTTGACAGTAGTGCTGTCATATCTAGTAGTGACTTCATTAGGACAAAAGTTGATCACTGCGTATCTGCAAGTTATTTTGGGTAGGAGTCCCATTTTGAGACTTGTTTCTTCCTGTTAGCCATTTTATTGGCACAAATAAAATTGGAAAATAATAACGCTCTATAACTTTTATTATCTGTCATTACCATGATGCCACTTTGAATGTTTTTGAAGAAAAAAAGCAAAAAGTGGTAATAAAAATCTGAATTTTTATAGAAAACCAGAAATCAAAATCCAATCATTGACAAATACTGTAAGAAGTTTTAGCACAGATATAACAATGGGATTTGGCCAGTGGTGGAATTCAATTTTTTTTTATTATTGATTCTGTGGGCGTGGCTTGGTGGGGATGGGGTGGCTTGGTGGGTGGGGCTTGGTAGGCATGGCAGGGCAAGGATACTGCAAAATCTCCATTCCCACCCCACTCCAGGGGAAGGATACTGCAAAATCCCCATTCCCTCTTCACTCCTGGGGGAAGGATATTGCAAAATCTCCATTCCCACCCCACTCTGGGACCAGCCAGAGGTAGTATTTGCCGGTTTTCTGAACTACTCAAAATTTCCGCTACAGGTTCTCCAGAACCTGTCAGAACCTGCTGAATAGCACCCCTGGATTTGGCCTAGAAAATGTGCTACAGTAGCAATGAATTGAGGTAAAGTCATAAACAATAATGGAATTGAAATGTCTAGGACCTCCCAGTCTGGGAATAGTTATTGATGTTCACAGTGTAAATGACAAATGGTGGCTCTGTTACTGAGGAAGACTTAGGGCAGTAAGGTGTAATAGTAAGGAGACATAGCAGTCAAATGGCCCTGAAAATAAACAATCTGTGGAGGCTCTAATGATGTAAAAGAAAAAGACAGTTACTTATAAATGTAATTGTAGAAAGACATCATTTTTTAAAAAAGAATTGTTCGATATAAAAAACAAACTTTTCAAGGGGGAAAAAAGGACACGAGCAAATCAGGTAGAAGGAAATGATGTGTATGAATATAGGAGTAAATATCCTTGAAGCCATATAAAAACGTGTCAAAAGATAAGTTGGGGAGTACAGAAAGACTAGCAGAGTTATTTTAACAACAACAGCAGCAGCAGCAGCAGCAGCAAAAAGGCATTATTGAATGAAATCATCCATTCATTAATGCCTGGCTGAAGGGATACTGTTAGAATCTGGAGGAAAGCGTCCAGCCAAAGAGAAATTATAGGAGGAATTCTTATCCTATAATTTCTGCTTCATATTTTAGGGCAAGAGGAAGGAGAGAACAGCATGAATTTCTCAAAGGAGGGGGAAAAAAAAGCTTCTTAGGTCAAAGTATCTTAGCTTCTGAGCTACCTTTTTTTTTATAGCCAAAGTCTGGTTTTAATAATTAAAAGTCAAAGGCAGAACCTCTGCCTCCAGTGACTCATCAGAATTACATGGAGCAATTAAATGGTTTAAAGGTGTTTCCTAACTCTTCTGGATTAAAGAAGAAAGTAAAAATGACAGTCTGCCGAAAGCTTTACTAGGTGACCCTTTTAGGCTGAGATCTGAAGCATAATCACAGGGAAGATGAAGGATAAAGAGATTAATTCTAGCAAACAGAGAAGGGTGATGATCTGGCATCAAGCATTCTGTTCTGTCTTGAATGCAACAGACCTGGCTTCTTTGCTGCCCCCCCCCCCCAAAAAAAATGCCTGTAGTGTTTTTTCCCCTCTTCAAACTGCATTGCAGGTTGATTTTCTAGGCCTTTCCCAAAATAGCAGACACAGACATAATTCCAGATACCTGTGATATTTGGGTTTCTCCTACAAATTGAATCAATGGCTCAGATTATTATTATTTTTTTTACTAGTCTTCTAAAATATAAAACTTAAAAAAGTATAAGATGTTTTTATTTTTATTTTATAAAAGGGCAGGAGGAACCCAGCATGTTTACACTTTGAAGTTTTCGTTGCAGCAGCATTATTTCTACAATTTTATAAAATGCTATCTATTTGTATCTCGCTGTTTGTAACTCCCCTCTCTATTCAAGATCCAAGAACAGAGGCCTGCTGTTATATCTGTTGACTGATTTTGTCATAAATCTTTTTTTTTTAGAACAGTTTCAATAGCTGACCCTTGGAATCATCAGATAAAAATATTTTCCCATTTTCCCTCAAGCTCTACCTCCTGCAATTTCATAAACTACTGTATGATTATTATTATTTTTTTGCTGCTTGACAAAAGACATAGCATTCTTTTATTTGAACCTGGTGGGGGTTTTTCTAGTTGCTAATCTCTTGTTTATAATAAGGGGGAAGCCACTGCATTAGCAAATATTCTATGGAGAGTTTTCTATCATTTAATAGAAATGATTCATTGAAATGATTGTGAATTGCTCAGTAATCTAAGGCCTGATTTATTTTTCTGAATGATCTACTTAGTCAGGGTTCCAAGTAACAACCCCAACGAAAGAGAACTCTGAGGCATGAGTTTCCTCAAAGTTCCATTTTCTTAGAGATGCCATATTGGCACATCTGGAAAAACCCGAATCTGAAAGCTTCTGGGTTTTCTCCACCCAAAAGAAAGTCCAAGCCCCTGCCCCAGCATCCACATGTCCATCATGTTGTCCAATTAATGCATTTCCCAACTGGAGATGCCTCCCAGTCACACCTCTCCAGGTGCAGAGCAGAGTGGCCTTGACTCTCAGAGAAAGGAATGTTATTTTGATTACATATCTCCTAGCTCCCTATAATTCCCCCTCCCAGTTTCCCACTGTAGTAAATGTGGTAGGCCTGAACCTCCAAAGCCCAAGATGGATTCCAGGCCTGACACTTAGAATGCATTATATTGGTGTGTAGACATTATTTTTGGAAATAATCTCAGAGCAGTGATTCTAATACTTGCTCATAGTCATCCATGCGCTAGTCACCTCCCATCTTCACTACTGCAACGCACTCCACATGGGCCTGCCCTTGAAAACTATCTGGAAGCTTCAATTAGTTAAAACTGTGGCAGCCTACATGGTTTTGTGCATGTTTAGGTTTGCACATGCATCATCTCTCTTGCAGGAACTGCATTGTCTGCTGATATGCTTCTGGGTCCAACTCACCTTCAAATGTCACCTTCAAAGCCTATATGGCCTGGGACCAGGTTATATGAAGGACCATTTTCCCACTCATATTTATCTGATTCACCAAAGCAGGGAGGCATGGAATGTTATAGCTCCTTCTCTTAAGGAGGTCCATTTGGAGCAGTGGTGGCAGAAGCTTTTACTCACCGAGTGCCGAACAGGTACACACTTCGTGCACTTCACCTGCGCGTGTGCTATCTGTGCTAATGTGCAGCTCCTCCCTGTGCGCTTGCGTGCAACTACACCATCTGAGCATGCGTGTGGCTTTCACATGGTTCCCCCCCATGAGCTGTGTGCGCAATTGCACCATCTGTGCATGTGAATTTTCACATGGCTCCACCTGTTCCCATGCATGTGCAATTGCACCATTTACATCTACACATGCACGCGCTGCATGCAAGTACTCTCAAGCTCATGCGCAAATGCACGCACATGCACAGGAGAGCTCCAAAGATCAGTTGGGTCCCCTGAATTGTGCGCATGCACACCAGAGGCCCAAACACCAGCTGGGGCACATGTGCATGTGCAACTGCAGGTGAGTTGGATAACAGCTCGCGTGTCTGGAAAGATGGCTCTGCATGCCACCTCGGGCACATGTGCCATAGATTTGCCATCACGGATCTAGAGGGACCAAGAAGAAGGCCCTTCTTTGTTGTGGCTCTTCCTGTGGTTCATCACCCCTGTAGAAATAAGATTAACCCCTGCTTTGACACTCTTACAAAAAAACCCAAAGACATAGTTTTGCCAAAGGGCCTGAGCACCCAGAGTAATATGGAGTCCATCAAGTGGTTGGTCTGATTGCTGTCACTTGGGCAGGGATTTATTAGTTTGTGTATAATTTAATTTAATTTAATTTATCGCATTTCTATGCCGCCCAACTCCCAAGGGACTCTGAGCGGCTTACAACAAAAATAATGCGAACATTATTAAAAAAACATTGCAAAAATTATTAAAAAATATTTATAAAATATTTAAAAACATTAAAAGCCCACGCACACCATTCATGGCCGGATCTCGCAAGATTGCAACAGTGAGATCAACGGCCCCAGGCCTGCCGGAAAAGCCAGGTCTTCACCGCTTTCCGGAAGGCCAATAGGGTGGGTGTAGTCCGGATCTCAGTAGGTAACTGGTTCCAGAGAGCTGGGGCAGCCACAGAGAAGGTCCTCCCCCGTGGGCCCACCAGCCTGCATTATTTAGCTGACGGGACCTGGAGGAGATCAACTCTGTGGGATCTTAGAACTTTAAAATTAGAATTTTATTTATGTAAGCTACCTGGAGATATGTGAATGGATTAAGTGGCCATATACATTTTCTGAATAAATAGTGTATTCTATTAGCAAAATAAATAGTTCCTAGATTTGGGCGGTTGGAGGTTAATTATTCTGTTTCTATCAAACATGAGCCTTACAGAAAATTTCTGACTTGCCTTTCTCAGTTTCCTTCGCAAGGTACAGGAAGGAACAAGAGGAACATCTATCTCCAGTTTAATATTAGCCAACAGGAAAGCCTCAGTCAAGCAAATGGAAGTAGCTAGCACTGGACAAAATTAACTATGTAATACTTGAGCTCTTAAACTTAAAGAAAATTAAAGAAGAATATATTGCTGCTTTACAAAAAGTAAAGACCACACCTGGAACACTGCAGCCAATTTTGGTCACCATACTACAAAAAAGATGTTGAGACTTTGGAAAAAGTTCAGAGAAGAGCAACTGAGATGATCAAAGGCCTGGAGACTAAAACATATGAAGAAAGGCTGCAGATTTTGGGTCTGGCTAAAGGGTCTGGCTAAAGAAAAGAAGAATTAGGGGTGACAGTATTTCAGTATTTGAGGAACTGCCATAAAGAAGAGGGGGGCAAATTATTCTGTAAAACACCAGAGGGCAGGACAAGAAATAATAGTTGGAAACTGATCAAAGAGAGAAGCAACTTTGAATTAAGGAGAAACTTCCTCACAGTAAGGACAATTAACCATTAGAACAGCTTGCCTTCAGAAATTGTGGGTGCTCCATCACTGGAGGTTTTTAAGAAAAGACTGGAGAGTCACTTGTCTGAGATTGTATAGGTTCTCCTGTTTGAGCAGGGGGCTGGATTAGAAGACCTCCAACGTCCTATTCTATTCTATTCTATTCTATTCTATTCTATTCTATTCTATTCTATTCTATTCTATTCTATTCTATTCTATTCTATTCTATTCTAGCCTAGCCCAGCCCAGCCCAGCCCAGCCCAGCCCAGCCCAGCCCAGCCCAGCCTAGCCTAGCCTATATTTCAATGTGTATCTTAATCTTTGAAATAATAGATTTTACTGGGATTTGAACAATAATAAGAAGTTAAGGAAGAAATGAATAAGAGAAGGAACTGAAGATGGGTGGAAGATCCTGACAGAAGAAATACAATTGCAGACAATTCATATGATTAAAAAAGAAGCGGAAGCCAATATAGCTACATAAAAGAACTGATGAAGATCTGAAAGCTAATCTAATCTATTTGATGGGGGGAAAAGGGCCAGCAAGTTAAAAAAAAAAGAGTACACACAGATATTCAGTACTCTAAAGATGATGTCAGGAAATCAAAGTTCAGTATGAGCTGAGATTAGTGAAACATGATTTGAGACATATTCAAAAAGAAAAGAAAAACAAAAGAAAAAATAAGTAAACCTACTATTCTATATAAAAAAATGCAACATACTAATAGATAAGAATGAAAGTTGGACCAACTTAACCCATTTTTCAGTTTAGGCTTCTCCAAAAAAAACATCATGAAGAATGGAATATAGAGGCAAGCTTGAAACTTGAGATAGATGGAAGGAAGATCATGGAATACCTCTTTACTTTGAATCAGTCTGAATCACCTGAATTACCAAGACCAGACTAATTATGTACTCCTCTTTCCCATTATCATCTTCCTCCATTTTCAATGTTCCCAAGATTTCATTCATTCCCTTTCTTTCTCCTCCTTAATTAGGGTTTTTCTATATTTTTCTTCTGGTGGGTGGGCAGTTGCTAAAAATCTCTGTCAAATCAAAAATAGAAAAATCACAAAATAGTTTTAAGGTAAATTGGAAGGAAATGAGTTGCTTTAGAGTTCATGAAGAAGGAGTGCCAGGAGGCATAGTGGTATGATCCATGGTTCCTTCTGCATTATTTTATACCATCCAATATTGTATTGCATTCTCTATTTCTTCTGGTTACCCTCTAATAACCTTATCTTGTACAGAGCTTGATAGGCACAGACCTGCTGTCCAAGACTTATGTTATTTATCTCAGCCTTATCGGCTGTAATGAACTGAAATACGGTCCTTCAAAAGGTAGGATGAGTTGATAGCTGCCAAGGAAATATATCTTCTGGACTGGAATGTTCTGGACAGATGTCTCCAAGTGTCAAATTAGATCATCCTCCCTCATTTCTGCAAAAGTATTTAAGCTGGGAAAAATCAGAGCGGTATGAGAACTTCAGCATAAACCTCCCTCCTGTCAATTTTTCCCTTTTTGTTATGTTGTATTTTATATTTTCTTAAAATTTAATAACATTGATTTTTAAAAAAACAGCAACAACAAAAACCTGTCAACATGCCACATTTCAGTTGGCATGAGAAAAAGTTCCACTGCAATCTTTTTCAGAGTTCCTGTCTGTTGAAAGGATATTTAGCGATGCCTTTTTCTTGTAATTTATATCACTTCAATAAACTTTGGGGCTCTTTGTTCTACAAGTGTTTATGGTCATGAATCCTAAAAGAATCTACTGGCAGCCAACTGCTCATTGGGTAGCAGACCAGAGGATACACACCTTTGATTGCCTTAGAGACCTTGTGGTCAGATGGCCAAAAAATTTCATAAATAAAATAAATAGAAATAAATTACTTGGATATTATTTTTTCTTGTCCATGCTGAAAAATTCACATATATGCCAGTATATTCAAGAAGAATAAAAGATAAAATTAGAAAGAAAAGCACAGAGAGATAGAAAACACATAGGCATACACACAGAAAATAAGAAATAATAAAACAAAAACTCCCATAGAAAATAAAAAATAAATAAAAGCAACACACAGATAGTGGTGATTCATGGAATCCAGGAGACAGCAAATGAATTTAGCAAGTTTTCATCACAACCGTTAAATCCTGAATTTGCCATTTTTATAAGATGTATTGTCTGTTACAAGAAATATAAACAACTAATCTATATCAAGACTTTCCCTACACTTCACATTAATTAGTGTTAAAAATATTAGAGATGCTTTTAGCTTTAATAAACAACCTTTCAATGTGAAATGGTACAATGATTAAAAAATACCTAAGTAATTTGCTTGTAGAAACATTGCATTTTGCACTGGTTTAATAGATATACTGTAGCACTTCATAAAAAGAAGTTAACAGCCTTAAGCATAAGCTTAATGTTATGTTAAGTTATGTTAATTTTATTTATATACCGCCCTTTTCCTGAAGGACTCGGGGCGGTGTACAGCCAATTTAAAAACATAAATATACAGACATCATCATTAAAAGTAATTAAAATCAATTAAATGTTTCGGCAAAAATTTAAAACCCCAAGTTAAACTCCAATTTAAAAACCACTTAAATAGACAGCCCCGCCTGTCGGAACAGTAGGGTCTTAAGGGCACAGCGAAAAACCCGGAGGTCAGAGATTGTACGTATTTCTGGGGACAGTTCATTCCAAAGGGCAGGAGCTCCCACTGAGAAGGCTCTCCTCTTGGGTGTCGCCAGCCGGCATAATTTGGCCAACAGCACCCTGAGGAGTCCCTCTCTGTGGAAGCAAACTGGTTGGTGGGAGGCTATTGGTGGCAGAAGGCGATCCCGTAAACACCCTGGTCCTATGCCATGGAGCATTTTAAAGGTAGTAACCAACACCTTGAATTGCACCGGAAGACCACTGGGAGCCAGTGCAGCTCGCGCAGGAGGGGTGTTACATGGGCGCAATGAGTTGCGCCCATAACCACCCGCATGGCCGCATTCTGGACCAGTTGGAGCCTCCGAGTGCTCTTCAGGGGGAGCCCCGTGCAGAGAGCATTACAGTAGTCCAGCCGGGAGGTGACAAGGGTGTGAATGACTGTGCGTAGGGCGTCCCGGTCTAGAAAGGGATGCAACTGGCGGATCAGGTGAACCTGATAAAAAGTCCCCCTGGCCACGGCCATCATGTGCTCTTCTAAAGACAGCCGTACATCCAGGAGGACACCCAGATTGTGAGCCCTCTCTGTGGGGGGAAAAGATTCACCCCCAATAGTCAGCAATGGCACCAGCCGGAAGCCACAGCCACTCGGTCTTGGAAGGGTTGAGTCTGAGCCTGTTTCTCCCCATCCAGACCCGCACGGCCTCCAGGCAGCAGGACATCACATCAAGGGCATCGTTGGGGTGGTCTGGGGTGGAAATGTACAACTGAGTGTCATCAGCGTACTGGTGGACTCTCACTCCAAAACCACGGATGATCTCACCCAGCGGCTTCACATAAATGTTGAACAGAAGGGGCGAGAGGACCGACCCCTGCGGCACTCCCCAAGCGAGGCGCCTCGGTGTTGACCTCTGCCCCCTTGCCAACACAAACTGCGAACGGTCAGAGAGGAAGGAGGAGAACCACTGTAACAACCTAAGCCCCTCAATCGCTGCAGCATGATACCATGGTCGATGGTATCAAAAGCCACTGAGAGATCTAATAGGACCAGGACAGAGGAGCAACCCCTGTCCCGAGCCCTCCAGAGATCATCAACCAACGCGACCAATGCCATTTCCATGCTATACCCCTGCCTGAAGCCCGACTGGTATGAGTCTAGATAGACACCTTCCTCCAGGTACTGGGGTAACTGTCATGCCACCACACTCTCAACAACCTTCGCTACAAAACGAAGGTTGGAGACCGGACAATAGTTTGCTAATATAGCCGGGTCCAGGGATGGCTTCTTGAGGAGGGGCCTCACCACCGCCTCTTTCAAGTCGGCAGGAAAGGCACCCTCACTCAAAGAAGCATTTATAATCCCCTGGAGCCAGCCTCGTGTAACCTCCTGGGAGGCCAGTACCAACCAGGAGGGACACGGGTCCAATAAGCATGTGACGGCACTAAGCCTTCCCAGAATCCTGTCCATGTCCTTGGGAGTCAGAGGGTCAAACTCTTCTCAGATAACCTTCTCAAGACCAATCCCCGTCTCCCTCCCCGGACTTACCCAGTCGGAGTCCAAGCCTTTCCGAATCTGAGCGACTTTATCATGCAGGAATTGTACAAAATCCTCAGCTCAACCTTGCAAGGGATCTTCCTGCACTCCCCCCCGAAGAAGGGAGTGGGTCACCCTAAACAGAGTGGCTGGGCGGTTTTCTGCAGATGCGATAAGAGCGGAAAAATAGTTAGATTTTGCCACTTTTATCGCCACTAGGTAGGTCTTGATATAAGACCTCACCTGTGTCCAGTCAGATTCGGATTGACTAGTCCTCCAGATGCTCTCTAGGGGTCTTTTCTGACGCTTCATCTCTCTCAGCTCCTTGGAGAACCAAGGAGCCAATTGAGATCGGCATCGGGTCAGAGGCCGCAAAGGCATGACACGATCCAAAGCTCCGGTGGCCGCACTATCCCAGGTGGCCACCAGGTCTTCGGTCGAGTCGTGTGCCAGGGTCTCAGGAAACGGCCCAAGCTGCATCAGGAACCTTTCAGGGTCCATCAGGCGCCTGGGACGGAACCATCTGGTCAGTTCCGTCTCCCTGCAGTGGGGGGAAGTGGCTTGAAAGTCCAAGTGAAGGAGGGAATGATCTGTCCATGACAAGGGTTTGATGTCTAAGTCCCCTCTACCAAGATCATTCAACCACTGACCAGAGATGAAAATCAAGTCCAGAGTGTGTTCCCCTGTGTGAGTGGGGCCTTGAGCTAATTGGGTCAGGACCATGGCCATCATGGAGGCCATGAACTCCCGAGCCACCTCTGACACCTCACCGGCGGATGGCAGGTTGAAATCCCCCATGACAATAAGTCTGGGGGTATCCACCGCCACCCCGGCAATCACGTCAAGTAGCTCAGGCAGGCCTTTAACATAAAAATTAAGTAAATATACCAACTATGAATAGTTTACCATAACTATTTGGCTAGTCTAGAGATACATCTCTAGATATACAGTCATTAGATTTTAAAGATCAAATTTTAATTATCAAATATGATTTGTATTGCAATTAATTTCAAATTGGATAACCATTTGTCTGAAGTGGTGTAGGGTTTTCTGCCTAAGCAGGGGGTTGGACTAGAAGACCTCCAAGGTCCCTTCCAACTCTGTTATTCTAAAACTATTAATAAGCACAGCTAAAACGTATCTCATTGTTAAAGGGGTTTTAATTTGATTTCTCATTTGAGAAAGGGTAAACTGTACAATTTTTTTAAAAAAAAATAGTTTAAACTATTTGTCTTTCTGAACATGAACAATTTATAGTTCACTGCTTTCTGTTTTGCAGGTCATGGAACCCCCTTTGATTGTGAAGCTGAAACTTGGGGCACTTCTGCATGATTAAACAAAAATGCTAAGCAAAAGAGGAAATAGCTGAAAGAAAGAAAAACAGTAACTTTAAAGAAGTGTTTTGCCCTTTAAATATTGATTGGCTGCAGCTCTATTGTAGATTCCTGCCTACAGCATTCTTTACATTGTCTCTTTTCTAGCACTTCAAATTATAACCTTTCCTGGTTTATCTAACGTCTCTGGAAACAATGTATATCTGCTTATGGAACCATTGCATTTCTCCATCTGTCATCAATTAGCGGTTTAAAGGAAAAAGTAGAGATGGGATTTCTTCTCACCTCTTAGGTAATTTTCTGGTGAGGGTTTTTCTTCTAACTCAATGGGGGGGGGGAATGTCTAACCTTTAAAAAGCACATATGTGCTAGTTGTTCCCGACTCTAGGGGGCGGTGCTCATCTCTGTTTCAAATCCGAAGAGCCAGCGCTGTCTGAAGACGTCTCCATGGTCATGTCTCACGGAACACTGTTACCTTCCCATCAAAGGTGGTGTTCTGTCTCCGCCCCACACACGCACACAAACGGACAGCCGGGGGTTAAATAAACGGGCAGACAACCAATTCTTCCAATAAGATGCTTGGCAGCAACCCAGTAGCTGCTTGCCAAGAAATTTTACTCAATAAACAAAATACACACAGTCAAGAATTGTCCATTTTGTAAAATAAATCCAAGGCCGATAATGTTGTTTCCAGAGATGCAATGTGACTCGATAGTAGTTAGTTTTGTCAGTCACAGAGTCTGAATGGCCACCTCACTCCCTTTTATATCCTGTGGGGTGTGGTCCAGTGACTCCGCCTAATCTCTGGCATGCCTTTTCTTCTGTTGCGCGTGCTTATCTCTGCGACGCTGCCGAGGATCCAGCCAAGATTCATTACCCTCATCACTGTCCACCTGTGGCTGCGTGGACGTGCTTGGCCCCGGCCCTATCTCTTGCCCTTCGGCGGACACCAAAGGCATTGCCAGAGAGGAGGGTCCTGGAGAGGGAGGTCTTGCCAACTCCTCTCCTTCACTCTCGGAGTCCTCTCCTGCCAATGACACAGGCTCAGGTAATGGAGCCACAACAGGTGGTCCCTATTTTTCTACTTGCATTTTTTATGTGCTTTTGAACTGCTAGGTCGGCAGAAGCTGGGACAAGTAACAGGAGCTCACCCCGTTACACAGCACTAGGGATTCGAACTGCTGAACTGCTGACTTTTCGATCAACAAGCTCAGTGTCTTAGCCACTGAGCCACCACATCCCTTATGTAACCTTTAGTGAATTTAGTGAGTTTAGTGAGGTCAAACCTTTAGTGAGGTTCAAAATAAAACAGGTTTGCTACTGTAACCCTCAACAAGTCAGACAAACGTTATGACCACTATGCAGTTATAAGCACTATGATCCAGCTGAAATTAGGGAGGCAGACCTGAGGAAATGCATAAGATTACCCACCTCAAATTCATAGTTGAGACAATGATGCAACATCTGGAAGATCTGGAAGCATGGAAAACCCTAAAAATGGATCTGGTATGCAGATTACACTTCCCTTGTAATCAGAAAAGAGAAGTTAGAAAGCACACATAAGACAATCAACAACACATTGATGGAGAGAAGATGAGAACAATAGCGGACTACCTTTCTGAGACCTTTTCATTAGCAGACAAAAAAAGAGGCAAATTGCAAGTCTAAACACACTATCCAAATACTCAAATATCATAGCTATGGTCAATAGCAGACAGGAAAAAAAATAGTTAAAAACTCTGTTCATCAGAGCAAATATACATTGCAATATCTCAAACTACAGAAAGCAGAAATAGATTATCTTACCAATACAATGATATCTACACAACACTTCATAAAAAAATGTCAATCCACATAACCAATTGCAGCACAATTGTCAAGTTACCTCCTCCCAAAAAAAATAGTTCTCCAATTCAGTGCATCAAAAGATTATTACACCAACCCAAGCCATCAATAGGTTATTATAGCTCTTATATCACAATAACCTCCAAATCAGCAAAATCCACCCAAAGCATTTTAGCCAAATTCAGAAACCTAGTAGCTAAAGAGATCAAAACAGGATATTGACCTCACAGTAAAAGAAAAGTATATAAAACAAACAGGTAGAAAATTGGCATAGCACATTCATGAACATCAATTGGCAGTCAAAAGACATGATGAAAATTCATTACCTTCACAGTGCTCAGACAAATGTGTTTCAACTGCAATTTGAGCTGGGAAGTTGCAGATGTTTTACATCAAAGAAGGTCTAAGAATGCAAGATAACTCCTACATGTTTGGCACTTTGACAAATCAGCAGTCAACAGTCAAATAGACACAAACCCATAGGAACCATTCAAAAAGAAGAACCAAAGGTCAAAGTAAGAGGCAAAAAACATTTTATCTATTATCACATTCCTATTAACCAATAGCCAGATAAGCAAGAACCAGCATTTGAATATGCGGCAGTTAATAGCATGCCAATCAAGGATGAAACATTACTACCAATTAACACATCCTAGACAAACCCACACAAGGCTGGTAAGACAATCTGCTCCATCTAAACAGCCAAGAAACCTCTGTTCTCTATGCCATAGTCCTAGCTTGGTAGTTTTCTTGCAGATGTTTCATTACCAATTAGGTAAGATCACCAGAGTACTGTTGATTTCATTACCAAACTAACAGTTTAGTAATGAAACTAACAGTTTGTTAATTTAATGTCTACAATAAAAGCATGAAGCTCAGAGAGCACCAAGGATCCCACAGTTCAACCCTGACTGACAGCTATTCACTTCTATCAGTTGGTGGCCCATACTCACAGCAGGGCAATCTGTCAGTGCAGTTATTCTCTAAGTGATGCAATTTTTCTAGTTTTTTGAAGAAACACGCAACATTATAGTATACGTCAGTGGTGGGATTCAAAAAAATTTATTACCAGTTCTGTGGGTGTGGCTTGGTGGGTGTGGCAAGGCTTGGTGGGTGTGGCTTGGTAGGCATGGCAGGGGAAGGATACTGTAAAATCTCCATTCCCTTCCCACTCCAGGGGAAAAATACTGTAACATCTCCATTCCTTCCCCAATCCAGGGGAAGGTTACCACAAAATCCCCATTTCCTCCCGATCAGCTGGGACTCAGGAGGCAGAGAATAGATGGGGGCGGGGCCAGTCAGAGGTGGTATTTACCGGTTCTCCGAACTACTCAAAATTTCCACTATCAGTTCTCCAGCACTGGTCAGAACCTGCTGAAATCTACCTCTGGTATACGTTTTAACAATAATTTCTGAGCTTCTGAAGGTTCCTTGTTGTGGCAGCAGGCCTTGGGCCCTAGGGAATGGATGAACTAGGTCATGGAATTATTATTAACCTCCTTTGTCTGTTTTTAATGTTTTCAAATAATTAATAACAATGGTCCTAGGTCTTTATTGTTTTATCCTTATTGTATGATATCCAGGGTTGTTTTGTTTAGATGGGAGGCTATAAAAATTAGACAAATAAATAACAATAAATAAATACAATTCTACTTTTTGGATCCAGAAACTACCTGATTCGCAGTAACTCTGGGCAGATCAATTACATCTCAAAAATTAGGAAACAATAAAATGAAAGGAAAAAAAAGGAAGACATGCTGGAACAAAGAGTCCAATAGCTCTAGTCTAAAGTGAACTAAAAGAGGCTTGATAGCACCTTAAATCTAGGCCTGAGAGGAGAGTCATCTTCAGAGAGATGGTATTCAAGAGAGCAGGTGCCTTAGAGAGAAATTAAACATGTTAAATAAAAATCTGTTAAAAGATCAAATCATGGCATTATAACAAAACAGAGAAATCCAAGTTCTGCCCATGTACCTTGATGGAACTTTTGCATCCCTTGTTGACTTACTGAAAACATTGGCCCTGTTCAAAATATCTAGGCTCCAAAACATTTACCAGGCCTGATCTCTTCATGTGGATTTGATATGAGAAGAAGAAGGTCATTTAGTATCACCAGAGCAACCCCCAAGACGATAGAGGGGTTGGTTCAAAAAAGTCAAGACAGTGGCTTCAATTGCACAATCAAAGCTTTGCTTTCTCATTGCTCAGGATTTGTTGTTTGTTTGTTTGTTTGTTTGTTTATTAGTCCAATTTATATGCCGCCCTTCTCTGTAGACTCAGGGTGGCTTACAATGCATTATAGCAATAGCCTGCATACTTTTTTGTATATACCTGCTTATTAGGGCTTTCGCCCCCCCCCAAAGTGGTGTTGTTCTATACAAAGTTGGCTTATTGCCCCCACAATCCGGGTCCTCAATTTACCTACCTCGAAAGGATGGAAGGCCGAGTCAACCTTGAGCCTGGTGAGATTTGAACTTGCACTAATGGCAGGCAGCTGGCAGCTAAGTGCTAGCACTTAACAGCACTTTAGGCTGCTGTACCACCGAGGCTCATAGTTTGCTGTTAGTTGCAAAGTCGTGTCCGACCCATCGCGAACCCATGGACAATGTTCCTCCTTCCTGTCCTCTACCATCCTCTGGAGTCCATTTAAGCTCACGCCTACTGCTTCAGTGACTCCATCCAGCCACCTCATTCTCTGTTGTCCCATTCTCCTTTTGCCCTCAATCTTTCCCAGCCTTAGGCTCTTCTCCAGTGAGTCCTTCCTTCTCATTAGGTGGCCAAAGTATTTGAGTTTCATCTTCAGGATCTGGCCTTCTAAAGAGCAGTCAGGGTTAATCTCCTCTAGGACTGACCGGTTTGATCGCCTTGCAGTCCAAGGGACTCACAGGAGTCTTCTTCAGCTCAGGATTTGAGAATATCCAAATTAGATTGTGATAAAATTAAAGTTGTTAGAAAGAGTGTTGTTAGGTTCAAATTATAGTAACATTTGAAATAAAGGGAAAAGAAAACATTCTCTTTTGGGAATATTTGCATACTGGGCTAAGTTATATTTAATGGTTTTGCATTATTTGAAAAGAGTTTTGACAAATCATGGAAATACTGATTGGCACTTCTTGTTGACAACTGCTCTTTGTGCACGCCGGTAAATATAGTTTTTCTAAATGTTTTATTTAGAAATCAATCATTCTTCATATGTAAGAAAGAAAAAAAAGTTCACATTAAGAATTTGTGACTTGCAGATTGCTGCTTGTAAAGGTGTGAAATTACGCTCTAAATTATGCTAGAAACCTTGATATGTGTGGTACTTGAGCCAAGTTTCTCTATCCAAATTCATTAGAAATGCATGCCTACATTTGTAGCTTTTTTGAAGAGTCCCTTTCAGTCAATTTTGCTTTGCTCTGAATATATCAAATAATTAGAACTATTTCTCCTGCCCCCACCCTTTTATTTTCTTAAAAAAAAGCTGCCAAAGTTCTTCTAACTCAAAGATGACCTACCTTTATTTATTTTTTTTATTTTTTTCCTCCATTCTTTTTGCAAAGTCCATTTAGTGGTCACCAGGGTTATTTTTCAAAACAAATTCTCAGTGCTGCCAGAAAAAAAAAAAAATCAATGCCAGCAGTCCAGAATTCATGAGCAACCATGCAATAACAAAGCTGTCTGCTCATATGATGGAGGAGGGAGAATTGCTTTAAAAAGCCCTTGCAGAAAAATACACTTTGAAGAACTAAAGAAAACATTACTCTTATTGTGAACCTTGTATTTAACAAGGATCCTGAAAGTATACAGTTCACTTTCTCAGTTTACAGAACTCTGCAAAGCCAATCAAAAACTTGGTAAACCTTTGATCCCACAAAGAAGAAACAAAGATTAAGTGGGACATTGCCTGTGTTAAAAAAAGAAATCAATTAGCATTTTAAATTCAGTTTTCCAATTACACAGTCCATCTACCCATGTTAGATGGTCAAAGAAGGATAACGAATGTATATGGCAAGTTGATATCATTGACCAGAAAAGAGTGAACATTTTAAAAGCAGACATCAAGATTGGAATTTAAACCTAGCTAAATTCCAAAGTCATCTTATTGTTATCAAGCCCATTAATGGTAAACTTGAAAACCCAATTCAATTACTTTGGCCTATTCTTCTCACCCTGAATTTAGAGGCCACTCAAGATATTGAAGGAGTCCTGAAAACTAGTCTTTTTCTGTATAGAACTCCTGAAATATAAGCTGAAGCCGAACTAAAGACGATCAGACAAAAAGTAGAAAGAGCTTCTGTCTCTTAAATGTTGGTTGGTAGGTTTTGCTTCATAAAATTGCCTCCATTTCCAATATACAATGGAAGCTACTACTATATGTTCACAACATATTCACAATATAGATTCACAATTATTACGAGCTTCTATATATTTACAATCTCAGTATTATGTCTATTATCTGCTGATGATGTAGGTGCTGTATATCATCTTGAATATTACTCTGATTCTGCTAATGCTTAAGGACTACTGGATTCAGCCAGTGTCAGGACAGCTTTGATGAACAACATGGAAACTAGTACTTAATCCTACTATATCTGTGAAATCTTGCTGAGATAGAGAAGTTGTAAAAGATTGTGTCATCCTTACAGATGTCTAGACTGATAAGAGAGTAGGTACACTAGTGAAACCATAAAGAGTGCTAATAGAAATAGCTGACACTGTATGAAAGTGAGATGCATTTGTAGAAGAACTATATAGACACTGGAACTGAGTGATAATTTAGTCATATATTCCCATGCGGGAAATCTCTTGTAATATGACTGTCCAGTATATATGCTTCTTGTAATCTTTACATCTTAGTGGAAAATGCTTCTGCAAAATAAAACATGTCTTGAATATTCAGCCACCTTGACCCTATATTGTGAGTGCATATCATGATCGTAAGTCAATAACGTCGGACGTGAAGTCTGAGTAACTAGTGTGGCTGGGAACACTTCCACAGCCCCACCCCATGCTAATTACTACTTCCCTTATTTCATTGCTTTAACTACTTACCCTCTCCTTTTGTTTCTTGCTCTACTTCTTTGCTCCCCAAGGGGTTCTCTGTGCATCAGTTCTCTCTTCCTCCCTTTGCTGACTTTCTGTATATCTATCCTGCTCTTTCTTATTTTCTCCCCCACATTCCACTATTCTCTGTAACTCCATTTTGCCCCCTGTGGCACAACCCATTCTCTTCCTTAACTCACCACCCCAATAGAATGTTCTCCCTTATTTACCTCATCTCATCAATATTTATCGGTATGTGAATACGTAGACATTATGAATTGTGTGTAAACATTTATGGATAAATATGTGTACATATATCTGTATCTCTCTATATATTAATTAATCAATTAATTAATTAATTTATCTATCAAATGTATATGGCTGCCCATCTCACAAGAATGACTCTGGGTGTAGCCTATAGCAGAAAGTATAAAAACAATGAACGTGTCAAATATCGTGGTTTTTTTTTTTCTTTAGAAAGCACAAGAGTTTTGATCAGCAATGGAGCCATCTCAAGATCTCACCAGTCTCCTGAGAACCCCTAATGAAGTCAGGTCTTGACAAATTTCCATAGCATAAGGATGGATGGAGCTGACTTCAATTCTGGGGAGAGAATGTTCTATAAGGCAGATGCCATGGCATAGAAGGCCTGCTACCCCAGGCCCACCAAATGTAGTTTCCTGAGAGATGAGGCCCACAGAATGTCATTCTTTCTGGATCTAGTGGAGGAGCAGATGTAATCAGAGATTTGAATTGGACTCAGAAGCAGATTGTGCCTTGTGAAGCAGAGATATAGGGCAGCAGGCTAGCTTGTATAACTGTCTGTGATAGAGCAGTGCTGAATAGCTGCTAGTGAAGATGAATAAACTTGGACCGCATAAGAAAGTTAAAGAAAATGATAGCAGATTATGGCTGCTTGATATGCTGGTAGCAACAGTAGAAGGAATAGAGAATTGAAGTCAAATAATCATTTCTAATGTACACAAATGATGCTGAGAGACATTGGTTGGATGATAAATAAATGAAGAAAGATGATTCCAGGCAATGGTAGCAAAGAAGGAATGAAGAGGATAAAAGTGAACTATGTCAGACAAATGCTATTCAGTGACTACTCACTGAAGTAAGATGAAGAGTTTTGGAATAGAATTTTTGGGAAAATATGAGTCAAAATAAGATAAATCATATTCACTAGACTATCACTGAGATTTCATAGATGAATGGAGCTATGAAACATCAAACAATCAGCATCCATTGGGGAAGAAGGCTGGGGAAAATGTTTATTATCTACTTCAAGAGCAACTGTTTGCCTGAGAGGAATAGTGGTGCACCTTTTAACCCCTTTCAGTTCTGGATCACAGGAGGGGATGTAAGGTTAAAAGTCCTCCTCATCTTATAATAAAGTATATTTCTTCAACCATTCATTTAAAAAAAAGTCATTCATGCAATTACTAATTTTGTGAATAGTGCCTTTGAAATAATTTTGCTGTTAGTTAGCAGGAAGGAATCAATACCTTCAGAAATGCCCCCACTGCCTTTTCAAGAATCTGGTAGTTTATCTTTTCTGAGATTGCATGGCTGTTATATTATCATCTCTCCTGGGAAGATAATAGAGACAGCACCCAACCAATTCTCTTTTGGAAGCCAACTTCATGCTACCTATAAATGCAGTGATTGGTGTTTTAGGAAGAACATGTTTTAGTATCCTTTGATGTCATTCTCCAAACCAAAGCATGCATTCCCATGCCTGCTTCACAGGAGGTAGGAGCCAGGATTTCAGGAAGTTACAGACTAAAGACATACATTCATCCATGATTTACTTCAGTGGTGGGTTTCAAAAATTTTTACTACCGGTTCTGTGGGTGTAGCTTGGTGGACGTGGCATTGGCTTGGTGGGCATGGCTTGGTAGGCGTGGCAGGGGAAGGATACTGTAAAATCTCCATTCCCACACCAGGGGAAGGTTACTGCAAAATCCCCATTTCCTCCCAATCAGTTGGGACTCAGGAGACAGAGAATAGATTGCGGCGGGGCCAGTCATAAGTGGTATTTACCTGTTCTCCGAACTACTCAAAATTTCCGCTACCAGTTCTCCAGAACTGGTCAGAACCTGCTGAAACCCACCTCTGATTTGCTTCCAGGATTCCATGAGCTACAGTTAAACACCCTTCCTCTTTCCGATATATTAAGATTTTGATTTGAATATTATTATAAAAAAATAAAAGTTGAAGCCAGAATCAGCTTCAGGGATAAGGGAAGATTTGGTACTTTACAATATGGTTTTTCCAAAGATGGCAGCAACTTGTTTCCTGAGAAACACATAACACTGTTTTATTCTTTGGCCTTGCTTTGTTGGTTATTTTACTCTGCTATTTAATGAGTTTTGATTTGTTTTAAAGGAATACATTATTCCATGCCTTTATTTCAAAATATGCAACCAACCACATTTTTGTTCTATTTTATTGAAAGCAGAATGTCATACAATTCTGTTGGGCTTCTTTTTTTGTGCACTGATGTAAAATTTCAACCAAGGTATATAAATCTTAACGTTATAAAAAGACATTTCAGTAGCCTTTATTAAGGTAGCTTTGCTATATCCACACATTGCAGTTCTATACTCCAGAGTATGCCCTATTAAATTTAAGAGGAGTTATTTTTTTAGTTGACATATGCTTGGGTCATACATCATATAGCAAACATCTTTACTGATGAGAAGTATTTCTGTTTATCACATTATATTATGAAGATTATTTAGCTAACAACTATTGCCAATTTTCAGTTATACCTGTGTACATATGTATACATAGAATTGTTTTAATCAGTTTATTTTTCTTTCAATGGGCTGTGAGCTACTGATCATTTCAGTTTTAGCAACCTGAAATGAAATCAATTTAATTTCAATGGGGAAATTACCTAAATTCCACAACCACAGGGCAACTACCATGTAATCAGTTTAAGTTGATTCTAAGTTTTAGCTTTAGTTTTCATTATCTAAGTATTAGGTTTGTTATATATCAAACGAGACACTGAGCTGGATCTAATAATTCACAGCATTTTCCTTTGCTGTGAGAAAAAAAAAATCCTATGATAAACACAGATGATATAATTCAACTTGATTTTACTTTTTGCCTTAAGAACAACTTAGAACTACGCTGCCTTCGGGCTGACATAAGCGTAGTACATAAAATTATGTCAATGACTACTTCAGCTTCAATCACAACAATACATGAGCACATAATAGATACAAACTTAAGGTAAACCACTCCAAACTCAATTGCAGAAAATATGACTTCAGCAACAGAAGTGGTTAATGCCTGGAATGCACTAACTGTGGTTTCTTCCCCAAACCCCTACAACTTTAACCTTAGACTGTCTACTGTTGACCTCACCCCATTCCTAAGAGGTCTGTAAGGGGTGTGCATAAGTGCATCAACATGCCTACTGTCCCTGCTCTAATGTCCCCATTTATTTGTTTCCATTTCATGTATTCATAATCATGTTTATACTTATATCTGTAATCTTATATATGCTTGACAAATAAATAAAATAAATAAATAAATAAAAAGAATGTCTGTACAATATTTTAATGCATTCGTAAATAATAATTAATAGATATAACTTTTAGTCTGATAAAGAGAATCATTTCACCAAATGATTTACATATGCTGCAGTTCATAAACTGTATAATTATGCTTAACATGATCACAACTTATCATTATATTTAAGAATATGTTTAAGCATTGATTTTTTTTTGTGCAGAATAGCTTGAACATTTAAAGAATCATCTTCTAGATTTATATTCTCTCATCTTGAAATATTGTATGGGTCATTAGTAGCAGCTACCAAAAACACAACGAGCATTTATAATTTATTTGATTTTTCTAAAATGTCTTATGTAATCAGACTGGGATTCTTTAGTTTGTTATTCTCTATTTTAGCCCTGCCCCCAGGTTCATTGTAAGAATCTAAAGCTTTTCATTTCAATTTCTGGATAAATGAATCTCTTGTTGAATCAAAATGAAATTGTTTTTAAAATTATGATTAACATGTTGTGAGCTATTTTCAGTACAGTGGAAATGTCTGCAGAATGTTGAGTGGAGTTCATGAATTGGTTATTTTATTTTCAGAAAATTAACGAAGACCTCAAATGATGTGTGACTTGTGACGTAACACTGACTTCTGAGTTTGCCAAACATTTTATCTTGCAATAATGTAAACATTTATTTAATTAAAAAAAAAAATGAAAAAAGAGCAACAAGTGTCATAATAGAACCTCCATGATCTTTTCAGTATTTCACTATAGGATATTTTTTTTAAAAAAAATAAAATCATTTAACTCTGTAAACCTTTAGTGCATAATTTCCTGACAGAACAATTAATTAGTGGAACTACTTGCCTCCAGAAGTTGTGAATGCTCCAACATTGGAAGTTTTTAAGAAGAGATTGGACAACCATTTGTCTGAAATGGTATAAGGTTTCCTGCCTGAGCAAGGGCTTGGACTTGAATACATCCAAGGTCCCTTCCAACTCCTCTCCTCTCCTCTCCTCTCCTCTCCTCTCCTCTCCTCTCCTCTCCCCTCCCCTCCCCTCCCCTCCCCTCCCCTCCCCTCCCCTCCTCTTCTCTTCTCTTCTCTTCTCTTCTCTTCTCTTCTCTTCTCTTCTCTTCTCTTCTCTTCTCTTCTCTTCACGGTGTCTATTGCCTCCCAACAAATTGGAGGGTTATCCTAGGGTTAGCTTTAATTATAGAGCTTTACAGCCTTCCCCACTGAAAAATATTTTTTTTATTTTTACAATACCATTCTAAAAATATATATTATTTTTATCATTTAAACATGGATTGCTTCTTTTGTCTTGGGTTTGCCAACCCCCCCCTCAGATTTTATTGTCTCCTCCCTGCCCAGAAATAAGACTTAATAAATAACAAATCAAATATCAAGTACTTCACAACAACTATTGCTTCATATTTTGTCTTGAGAGCAAGTTTTGCTTCGTTCTGATTCTTCTATATGTACACATTCTTGTTATAATTGATCATCAGTTAACCCATAATCAAGAAACTCCATTGCTATGAAAAATTAGTGTTCTGCAGTGCTATTGAAACTACCACATCTTCTAAACATACATTGCTAATTTTGGGACCACATGAACAAGTTGGAAAGATAATACCAAATAGGTAGGTAAGACAGGGTTAAATATGTTCTTTTTCGCCTCTGCAACCAATTTTATATAGATCAGCTGGCATTGGATTACACAATGCCCAGGAGATATGGTTGTTGCTGCAAAATTTCACTACCATCACCACTCTGCCCCAGCACTAACTAAAGAACTCCTGAAAGTATTGCTCCTAGGGGCTGTGTTCCAAGTTGCCTAATGATTAGTGCACTGCTTGACAATATTGTGTAGTCAATTCACTTGGCGATCAGCACATGTTTATTGTAATATGTAGACTGTTGTGACATGCACTGCCTAGTAGGAACCCCATGCAGTTTAAGATTTTCTTCCTTGGCAGCATTTGTGCTAAGGGAATTGTGTGACTGAAAGGTTGTTTTTTGAGATTTATAATGAGTCACAATGTCAATACAAAAGATAGGGCCAGAATAGCAAAGTCACTTAAAAGTTATCTTGTTTTGATCTGATCAGAAAAAAAAGTGAAGGGGTGTTAATCGGCATCCTTTGGGTGAAATTGCCACAGAGGTATACAAGTGACTTCTCAACTCATTTCTCTTCCAACAAATTTGTTTTTCTTTTGAGGGGAAAAAAACTCCACCACAAATCAAAACTTTCCAATCTGACCATTTTTTGCTGCAAAGATCTGAGTCGCAGCAAACACAGATTCTTGCCTTTAAGTGCAGACAAGTAGTCCATCACCTGCAATCAAATATTTCTGCTTACTAGTGGCTCACTGTCTCCTGAGACCTTGACTTGGAAATGTTTGATAACTCTGTTAAGCATCTGTGAGGCACAGAAAGTGAAACTAAACACCTCTTGCTGAAATATTGGAATAAAGTAGAAAATGCAATTTAGATAACCATTTATTTATTGTACTAGAGTAATAAACACATGTTTATGACAGCTACTCATGAGCAGTTCCATGCAAGGATTCTGCATAAGTTCAAAAACAGCTCAAAATTCTGGAACCCCACAAACTGTTTTTCACTCAGTTGTGGTATAACACACTTGCTTGTGTAGCCGTGGTTTGACATTGCTTGTAGGATGCCCATTTCTCCAGTGGAAATAACTCATATCTCCGATCCTTCCAACTCCTGAATTCCATCTCCACCTATGCAGCAAGCCTTTTCAGAAGGAGTATGCATGTGCATGCATGCGCATGCACGTAAGCAATTTATTTCATTTTTGACAGTCCTTGCTTGAGTAAATGGCTATTGAATGCTATTTTAACAGTCGTTCTTTGTCTTTAGTGTTTCATTGTTTTCCTCCTCTTATTTTTTGTTTGGTACTCTCTATGTGTCTTTTGTAATTTTGCTAAAAAAATCAGAAGGAAAAAGAAAAGACTACGGATAGCACTCCACAACTGTAAACAAACAAACAAACAAACAAAAATTTTGTCATTAAGGAGAATGTTGATTCCAGAAACCAAGCTTCACAACCAGTTATGCCAATTCTTCTGGTACCCCAGTGTTCAGAGGCAGCCAGCCAATAAATGTGCTCACCAGAACAAGTTGAAGATAATTATTTTGAACTGGCTCACCAGAGACCAAACTTTGCAACTGAAGGCAAAGTTCTGGCTCACGGCTCGACTGAAGACTAGTGGCCTCCTGGGATAGGGCAGCCACTGGAGCTTTGGACCGGGTCATGCCTTTGCGGCCTCTGACCCGCGCCGGTCTCACCTGGCTCCTTGATTCACCGAGGAGCTGAGGGAGATGAAGCGCCAGAAAAGACGCCTGGAGAGCAGTTGGAGGGCCAGCCATTCTGAATCTGACCAAACACTGGTAAGGTCTTATATTAAGACCTACCTGGTGGCGATAAAAGCTGCAAAATGTAATTATTTTTCCGCTCTTATTGCATCATCAGATAATCGCCCGGCTGCCCTGTTTAGGGTGACCTGCTCCCTTCTCCACCAGGGAGCGCAGGAGGACCCGTTGGAGGGTAGAGCCGAGGACTTTGTACAGTATCTGTATGACAAAATCGCTCAGGTTCGGGAACACCTGGACTCTGACTGGGTAGATTCAGGAGGGATGATGGAGGCAAGTCTTGAGAATATTATCTGGGAAGAATTTGATCCTGTGACTTCCAAAGATGTGGACAGGATACTGGGCAGACTGAGCACGGCCACATGTTTATTGGACCCGTGTCCCTCTGGCTGGTGCTGGCCTCCCAGGAGGTTACACGAGGCTGGCTCCAGGGGATTATTAATGCTTCCTTGAGTGAGGTGTCTTTCCCGCCACCTTGAAGGAGGCGGTGGTGAGGCCTCTCCTCAAGAAGCCTTCCCTGGACCCTGCAGTGTTGGCAAATTATCGTCCAGTCTCCAACCTTCGCTTTGTTGCGAAGGTTATTGAGAGTGTGGTAGCGTGACAGCTTCCTCAGTACCTGGATGAATCGGCTTATCTAGATCCGTTCCAGTCGGGCTTCAGGCCTGGATACAGCACAGAAACAGCATTGGTTGCATTGGTTGATAATCTCTGGAGGGCTCGGGACAGGGGTTGCTCCTCTGTCCTGGTCCTATTAGACCTCTCAGCGGCTTTTGATACCATCAACCATGGTAACATGCTGCACTTGTTGGAAGAGTTAGGGATGTTGCAGTGGTTCTCCTCCTTTCTCTCCGACCGGTCGCAGTCTGTGTTGACAAGGGGGCAGAGGTCAACCCTGAGGCCCCTTGTATGTGGGGTACCACAGGGGTCGGTCTTCTCGCCCCTTCTGTTCAACATTTATGTGAAGCCACTGGGTGAGATCATCCGTGGTTTCTGGGTGAAGTACCATCAGTATGCTGATGACACTCAGCTGTACATCTCCACCCCGGATCACCCCAATGATGCCCTTGAAGTGATGTCCTGGTGCCTGGAGGCTGTATGGATCTGGATGGGGAGAAACAGACTCAGGCTCAACCCATCCAAGACCGAATGGCGGTGGTTTCTGATGTCTGATATAGTCAGTTGGTGCCATCACTGACTATTGGGGGCAAGTCGTTGGCCCCCACGGAGAGGGCTCGCAACTTGGGTGTCCTCCTGGCTGTCTTTAGAAGAGCATTTGACGGCTGTGACTGGGAGGACTTTTTATCAGGTTCGTCTGATCTGCCAGTTGCACCGCTTTCTGGATCGGGACTTGTTACATACGGTCACTCATGCCCTCGTCACTTCCCGCCTGGACTACTGCAATCCCTCTACATGGGGGTCCCCTTGAGGAGTACCTGGAGGCTCCAGCTGGTCCAGAATGCAGCCGCGCGGGTGGTTACGGGAGCGACGTGGCGCTCCCATGTGACCCCCCTCCTGCGCGAGCTGCACTGGCTCCTGGTGGTCTTCCGGGTGCGCTTGAAGGTTTTAGAGCGCTCCATGGTTTAGGACCGGGGTACCTATGAGACTGCCTTCTGCCACCAGTAGCCTCTCACTAACCAGTATGCTCCCATAGATAGGGTCTTCTCAGGGTGCCGTCGGTCAAACAATGTCAACTGGCGGCCCCGAGGGGGAGAGCCTTCTCTGTGGGGGCACCTGTCATCTGGAACAAGCTCCCCCGGGAGATACGGAGGATCCCGGTTTTGTGCACTTTCCGCCATGCCCTCAAAACATTCTTATTCCAGCAGGCTGGTCTGGCCTAACCTCCCTTTTAATTGCTTTTAAATTTGTTTTTATAAATTGGGGTGTTTTAAATTTGTTTTGGGCCAAAGTATTTAATGTATTTTTAAATGGTTTTTAACATTTGTACTATGTGTATTTTATCTTTTGGCTGTTCACTGCCCTGAGTCCTTCGGGAGTAGGGCGGTATATAAATTTAATAAATAAATAAATAAATAAATAACAACAACAACAACAACAACAACAACAACAACAACAACTCTGCCTTGTCTGGCAGCCACTGATTCCATGAAGTGGGGATCCTTCAATAAACAAGCTCAGCCGCCAGTTGTTGCATGCACCCTGATATCCCATTGTATTTGTCAGGTTCCTGCTGGAATGCTGCCATTCTGAAAGGGGGGGGGATGCTTCTTGGGGTTGAATGCTTTGAATGCTTTCACTTTTGTTGTAACTGCATGGGAATTAGGGAGGGAGCCTGGGCCGTCAGGATGGATTCCTCCCAGCTGGTTCTAGCCTGTTACTCAGGGCTGCGGCACCCCAAGGATGATCTGTTATCACCATCTTAGAGTTCTCATAACACCTTTGAGGCATCATATTGGCTACTGCTGGATCTAGGGCACTGGGTGGAGGTTGAACAGGAGAAATTAGCTTAACGCTTCATGCAGGAATCTTCAGACTTCAGACTTCTCTGCAATCACTTCTCTCAGTAAAAGTTCCTTTTGAAATATCATTTGTTTCAAAAATCATGCTTTCCTGAGAAGATAGCTGAGGCAGGTCCTTACAGTAATCTTGTTCCAGATTCAGGCCATTTATCTGACCATTGCCTTGGTAGTGCCTCTTCCTCCTGTCCCCCAAGGCTATTCTCTCTGCCGCAAGGATATTTCCACTTTGTATTCTGTTGCCTTACTTTCTTTATTATTATTTTTGTAAACATTTGACTGGAGATGGAGTAAGATGCATTTAAGCATGCTATTCACACCCCAGATGTCTTTTCCTAAATTGTCAGAAGCAACATATTTATTGTCCCTCTTAAAAGCTCCAATGCTAATTTAAAAAGATTCCACCTCTGCCACTAGCAGTGGTGGAAAGCATAACAGGCTGGAGACATTCACCTGCTATGACATGAATGTGCTCACTGAACTATATGATCTTTTTGGATTGAAATTGCAAGACCCAAAAATGTTGAGTTTCAGAAAAGATTTCTGCAACAGCAACATCTGATCCCCTGGCAGACATTACTGACAAGCATGTTGGCAGCTTTCAAATTGCCTCCAGGTTTGCTGATGGGTTTTGTGACTCGGCAAGCATGGCTCTTCTGAATCCTCCCAAGCAAAAATTCTTCTTGTCATTGATGGGAAAATATTCCTCTTCCTGTTGGTAACACTGTACAGTAGCCATGGTGATACTGTTGATATTTCAGGACCAGGGGTTGCCATAATTCTATAGGGACAGGAGGAAATCTTTCCTGAAATGTTTGGAGTCAAATATAACAGAGAATGGATTGTCACATAAATCAGTTCAATAGCTTTTTGGTCAGTCGCTGACTGTGAAATCATCTACCTTGCTCTTCCCCCCCCTTCTAAGTCAGTATCTAGCCTAGGCTTTGCACCAAATAAATCACATTTCATTGATGTGGTTCACATATTCCAGAGAATACAGTCCTGCTGCATACATCTGAATAGACAACAGCTGCTATACACTAAGTAGAATACAATGAATTATACTACTAAAGGGACTATTGTAGACCTCATCATTCTGGACAATTTTCATGTAGTTTCCAAACTTCTTTTTCTAGGAAAGGTTTTAGAGAAGGTAGCTGCATGCAGTTTCAAAGGATTTTGGAACAGGCAGATTACTTGGATTGCTTTCAGTCAGGGTTTAGATCTGGTTATGGAACTGAGATGGCACTGATAGCATATGTATTTGCCTTCTGGCAGGAATGGGAGGGGGGGCATCCATTCTTGCTCTTCTTGACTTTTTAGTGGCTTTTGACACCATCAATCATGGTATCCTTCAGGACTGACTTCGGTTGTTGGGGATGGGCAGCACAATATATTGCTAATTCTCTTCCTTCCTTTGAAATTGCTTCCAATTGGTGTTGATCTTGCTGTTTTGGATCTAACATTAAGCAATACAATGTAATGAATCGTGCTGAAAGTGTCACAGTAAAACTCATTTTACTGTATATTTTATTTAAAGTTGTAGTCTATAAATCAAAGATTGGAGATTTGTTGCTGTTCTTCTAATCTAGAGGGAGATAAGGGGAGCCTATGTATGGAAAAGAACTACATGCTCTTCCATGAAGTGGAGGAGCTCCAAAATAAGACAAGAGATTCCAATATCATTGTTCTTGATGCCACATTAGAAAATGGAGACCAAGTGCTGAGATATAGCTGTGATTTTGATATACACCTCTTTCTTTTGTAATAACACAAAGAAACATTTAAAACTTATTGGAAGTCTGATCTTCAAGGTCACATCTCTGTCTCTTGTGATATGTTGTTCTATGAGTTTGAATGATGATTGCCAGTTCCTGTATTATGTTAATAAAAACACTGGAAAAATAAGCAAAAGTGACTTCTGGTGGAGGCCTTGTAAACTAACTACATCTCTGACAGGGTGGGAGATGACTGCAAGTAGATCTACTCTCCACACTCTAGAATTCATCCATGGGTCTGAGAGATAAGAGGGGAATGGACCATACCAGGAAAACAAAAAGGCAGACCAAGTCCTATGAAAATATTTGAATGAATTAAAGATTAAGATTGTTAGAAATAAAAGGAAGGAATATAGAGTTGGTTTATTTGCTCAAGATTAAAATACTTCTATAAAACTCTGGGGACCCTTTAGGAATTATATCTGTTGATATAACAATTGAAAAGTTTATGATTTATGGATTTGTATATAGATAAGGGATGGTTAATGGGAAGAACAGATTTATAACTCTATGGGATGAGGCATTTCAATGTTTTTCTACTTGTAATGGGTATTGGCAGTAACTTCTTATATATTTTATTGCTTCTTTATTTTCCATCTTTTTATTTTGTCTTCTTCTTGCACTTTTTCTACTTTCTACTTTTCTACTTTCAATTTTTTTCTGAGTTTATTTTGTGCTGGGTTTCACTGTTATAATTAAAATATTTAATAAAAATTGGGGAAAAATTGGAAAGCTAAGCAAAAGTTAAACTCTTTCCTTATTTTAATAGTCCTAAAATTGTCATACTTTTATCATTTTAACATATTTAGCCAAATGAAAATCGTGAGAGTTTCTGTATGATTTCTCACTTGGCACTTAGTAATTGCAAGAGAAAATAGTCTATTTCTTTGCAAACATCTGCATTTTGTCCTCAACAATCAATAATAACTTCAGCTTTTACTATTAAACCTTTGTATATGCCAAGGTACTTGATTTGTTTTCTAACCTTGGCTCAATAGCTGGCAAAACAGCCTTAGTGACATTTTTTTAATAGCATGAAAAAGTAATGCAAGTATATTATCAAAACACTTTTGTCATTAAAATTATGTCTTGCATGAAGCCATGCCATATGTTAATCCCCATGTTAATACACAACAATATATCATTCTCAACAAAGAGTATATCTTTTGTACCTACTGAGACTTGACTGTGCAATGTCAGCAATAGGTCTGTCTTCAGAGTTTTTATACTGTATATGTTTGTCTAGGAGAACTTACGAGAACTTATATAGGTTTAGGATGATTCTAACAAAAATAGTTTGATTTCTGACTTTCCAATTTAAGATTCATCCTTACATCTTTTTAAATGTGGTATGAACATGCCCTAGAAACCAGTTTTATATGACACGTTCTTATGACATTCTCCAACTTGCTGCAGAAATGCTTTAAACACAGAGGTTTAGCATTTCAGAAACTGGAATGATTAGTCATCTAAATGATCAATGACTTATTAGGTTCTTCAAAGGGAATTGTTGAGCCTTTGATTTTGTTCCAACTCCTTCTTTTCATTTCTGTTCACCTGCCCTCCTTCTAAAACCAAATGGGTCAAAAAGAATAATAACAAAGAATAGAAATAAACAATGGAAATAATGCTTTTAGAAATGATAAATAGTAACAGAATTGATGATATGGAAAGAAGGGCAGTGAGAAAAGTAAATGAATATTTTGAAAGAATAGCCAAACTTACCTGGAAGTAAGCACTATTAAGCCCAGTGGCTCTTTCTTCTCTATTAACATGCATAAACTTGTGCTATCAGAATTAATTGCTTCCCAAGGGTTTAATATTTTTACAATTACTGCTAATATCTTTAGATGACAGATCTCGGTAAAAAATGTCCACCAGCTGAATTGAGAGCTAGCGCAAAACAATGATGTGCAAATAAATCTAAATGAATGCAGAAGCAGTAGTTCTTTGATGAGGCCTCGTTTCCTGAAACACATTTCATTCAGTGCAACCGTTTCATTCCGCTGCCTGCTTTCATAAAAGTCAGATAAAAGAGGAGAGCTATATATCTCGAGCTCTGTCTTCCTTAAATGCACGAGAATTGGAAGGCAGCTGCTAATTTTACTCTGTAATTATCATACAAGAGATAGTCCTTGAACATTTTCTATTCATGATTCGGTAAAATGTCTTGAGTAGCATAAACAGAATATGAATACATCTATTTGAATGCCAGGTGCCTGCATAGTTTTGCCTGAGTTTACCTTCCCAAATGGGGTTAGATTTACATGAAAAGGTGGGTTCAAAATTGAGTCAAGGCTCTGCTTAATATGAAAGCCACATTATATTGTTGTCAAATAAAAAGTAGACAATCAGTTGCAAAAAAGAAGAAAAAGGGTACATTTGTGACCAAGGCTTTTCAATAACAAAAATGGTCAAAACTCAACAAAATTAGGTTATAGCCAATAACTTTAATAATACATAGCATCAACAATCAATCTGGCTGAATAATTCCTGTAGTTAACCAGGAACAACTCACTTGGTGAAATAGACTTTTCTGAAAGCTCCAGGCAAAATTCACACTCTCCTTATAGGCCCCTGGTGATTTACAATACCAAAAAATAACAAGTTCAACTTACATAACAGCACCAGTCAATAAAACTATACAAGTATGAATGGTAAAATATACATCTAATTTAATGATATAAAATAGTCATAAATGAATGATATACAATTAAGATGGGATTGTTTGCTTATACAGTAAAGGTTCACAATTCCCCCAAATTAGGTAGGTGAGATTCAGTGCACATGTCAAGTATTCCACAATGTATGGGATACAACTAAGATCAGAACTAAGAAGGGCCCAGTGTGCAAGAATGAAGGTTCAACCTCAATTTTAGAGAAGTAATGAAAAAGCCATTAAGAAACAACTTTTTTTGGGGGGGGGTGTAAAAACCCACAACTCAATCCTAAGAAAGAGCAAAACATGAGAAAGAAACTCAACTCCATCTTAATTTTATTCAATACATGATGGAGCAGGGAGGAACTTGGACAAACTTTTAAGATTCTGTTACTCTTCTCTGTTGCAATAAAGTTTTCTTGCACCATATTATTTTTACCACACTTGCTTTCTAGGCAGTTCCCATAGAAAATCCTTAATGGATAAATAGAGCTCCCAGTTAGTAACATATTAGGTGAGTTATTCCTTGTGGTGGGTGGAACTTAAGTCATGAAGGAATTTAAACATTAAAATAAGTACTTTAGATTTAACTTGAATAATAAGAGAAAGCCTGTTCAACTGTCAATATACCTAGCCAGAATGATCTGATAGAAGCCTGGCTGCCATATTCTGGAACTGGATTAGTTTCTATTTCTTTTTTCATGGGTATCCCCACATAAAATATACCACAATGTTCTATTTAGGAAATAATCAGAATGGAGAGTATGCCAAATAGTATTCCCTTCCAATTAGATAGCAGCTCTGCCAGTAGCTAAGCAAAAGTGTACATTATATGCCATATTTGAAATCATATTTGATCGTTTGACATCTTTTCTATTCATGGGTAGGAATATCACCTCAAATATATGATCAGTGGAACTGAAATTTGGTATTAATTCAGTGGTGAAATCCAAATTGTTTTACTACCGGTTCTGTGGGCATGACTTGGTGGACATGGTGTGGCTTGGTGGGCATGGCTTGGTGGGCATGGCAGGGGAAGGATACTGCAAAATCCCCATTCCCTCCCCACTCCTGGGGGAAGGATATTGCAAAATCTCCATTCCCACCCCATTCTGGGGCCAGCCAGAGGTGGTATTTGCCCGTTCTTTGAACTACTCAAAATTTCCACTACCGGTTCTCCAGAATCTGTCAGAACCTGCTGGATTTCACCTCTGAATTAATTGGTTCTTCTAATCCTTTAATTATGTTCACCTTAAAAAAAAAAAGGAGGAGGTTAACATTTGAAGTTGGCTTACTAAAGATGCTCTTTCAACTTTGTACATTATCATGTATGCTTTGTGTGAATAAATTCAACTGCCTAGATTTAAGATTAGCAGATAAATTTAGCTGTTTCCTAGTCTGTTGAAAAATAACCTTTTCAAGCACACTTTGGCAGGAGTAACAGTACTGCTGTTATGTGAAATCATAATAGTACTTTATTATCTCTTCTATGGTAATTTCTTAACTTCATACATCATTTTGACTTAAATGTATAACAACTGGCCAGTAGTGGGATTCAAGTAATTAAACAACTGGTTCTCTGCCTTAATGATTTCTTCCAAAAACCACTTTGCCAAACTGCTCAGAAAGTTAACAACTGGTTCTTCTGAAGTGGTGCGAACTGACTGAATCCCATCACTGCAACTGACCCCATAGCCCATCCAATTATGGAACAAAGTGGACATCAGATGTATGGCATTGATAGCATTCCTCAGTGGTATGAAGATGACATCACTCAACTTTCTATTCTTCAGAGGGAACAATGAAGGAGACAAGAGACAATATAGTTTTCTTCTGTCTTCCCATTTGTCTCTTTCATTCTTCCTTACTCTGAGTATTTTCTTGCTAGATAATATCATTATCAGCTACCAGCTCGGCGGAACTGGGCGGAACCAGGAGGAACCCACTACTTATCTGATTGGAGCTAGGAAGTGTACCTTTTCTGTGGCAGCTCCTGTCCTATAGAACACTCTTCCCTCTGAAATCTGGCAGACTTCTAGCCTTCTGTAAGTCTTTAAAGACCTGGCTTTTCACACAAGCATTGACAGAAGATTAAACACTCATTAGAAATTATTGGCACCAGATTTTTTTAAAATATAATTTTTAATTAGTTGTGTTTTAGAATTATAAATGTTTTTATACATTTTGGTTTTGGATGTTTGATTGGGAGATGCTCACAATTGAAAGATGGGCAGCAACCAATTAAATATGAGCCAACAGTGTGCAGCAGCAGCCAAAAAAGCCAATGCAATCTTATATTGCATTTACAGAGGGATACAATCAAGATCAAGTGAGGTACTAATGCCACTATATAAAGCCTTAGTAAGACCATACCTAGAATACTGCATCCAGTTTTGATCATCACACTATAAAAAAAGATATTAAGACTCTAGAAAGAGTGCAGAGAAGAGCAACCAAGATGATTAGGGGACTGGAGGCTAAAACATATGAAGAACAGTTGCAGGAACTGGGCATGGCTAATCGAAGAGAAGGACCAGGGCGATATGATAGCAGTGTTCCAATATTTGACGGGCTGCCACAGAGAGAAGGGGGTCAAGCTATTTTCCAAGGCACCTGAAGGCCAGACAAGGAATAATGGATGGAAACTGAACAAGGAGAGATTTAACCTGGAAATAAGGAGAAATTTTCTGTCTGTGAGAGCAATCAACCAATGGAACAGCTTGCCTTCAGAAGTTGTGGGTGCTTCATCAGTGGAAGCTTTCAAGAAGGACTGGACTGCCATCTGTCAGAAATGGTGTAAGGTCTCCTGCTTGGGTGACAGGTTGGATTAGATGACCTACAAGATCCCTTCCAACTCTGCTAATCCGTTAAAAAGCTAAATAGAAGTATTTTTAAAAATCAATATTCAACATTATTCCTATTATGCTTATTCAATATTCTTAATACTGAAATGCAGAATTCTGATGCATGAAAAAAGCATCAGAAAGCCTTGGTGGCGCAGCAGACTAAAGTGCTGTTAAGTAGCACCAGCTGCCTGCAATTACTGCAAGTTCAAATATCACCAGGCTCAAGGTTGACTCAGCCTTTCATCCTTTCGAGGTAGGTAAAATGAGGACCCGGATTGTGGGGCAATAAACTGACTTTGTATAAAAAAGAACACCACTTAGGGGGGCCCGAAAGCCCTACTAAGCAGGTATATACAAAATTATGAAGGATATTGCTTAACGCATTGTAAGCCGCCCTGAGTCTCTGGAGAAGGGACGACATATAAATTGAACCAATAAATAAATAAATAAATGTCTACAAAAATGTTTTCTATTTCTTTTTTGTGTTGCTATCACAAAAAATAACTTTTTCTGGCACTGGAGATATGAGAAGCTCATTCTGAGCCATCAAAAAGACATAAGTTCTGTGGGAAAACTAGCTGATCTCAAATTGCATATTATTATCACAATAAAAGAAGTCCACTCATCTGTGGGCCAATTTATATCTTTCTGTTCTGAGGTGTTTGCAGAAGTGGGAGGTGAGTTTCTGAGTCTCTCTCTCTCTCTCTCTCTCTCTCTCTCTCTCTCTCTCTCTCTCTCTCTCTCTCTCTCTCTCTCTCTCTCTCTCTGTGTGTGTGTGTGTGTGTGTGTGTGTGTGTGTGGCAATAGATGCTTCTCACCTGCAGTCAGTTCTTTGTACTGTAGAATTAATTTTAGCACATGGATTTCAGCGTGGGTGAAATCTATATGTTACCATTTTGCACTTCATATCGCTCTTTCTCCACATTGATCCTTTTTCATATTTTCAATGACTCCTGCATCTGTAAAATCAGGAAAAGAGGTAATTGGTGTCTTAGACTGGTATATCAGAGTTCAGCAAGAGATATGACGAAGTAGGAGTATCAAGGCTATTCAGACAAGAGAAAGGTAGTGCTTAATAGAGATAAGAAAGAAAAACTGTTCAGCAAAGGATATTGCTTAATAGAGATCATGGCTAGATGGGAATACACTTCAACTTTAAAAGGAAGATTTGGAAAAAAATGAATCCGGATGATTTTGAGATCCTTAATGATTCTTTAGAGCCAGAGGGAACGCATTATTTTAAATGAAGCTCTTTTTTTTCCCTTTCTGAATCCAAGGTGAGCAATTACACTGAATCTCTAAACCAGAGGTCTTCAAACTTGGCAGCCTTAAGACTTGTGCAAGCAAGCTATGCTGGCTGGAGAATTCTGGGAGTTGAAGTCCACAAGTCGTAAGGCTGCCAAATTTGAAGACCTCAGCTCTAAACCACGAGGTGAAATTTATTCCTTTATATATATAAAAAAGTCAACTATTATTTAAACTCTCTGCCTTCTTATATTTCATTGACTTGGAGGTTGTTTTCTTTTACCCAGAGCCCTAACAGATGGCATCCAGCAGTTAAAGACAATATAGATTATTATAAACAGAACATAAAATCCAAAGAAAAATTTGCCATAGGAGGCTCACCTTTTAAATTTTAGGTATATTGGATTAAAACTCAGTTGTAGAGAAAGGAAATGTGCAGAACAAGAAGTTCCCAAAGTTTGACAAAATTAGCATTATAATCAATGTAAAGCTATGGCAATTTAATCTTTTTAATCTTGACTTCATAGTGCTGTAAGTAAGAAAGAAATGGCAATCAGAAGTGAAAACTGATTGAAAAGATAAAGTGGGCAAAATTATCCATGGGATGCAGGATTTCTCCCACATTTACAATAATGAAATTCAGATGCATGCAATAAACTAGTGGGAAACTCAGGACAGCAAACGTTAATGAAGCAAGAAAAAAAATGTGTGTGTATGAGAGAATGGACACAAAGTTAAAATGCAAATGTTATCTTTTCAAGGAATTGTGACTTAATTTGCTGAATGTAGGCAAATATATGTGTCTATACAAGTGCTAAAGAGTGTTTTTTTACTTCCAATTTGTGATTCAGTGGGAACTATCAGAAGAACTAAGAATAAATTATGTCCAATGTACCCTTCATAACCCGATAACAAAGGTATGTGCACATTCCAGGGTTTTCATATTGTTTTGTAGACTTCTATGAGAAACCTACCCCAGGTATACATCTACAAGTAAAATGATATTACCCTAGCTAACAAGCTTCTACTTGATAAATTGTCCTACCAAAAAAGTAATCAATGGCCTTAGAGTTATGATGTCAGGCATTAATGGGAAACCAAGTTGGACTGAAGTCTTTGATAACAATAGTTAAGATGGAGGGTGGAGAAATTCATAATACCAAGCACAGGAAATCTTTGTTTTTTATGTCTATAGCACAGGTCTGCATTGTGTGTTTGGTTGCTTGTCATGAATCTTAGTGATTCATTAACTGACAAATCAGAAGAGATTATGGATGTCCTTCTCTATCTTCTGGATATGATTAATTTCTTCTCAGTGATGAAGTATATAATCTTGCTTGGAAATTGCTTCGTTATGCTGTGTAGGAGTTACTTCTCATCTGGGTTCATTTTTGATGAGACCTGTGCTGAAGAGTTGATTATGGCTATTTTGTACTTGTATCTGGTCTTCCCAACCACCATATCCTTTTAATCTCTTTCCTGGATATTTTTGTTATACCTTTCTCCTACAAATTCCATCTTCTACACATTTCAAGTACATTTCAAAGTAATTGTCATTGCTCGTGTTCAGGTCCCATCTTTCTGTATAGGTCTGCTCGTCAACTGTTTGTATTTAGAGAGTAGAGATTAGAAGAAAAATTATCAGGATGGCAAAGATTTACATGGATTTCAATTAAAATTAAATTTAGCTAATAAAACCCCTTTTTTCCAAGTGTACTTTGGTTAGTGACTTCCAGATGAACTCTGGAGTAGCACCCATGAAACTGCAGAGAGATATATAACATTCATTCATTCATTTTTCTGCCCATCTCACTATCCAAGTTGAGGCTTTGTATTCAGTTTTGTGAATACTGTAATGTTACAGAGATTTTTCCATTCTGGAACTACATCTCTTTTTATTATACATTGATTGAAACAAAGATAATAGCACCAGAATTCTTAATATCAGATTAAAAGGGATTTGATCTTGAGCCCACAATTTAGGAATTCATTTCTTGCTGCCTTCTCACAGAATCACATGGCCAAGGGCTAGGTTTTATTACAAGCAGGTTAGCAGCTGTTTAAGGAAATTGACCAGTTCAGATTGACAATGAAGAACCAGTGTGATTAAGTTTCACTGAAATTTAAGAGTCTAAGACATTTGCAGTGAAGCCCTGTACTGTATCAATAATCTGTGAGTACATCCTGCTATACTTAATATTATTTGGTTTTCAGTGGATATGTGCAGCATTATCACAGAAAACTCATATCATCACTGTAAGCCATTTGGACAATCTGCAGCCATCTTCACTTTTACCAGTCTTAGAATATTGACTGCAAGGACAAAAAAAGAAATCCTTATAGTTGATGTCTTTCCTCAGCCTGCCCCAAATCCTGGAATAATCTATCTGATTATTAAAATTTGAAGGAGAGGGTTCTGAGGCTCATTTCTCTTGCATAAAGAAAAACAGCTCTTCAATGTTTTGTTTGAATCAGCTTTAAAAGATCTGTAAAGATGCATCTTTTTCACAAGGCTTTTAATTTGTTGAAAGTTGCTAACTATTAAATTACTTTGGTACCTCCTTTTCTGTTGTGTTTGATCTGCATTTATAACTGTTTATGTTACAATTCTTACATTGGCTTGCATTTTTCTTTTAAAAGATGTAAGCCAACATAAATAATTACTAGAAGAGGAGCAGCAATAGAAGAAATTATAAACATGAAAAAAGACATAAGACATGCTTAGGCATTCTTATCACAATTTCAAACCAGAAGGAAAATATTTCTCCCCTTCTGTATCTTTGCTTCATGCTGGGTGCATACGTCACAAATACTCCAGAAATTAATCTTGAATATAGCTAATATTTTGGTTCATAGATGTCCAGAGCTTAGTTAATAATGTTCATGGAGAGGTATCCTTAATGTGAGCAAACAAGCACTTGCTAAAGAATGGAAATATAGTTAAAGGGTCATGTTCGGTTGAATAAACATCTGATACATAATTATTCTTTTTAACAAAAGGGGAAACAATTAGGTTCTAGGACAGTGTTTCAATGCCCTGTTGGAAAAGATACAAAATACCTGGATCTTATTAGAGAAATAAGAGCATATTGAGAGCATATACACCAAAACAAATTCCTTGTGTGTCCAGTCACACTAGGCCAATAAAGAATTCTATTCTATTCTATTCTATTCTATTCTATTCTATTCTATTCTATTCTATTCTATTCTATTCTATTCTATTCTATTCTATTCTATTCTATTCTACCAGAAGGTTGGCAAGGTTAGAGAGGTCAGGTCAGGTTGGTAAGTCACTTTACAAACTCTGTGAGGAACCTGAAAGATTAAATCAGGTTAACTGAAAATTAGTTGAGAAAATGTAAGCTTCACCAGTTGTAGATTGGATTTTTGCCCCATTTGGTGGATTAGATCTTCTGGAGACATGATGAGGTGCTTCGTATGAAAAGTGTTCAATGCATCCTTGGAAAAGGGGGAACAATATTGCTATTCCCTTGGAGGAGACAATGATGTCCCCTCTTCACATAACTTGGCCATCTTAGGAAACAATTTGTTGTTCTTCAATCTTCTCATTTTTGGAAAGGTTATTGAGAAAGTAGTGGAGTAGCAACTGCAGAGATCACAGAAGATATGGATTTTTTGAATCATTTTCCAACAGCTTTTATGCTTGTTACTGTTGATTACCTGTTTTGGTCTGGAGTTGTGAGAGTGTTGTCCTTCAGGTCTGTTTTACCTCTTGGCGTCCTTCAATTCCATCAGTCTCTAAGGGATAGGACACATAGTGGCATTGTTCTATGATTAGTGTCCTTCCAAAATGACAGATTACTATTGCAGGAGGAGGGATGAATGTTGAGCCTTTGGGCTCTCCATTTCAGGTTGCTTAAGGTCCTGGTACCTCACTTCTTCTACTGAAGACAAAAGGGGAGGTCTTCCACCAGGAAAGATATGAGTTTGCAAGCAGCTAAGCTCACAGAACACCAAGAGCACCACAATTCAACCCTATGCTACGTATATTCTATTAATGACATATCATTAATACACTGAGCAGGAGATGCAGTTGAAGTTGTCTTCCAATAGCTGGAAGCTGTGGGGGGTCTGGATGGAGAGGAGCAGGCTTAGGTTCAATCACAGCAAGATAGAAATGCCCAGTGATTGAGAAGCGAATTTTTTCCCTTAGAATTTAGCATTAGTTCTGGAGAGGATTTCAGGCTCCTGTGCAGAGAAGGTTGTCAGGCCTGGAAGCCATCTTTTTCATTGGATCTTCAGGCCTGCAACATTTACTACTGTGGGAAACTGGGAGGGGGGATTGTATGGAGCCAGGGTGATATGTAGTCATAATAACATTCCTTTCTCAGAGAGTCAAGGACATCTTGCCCTGCACTTAGATGGTTGGAACTGGGAAGCATTTCCAGTTGGGACAGTGCTTGTGATGAACATGTGGGTGCTGGGCAGGGTCCTGAACTTTCCTTTGGGTGGGAAAAACCTGGAAGCTTTCAGATTCAGATTTTCCCAGATGTGCCAATATGACATCTCTAATAAAATGTTATTTGGAGGAAACTCAAGCCTCTGAGTTGTCTTTTGTTGGGGGTGTTACTTGGAACCCTGACAGAGGTCTGCAATCCTCTGGGATTCATGATTCCTGCTAGAAAAATCTATGGAAGACGTGGAGCAGTTGAACTGCTGCCAAAATATATATAGATTATATATAGATATATTTTTGTAGATTGTTCCTTATTCCTTTTCCTGCAACTTGCTGTTATTTTGGAGAGTTTTATAATTGGGTGTTTCATTCTCATCCTTTTCATAGTGTATGAAAAGGAGGACATGTTGGTGTTTGAAAAAGAAGGCCACATTTTCATTCATTAACTTGCTTTGTTGACTTGCTTCAAAATTGTTTAATCAATACGAAAGAGATTATATTGAATGAATTCCGTGGAAATCAATAAACACTTTATGTCATGGAAACTGAGTTTTTTTTGGGGGGGGGAGTGCAAATAGGAAGCATTTTTTTTAAAAAAAGAACAGATTTAAAATGATGATTTATTTTACAGTAAACTTTATTCTGAAATTTCTGTAATTTTAATCTAATAGGACTAATATGGTAAAGAGTATCGTTTTTTGTTTGAAGAAAGCAAACACATAAGGAAATAATGAAAGGGAAGGAAAGCCCACTGTGGAACATACATTTTTAAATTTGACTAAAATGCTTGAGCATATATGTTTGTAAATTTTCCCTGCTGTTCTATATAAAAAGAAGTGGATTGCCATGGCAACCAATGATTAGTTCTGCATAATGTATCCATATTCAATGAATACTAAACCGATTCTATTCTCTATTTTAATTATTCTATGACCAAGTCTATTATTTTTATATATTTTTGACAAGATTAGAAATGTCTGAATATAACGAGCCAATTACTTCCTTAATACGTTAGTGTTCCCTGTGGTATATAAAGATAGCTAAACATCTTAAGTCTTAGGCCAATTATCTTAGCCATGTTTTGTATAGCTTTCAATAGCCTAAGCTACTTTAGAAATTTTACTCAACACGTATTTATTAAATTATTTTTGTGAATATCTGTTCCCTAAAAAGTCTTTTATTAAACATTTAGATATAATTGCTCCTATATCTGTTCTTCTAAATTTTATCTTTTTATGAAAATAAAAGTTCCAAAATACATTTGAAAAATGACAAATTTATCCTTCAGGGTTGATATATTTTCTTGTGGCTTGTCAGGCTGTGAGTAGAATGAAGCAACACTTCCATTTTCTCAGTCCAACAGAATGAATCATACATATTTGTGGACTTTGAAGGATAAATTAAAATATAAATAATAATTGCAAAGAGAGGATGAATCCATTTGCCCTCATCACAATAAGCAAACTTGGATTATCCTTAATCATTGACTGCGCTTAAATGTCAGCAACATGTTGTTCATTTGTTGAAACGTTTTCACTGGCTTCTGAATATAGCTATTGGCTATTTTCTTAAACTATATCATGAGCTGGTACTGTGAAACTTCATTTTCTCCCAACCAAGATAGCTAAAGGTGAATCTATTATTTTCCATTTGGGAATGTCAAAGAATCACCATCAATTTCAGTATATTATAGCAGATGTTTTTTATGTGTTTATTTTTGGGGTAATTTCAAAGGGGTTGTATTTGTACAAAGCAGTACATTTTACAAGTCAGACAACAGATAGATATTAATGACCATAGATCTGATTTAGTAAAACTACTGTGTCTGTCCAAAATGAAAATACCCTTTTCTGTGCTTACAACTGTGCAGCTCTATTGCATTTGTGAAATGCTCAAGCTTCAGCATGATTTAAGGAAGGAGAAGATAATGTGATCACCCCCCGTTGATTCTTTGTCTATGGTTGTTCTTGTTTGATTTATTAAAAATAACATATTGCTTCAAAGCAAAATACCTACCTTTAGCATTACATATACAGGCAATGTGTGATGATAGAGTACATGTCAGGGTTCCAAGTAACACCCCCAGTGAAAGAGGACTCCGAGGCAAGACGTTCCTCAAAGTTCCATTTTATTAGAGATGTCATATTGGCACATCTGGGAAAACCTGAATCTGAAAGCTTCCAGGTTTTACCCACCCAATAGAAAGTCCACATCCCTTCCCCCTGCACCCGCATGTCCATCACATGGTCCAATCAATGCACTATCCCACTTGGAGATACCTCCCAGTCATGCCACTCCAGGTGCAGGCTGAATGTCCTTGATTCCCAGAGAAAAGAATGTTATTATGGCTAGATATCTCTGCAACTCCATCTAATCCCCCCTCCCAGTTTCCCACAGCACTAACTGTAGCAGCCCTGAAGATCCAAAGAAAAAGGGCTGACAGTACATTTGGAGGACTTTTTGTCAGTGGTAACTTGTAGTTTATTATTCTCATTTATTTACCCTGCTCAGACCCTGCTGAGGAAATAAGCTAGTTTGGCTGGCGTCCCGTCAAAGGTTGCTCTGAAGCAGGGTGGCATTGGCCACGCGGGTGGAGTGGCTCCGGCCGCGGCTGGCTGGGATAGAATTTGCTGCAGGGCTGCTCCTGGTTGTTGCACTCCAACCGGCTGCTGGAAGACTTGCTGGGCTGATGAGAGGGGAGGCAATGTTGTCGGCTGCTGGGGGATGGGGGCTGGATGTTGAGCTGCTTGCTGTGCTGGAGGGAGGGGGACATTCCAGCCGGCTGCTGGATTAGTTCCCCCTGTGGTGTCAGGGTCATTGGGCCATAGGGGGGCCATGGGGATCCCTGGAAGCTTGGAACAGATGGCACAGGATACCACTGGCACTGGATCCAAGCCTGGCTGGGATAAAACCTCCATCTGGGTGGTATATTCTCAGCAGGAGGTAGTGCGAAGGCAGGCTGGTGAGGGACCCCAAACGGGGGTTTTTGCATTCCGTATGCCAGCTGCACCTGGTGTCCCACTGCTGCAGGATGGCCATGCTGTGCTAATCCTCTCATTTCTCCCCTGGCTGGGTGGGGGTGGGGAGTCTGCACCCTACTAATCCCCCCTCCATGTCCCAGATCAGGGAAGGTGAATGTAGTTACATTAGCCTCCATCTCACCTCAAGGGGTGCGTAACTCCCCACTTCCATCTGCTCAAAACACTCAGGGAGCCCAGTTAAGGACTGGCTTCACATTGGGTGCAGCCGGTCCCAGTCCCGGCAGTCTCCGGATCCCACAGCAGTCCCCATCCTCCAGTCTGGCCCATGGGGTGACTTCATTTCCCCTCCTGGAGCTGGGTCGGACTGTCAACTCTTCCAAGAATCTGACGCCTTGGGCCGAGCCCCCAGCGGAAATGCTTCCTCTGAAGCCTCCATGGCTTGCCCCATTTCTTCAGAAGGAGAAAGCAAGGGGTCGGCAATTCTTTGAGCATCCGCCCCCCTGGCGGGCCCCTCTCCAATTTCTCCTTTCTCCTCCATCTTCACTGAGTCTTCGCATCACCCGGGGTTTAGGTAGATGCTGGGGCTCAGCACCCCCGACAGGAACTTTGAAATCCCAAAACTTTATTGGAGACACCATTTTGGTACTGAAGAATCAAAACCAACTCTGGTTTTTATTATGCAATGAATGTATAGTTAAACAATAACTTCTCTTTCCCTTGGTTGGTTACATTGTCCAAATACGAACCATCATTTTGCTTTGAGAAATGTTCACTTTTCTGTCAGATATCTGCATCAGTGGCCTTGGTGGGTTCTTGGTTCTCATCCATCTCTGGTGTATCTGCATTCTTTCTCCCTTGCCTTCCCCCCAGTTCTTGACAAGCTGAATAGTGATAAGACCTAAATGTTGCAAAAGTGGTTCAACCTTGATATCCAGTTGTTTCATTCCTGAATCTCTAAATAGCCTAATCATTTTTTCCCTGTACTTTTATCTTCTTCCCACCTATCCATTCACGTAGTGGAATAATTCTTTCCCCCTTGATCACATTCATATAGAATGCTGCACATTTTTAAAAATAAAAGCTCATCTCTGATCCTTCCCTTATCACCATTCACGAGATCATATCATGCAACTATTACCAACAATGAGTTTATCCTTTCATAGACACCCACAAGAACCTAGATAACTCAATTTCACAACTTTTGACTTGTTTTTTAGTCCTTTCATTCATAATTAACCCTGTACTTCATTTCTCTGCATGCATGCAATAACTCCACAGTATCAGACCGCCTACAAAATGCAATTTATATTTAAAATCCACAATACATTACAATTGTTACTTTATGAAGAACACTAACAAGCTGGATTCTGCAACCCACAGAGACAGAGCACTTAGTGTTTATGGCAGCAGCAATAAAGTTTCAAATTTGCCAAATTGTGAAAGTGGCATGACAGTAGATGAACGGAGATCAGTTCTAAACAATGCACAGCAGCCTCTCAGAATGGATGTTTTAGAAAGGGCCAGAAAATGTACAGGAATATCTGTATGTGATGTGTGTTGTGTAGAATGGAGGAATGCCAGCAAATGCTTTCCTTTTTATTATTTATTTATTTATTTATTTATTTATTTATTAGTTTAACTTATATGCTGCCCTCCTCCGAAGACTCAGGGAGGCTTACAATGCACTTATAACAATAGCCTTCATTCTTTTTTGTATATACCTGCTTATTAGGGCTTTTGGCCCCCCATAAGCAGTGTTTCTACAAAGTCATCTTATTGCCCCCACAATCCGGGTCCTCAATTTACCTACCTCGGAAGGATGGAAGACTAAGTCAACTTTGAGCCTGGTGAGATTTGAACTTGCACTAATTGCAGGCAGCTGGAAGCTAAGTGCTACATAACAGCACTTAGTCCGCTGCACCACCAAGGCTCTTTTAGGGAATGGTTTGATTTTATTCATAACCCAATGCTGTAAAAGGCAGGATTTTTGGCTGAGCTTGCCAGACACTGGCCAGGTTGAAGGAATCAAGGGTAAATATTAATTGATTGGGTTTAGTAATGTTCTAGTAAATTTTCATTTTCAGTTTGGTGGGGTCAAATTCATTGGCTACGCCTTATTGCCTTTTGCTTATATCTCTCAAAGATGCTGTAGATGACCAGGCTGAACCCAAGAGAAGTGGTCAAACACATCATCAGTCATGAGTCCCTTCACACCCACAAGAGATCTAAGTCCAGCCCACAAGAGATCTAAGCCTAGCCTACCTTGACTTCCACTGACTCATATTTACTCCAATTTGCTTGGGCTGTTAGTAGTTCAGATTCTTGTAGAGAGCTTAAGCTTGTAATAAACCTATATAACCATTTGAACTGCCCAGATCGCCTGATTTCCCTGGCACTTGACAGATGAACCACCAAAAAGACATTCACTATTTCACATATCTGCTCCTGCAGACTCCATTCATTTCTATGTTTTAGCTATTTGGGAAAGGAGCAGGGAATGTAGCCGTGTTTGTATTCAATAACTATTGACCAATAATTTCAAGATACTTTTTTTCATTTTGATTCCTTATCACAAAGCCTAGCATGGGCTCAAAAGAAAAATATGAATAATGTTTGAATGATATTTAGAAACATCAGTGCAATTTTAAAGGTGGAAGGGGAAAAGCAGACTGTTTCATGCTCTAGTTTTGTGGAGCTTAAGCTGTATGCCATTGTAAACCTCTCAGAGAGTGTTTTAAAGCACTATGGAGTGGTATATAAGTCTAAGTGCTATTGCTATTATTTATTTATTTATTTATTTATTAGATTTTTATACCGCCCCCTCTCCCGAAGGACTCGGGGCGGTGAACAGCCAAAGTTAAAAACATACAATATAAACAATTAAAATACGTTTAAAACAGAATTAAATCTAAAATGGCTCCCCAATTTAAAATGCCTTACCCATACCCCTATAAAAAGACGAGTTTAAAATTTAAAAATTTAAAATTTCCACATTTAAAAAGGGGGAAGATTTAGGCCAGGCCAGCTTGATAAAATAGAAAGGTCTTAAGCGTGCGGCGGAAGGTGCGCAGATCCGGGATCCTACGTATCTCCGGGGGGAGCTCGTTCCAAATCGTAGGTGCCCCCACAGAGAAGGCTCTCCCCCTAGGGGCTGACAGCCGACATTGTTTGGCCGACGGCACCCGGAGGAGCCCCTCTCTATGGGAGCGTACTGGCCGGTGGGAGGCTATTGGTGGTAGCATTATAATGGTCATCTTTTCATGCAAGCCCAAATGAACGATTTAACATTGGAGATGGCATATATATTGTATTATAAGTTAGAACAGATTTCCTAACAGTAAGAATAGCTTGCTGGAGGAGATGTAATTGGCTGTCTTTATTGAGTATGTTGAAGGGAAAGCTAGTCAACTATCTCTTGGAGTTTTAATATAGATTCCTTTCTACAAACATGGAATTAGACTTGGCCAATTCCAGCTCTGTTTCAATCTTTCCTGTAGAAAAGACACTTCACTTCCATGATTGTCAGTTCATCATGCTATTGGCTGGATTTTCAGTCAATATCAGCTTGTACAACCACTCTTCTGGGTCAATAAGCCCAAAGAGGTCCTCATTGTCCTCTTCACATTCAGATGGCACCCTTGAATAATCAGGCTCCTTAAAGCCACAAAATTGGGAATAGAGGGTTAGAAATGTCACCTATGGGAGCATATACACATGCTAGGATGGTAAGCCTTGTGCTCTTTACATGAGTTTTAAGCCTCCAGCTTGATTTTTATGCTTGAACATTGGTAGTAGTATACTTCCTTATAGGGACATTTATAGGCAGCAAAATATATTTTAGCTGATGATGCCCAAAGATGGGCAAAGTGATGGTGATCTCCACTTCTAGCTCATTTCCCCCCATCTTGAGGAATGGGTGACCACTTCATTTTCATCCATATTCGGTGATGGATGAGACAGCTGAATTGGCAGATCTGCAGACCCCCCTTATCTTTAATATCTATAGGAAGCTACTGAATGGGATCACTTAATGGTTTGGTGTATGATATCATGTTTATGTTGATATATAATTGCACATTACCAATTGGCCTTGGAGAAGAGGCTGTCAATACCTTCTCCCAGTGCCAGGAAGCTATCAGAATCTGGATGGAAAAGAATATCCATCAGAGAGATGGTTTGCAACTCAGGGCTCTTTCTTTATTCATACCTCTTGTTGGATGAGCAGGTAGAAGCACTGAACCCCAGTGGGTGTGCTAATTGGGGCCTTATCATTAACAGCATAGGTAAAGATAAAGGTAAAGGTTCCCCTCGCGCACATGTGGTAGTTGTTCCCGACTCTAGGGGGCGGTGCTTATCTCCATTTCAAAGCCGAAGAGCCAGTGCTGTCTGAAGACGTCTCCGTGGTCATGTGGCCGGCATGACTAAAGGCAGTGGTGGGTTTCAAAAAATTTTACTACCGGTTCTGTGGGTGTGGCTTAGTGGGAGTGGCATGGCTTGATGGGCATGGCTTGGTGGGCATGGCAGGGGAAGAATACTGTAAAATCTCCATTCCCACCCCACTCCAGGGGAAGGATACTGTAAAATTTCCATTCCCACCCCACTCCAGGGGAAGGATACTGTAAAATCTCCATTCCCTCCCCACTCCAGGGGAAGGTTACTGCAAAATCCCCATTTCCTCCCAATCAGCTGGGACTTGGGAGGCAGAGAATAGATGGGGGCAGGGCCAGTCAGAATTTTTCTACCGGTTCTCCAAACTACTCAAAATTTCCACTACCGATTCTCCAGAGCTGGTCAGGACCTGCTGAAACCCACCTCTGACTAAAGGCCAAAGACACATGGAATGCTGTTACCTTCCCACCGAAGGTGGTCCCTATTTTTCTACTTGCATTTTTTACATGCTTTCGAACTGCTAGGTTGGCAGAAGCTGGGACAAGTAATGGGAGCTCACCTCATTACGCAGCACTAGGGATTCGAACTGCTGAACTGCCAACATTTTGATCAACAAGCTCAGCATCTTAGCTACTGAGCTACCATATCCCTACTCTAATGAGCTTTATTTGGGCTACCCTTAAAGATTACTCAGAAATTGCAGTTGGTTCAAAATGCAGTGGCCCACATATGTTGGGATTCCTCTCATTGGAAACATATATATTACTGTTTTATAGACCCTGCATTGTTTCCCAAATGAGTTCAAGTCCAGTTTAGTGCTGGTTTTAGCTCTTCATGGCTTCCCGGGGATGCCTTCAGGACCACCTTCTGTAGTTTTGGCCCAACCAATTGATACCAGGGAGAATTGCAGCAGGTCCCACATTGGGAGGATTCAGGGGACTGAGGTGAGTATTTGTTTTTCTGCTTTTCTGTGGCAGCATTGACATTGTGAAATTGGTCTTGGCTGGCTTCTTGAAACTTCTTAAAGACCAACTCTTAAAGTTTTGGATGGCTTTCCCTTGATTTACTAAGCTTTGCTTTGAAGTTGCCATCTTTTTAATCTCTTTGTATTGCTGTATTGCTGATGTGTTTTTGTTTAGATATTTATTTTATATTTTATTTTTTTCTCTGTGAGCTGTCAAGACAGTAGTGACTCAGAAATACATTTAATTAAGTAAGTCAGTCAGTTGCGGACAAAAGGAACACCATGCAATTTTGAAAAAGCTGGGGACAATATTTGGTTGCAACCATATTATACACAGTGGCAAAGCTTGGTTTCTGCAGGCAGTTTATTTCTTTATTAACTTAGATAATTGTACTTGAGAGTTCATATAACAATTTCCATCTTGCTTATATTAAATTAGCAGGAACTTCAGTCCTTTGTTTTTATCATTTTTGATTTGATTTATCATTTGAAGCGCTGCACTCTAGGTTCCCCACCCACTTTTTCCCCATGGGTCCTTCAGAGGCTAGCCCTTAAATTTGGATCTACTAAACAAAACAAAGATAATCTATAGCAGTGTTAGCAAACCTTTTTGGCACAGAGTGACAAAACGGGAATGTGCACACACAGGGGAGTTCTGGAAACCAGAAGAGCAGTTCTCCAGCATACATATGCATGCCAGGAAGCTGAGCTTCCAATTTATGGCATGTGCATTCATGCCGGTCACCTGGTCTTCTGGTTTCTGGCACACATGCACATGCCAGAAACAAGAAGCTTAGCTTCCTGGCAGCGGGCATGCCCGGAGAGATGGCTCTGCATGCCACTTCCAGCACACATGCCATAGGTTTGCCATCACGGATCTATAGGAATGGACAGATTCAACACCTAAAAGGTGCTTAGGTGGATTGGTGGGCACATACCCTGCATGCTTTAAAAAAAAAACATTGTATATGTTTTCCTGACATACATAACCACATAATCACATCAAATATATGATGATGTGAGCTAAGGAGATTTCATCCTTATTCCGAAGCCCATTTCCAGGTTCTGACACAAAACTGTATATATATCCTTAGTCATTTACAATTTTGGGGACTTTTGTCTCATCCTTTTTTGAGCAACATAATAAAATATAAAAAATATTTTTACTGTTAGAATCATAATATGAAGTTGCTAAATGGGAAACAAAGAGAAAAAGTACAGAATTGCTTATTCCCAATAGAGTGAAGATTGGAGTCAGTCAAAAGAACTACAATTGAAACAGCAAGTCACAACAACAAACAATGTATGCTTCCAAGTACATGATGACAGAATATGATTTTTTTTTTGAGACCTAGTTAAGGCGATACCCTGTTGAGACTCACTATGGATTTTCTGGCTTTCAATTTTTCTCATAATTCTAATACTTTTTAAAATAAAGTATGTGTTGGGGATACTGATAAAAAGAAGCCGAAAATTAAAGTTAATGACTTGCCTTCAATGGCATAGAAACTATGATTCCCATTTATTGTGTAAACAGCAGATTTTCTTTTCCATTTAACTTGATCATCAAGAGGTAATAATTTCAAGCAAAGTTTTTAGAAGATGTCATCACATGCTTCCATATGAAGAAAACTGCTGAAACTTTTCAGAGGTGACTAAAACTTGGTAAGCGCATTGTGTTAATTTTCTTTTTAAATGTTAATATTCGTGTCTTGAGATATTTGCTTGAACATGCAATGTGCTTCTGCAATCTTATTGGTTTTCTTTTGAACATTGAGAACAGTGATAGAGAGGATTCTAGACCTTTATAAACTAATTTATTTTAAAACATTTCCAACACACCTGATATTTTCAGTGGTTTTCATTCATCTTCCAGGTAGGTTCAATTTAACTTCTAAGATCATACAAAGTTGTCGAAAGCTACTTGTTATGGCAGGGGTATCAAACTCGTGTCATCACAGCAGCATCACGTGATGTGTCAGAACTTTTTCCCCTTCACTAAACTGGGCATGGGCATGGCCAGCACCTGATGCATCTAGCCCACAGGTCGCGAGTTGGATAGTCTAAATGCCTTCTACTACTAATTAGCAATGGAGGTCTGGCATACAGGGCTATGATGCTGCTTGCTGTGGAAAGGTTGATGTATTTTTTCTTAGGGGAAAACATGGCAACATGAATGTCTATGTGGATTCTCAGTCATCCAGGTCACAGTGGTCCCAAAGATGCTTTTCAAAAGACAAATGTCTTTTTTTTTGTCTGCCTGTTTTTTTTCTTTGAAAATGTTTTGCTTCTCATCCAAGAAAGCTTCTTCAGTTCTGAACTGAACTGAAGAAGCTTCTTGAATGAGAAACAAAACACCTGTTAAAACAACAACAGGAAGTCCAGTTGCCTTTTGAAAAACACCTTTGGGACATCGGGAAGTGAACTGTGATTAAAAAAGGAAATAAGCCCTGCTATATTAGCTGGAGTATTGAACACAGCTAATCCTTACTGCTTTGCCAATGGCTTTCAGATGAGGATTGGAAGAGTGCCTTCACATATCTGATAATATTAGTCAGTGGCTTGTGCCAGGATTTAATAATACATGTTTCCTTGCAGACATAGGTGTCTAGATGTTATCAGGGATTCTGCCAAAAATGTCCTTGTTGCTGAACTAAGTTCATAAAATGATAACGAGGGACATATTGATCCATTAATTATAATGTTGTATACAGTGTAGCAGTTTAAGATTATGATGGGAAGTCTCAGTCCATATTCAGCCATGGATACTCACCAAGTGATTTTGAGCCATTGGCTCCTAGCTCAACCTACCTTATTGAAATATGACGTGGAAAATTGGAGAAGAGAATTTCACTGCATCATATCTTGAGCTTTTGGGGGGGAAATGTATTTTCCCCAGGGGTGGATTCTACTTACCTTTACTACCAGTTCACAATGGGATCGCATGCGCAGATCACCGATGATGACATTTGGGATGGTAGGTGGAGCCTCCTGCTGGTTTTATGACCAGTTCTTGCAAACCGGTCCGCACCAGGGGCAACCCACCACTGATTCTCCCCTAATGTAAAATAAATGTTACATTTATTATTTCATTGGAAAGATGCATAAGTGCAATATTCTTGTTTTAAAATTAATAAATACATGATGTATTATGCAAAGGTTATACAATAAAAGATAACATTATATACTTGTAAATTATAAATAAATAAATGAAAATTAAGACCTCTGATTTCTAAATACATAATGAAAATACTGTCTTTAATCATTCAAACTGAGAAGTTCTTGTTGCACAATGGACAATATACAGCATTTTATAAATTAAAATTATCTGCTCTGAAATAAGTATGCATAATATTGCAGTCTTGGAATTAAATAAATATAGTTCAAAACAGTTGGAATGTAGACAGCATTTTGTAACTGAGTAAAGCAAATTTCTTCAGTTCACCTCTTTTTGAACAGATCTTTTTCCTTTTAAGTAAAACTTTTTGGATGAATGCAAGTGTTAACTAATCACTCTATAAACAATTTCTAACTTTCCAAATTTTATATTTTCAGAGTCAGTCCAAAATGGAGATTTTTCACAACTGCATTATGCCATCATGTCATAGGGGCTGCTTTTTGAAGAAATAAATCACCCTTTAAAAAAATGCAGAAGTTGTCACAAATTACTGGGAAAGAAAGGAAAAGGAATTCTTGGATTAAATCATATTATAATCCAACAAATAACATTAGCTATTGTATGATTTAGAAATCCCCTTATCATCATCATCATCATCATCATCATCATCATCATCATCATCATCATCCTTTTTGTAAAATAACAGACTAGTTTACTTCAAAGAAATTTATTTCAGTGGATATAACCTAAGCATGAATAAGCCTATATCCAATATAAATTCTATTCTGTAGTTCAAATTTAATTATCTTTATTTGAAATTAAATCCCAAACAGCATGTCTAGTCCATTGGTTTCTAATTGGTTTCCAGGCTTGGGAGAAAACTACATATGTTAATTTTAACCTTTGAAACGATTTCCTAGATCTGTTTGTCTGAACCAGAGAGGAGAAATGTTTCCTGTGTCCTTCTCAAGTTATAGAATATGAGATATTCTATAATCTAATATAGAGAGGCACTCTGCTTCAGGAGTTAAAAAAAGGGAGGCCATTTGAGCTGATGGGGATATGATATGTCCACCAACATCTCTTAAATAATTTAGGATTGGTACTATATTTTTGAAGGAGGAAAGCTAATCTTCAATGGTCCTAGGGAAAACAGGAATGTATGGATTCAGTTACAGGATAAAATTATTTCTGATCAGTGGTGGGATTCAAATAATTTATCAACCAGTTTGCCCAGGGTCAGGTTGGCCACGGTGGGAGGCAGGGCCCATCCTCATCTCTATCTCTGCTGCACATGCGAGACAAGCCTCCCTTGACAGCCAACCTGACCCTGGTTGAACTGGTTGTTAAATTTCTACCCTTTGCCAAAAGGCTGTTTCCGATGGTGCTTGTTTGCATGTTGGTCTCATGGCTGTTTCAGCCTTCTGGATGGCTCCTTTAAGAGGTAAAGTTTCCAAGGAGTGAGGAGGAGGTTTACCATAAAGACAAGGAGTTAATGCTCCTGAGAGCTCACGTGGGAAGATGAACAATTGGGGGGAAGTGGAGGGAGGGATTCCCCCCTCCCTGTGGAGCTAGGAGCAGGGGGTATTGGTCAGTGTGCAGGAAAAAGTGAGAGGGGTAAGGAATTAAGTTGGCAGTGCAATCAAAACTGGGCCCAATGTAGGGGAGATTGTGGGGTTATTTTGGCCAGGCAAATTATTACCACCACCACCCGCTATCAAAGTGGATCCTGGGCAATGTGCTGGGCAGCATTAGAGAAATGGACAGAGCAGCCAGCATGAGGGAAGGAGGAGGACCAGGGAGAAGAAAGAGGGAAAGCGGCCTTCTCCTTCCCTCATGCTGACCGCTCATTTTCTGTTTCTCCATTGCAATGCAGCACAGTGCCCAGGATCCCCTTTGATAGCTGAGATGGGTGGGTAATTTAACAGCCAGTTTGCCCAAACTGGTGTGAACCAGATGAATCCTACCACTGTTTCTGATAGGACTAATCATTGTCAGCTGTAGCATGAGTTTAAGAACTCTACAGACTTCTGGCATTATAAATCAACAGTTCAAAACAGACTATACTGGATACAGAGGTTCCAATGAGTCTTGTGTGCCTGAAACCTTGTTTTTGTTTCCCAGACTAGCTGGGGGCCTTGGTTTCAGACTACAGACATAAGTATTCATGATGGTGGAGAGGATGATAATACACGCATGTAGCATCATCATACAAATCACACGACCTATCTACTTGCATAAGATGTCATGAAGCGAATAAGAACACAATTTATGAGATGATATCACAATGCCCATACAGTCATTTTGATGTCCTAGCTTGTTATGGATGCCACAAGCCACTGGCATCTCAGTGCTCATTGAAGTCTGAAGCCAGAGTAGATTATGTTCTTTTGTTGCTAGGTAAATTACTGGTATTGTTCTCAAACCCATCCTGCTTACCACACTGCCTTTTCCATCATAGATTTTTTTTTTTGCTCAGTTTCAGGGTTTATGATACACTTCAGATTATTTGAGTATTTAATCCTGAGTTTCCTTATAAATTCCCTTCCTCCTCCTACACAAGCAAATATTTTGACACAAGAGACATAGTTTTGTCAGTGAACAGGTTAAAACTTTATTAGATAAGGTCAAGAATTCCTTTGACAAAAGAGTGTATGTGTAATACCAATGCATCCATATTTCTGATTGAAAAGCAAAAAGAAAAAGATCTTAGCACTCCACAGTGAAGAACGAGTAAATATCATATCCCAATAGCTTATTCCATGTACAATTTAGGTCATGTTGTGTTTTTAATACCTCTACTTAATTATATTTATCATTGAGTGCAGTTGATTGCTCTTTTTGCCTTGATAGTCCCAAACAGAGCAAAAGTATTTTTATAACTGTGGTACAATTACACAATTAATTGCATGATACAATTAGCAGTTGTGTTGCTAGGGAGATGGATTCAATAATTGTTGCTGTGATCTGAAAGCTAATTGAAGGTTGGTCCCAAGTCATTTCTGCCTTGTTTGTTTCATTTGTGCTTTAGATGTCAAACAATGAGAACTTTACCAATAAAGGAGACTATTTATAATTCAGGTTGAAATGAGGGGTCTTTTGCACTGTCTTGCACTAATGATGTTACCTAGTTTAGGTAATGAAACATTTGCAAGAAAACAAGCAAGCTCAGAGAGCACCAAAGACCCCTCAAGCTCAAAGAACCAAGGACCCCTCAATGAGAACCTTGCTTGGATTATTTATACGGTGGAGACAGATTTTATTTTATATACATGCATACATGTCTGTCTAATATCTTAAGCTGCATTTGTAAATATCTATATATTTTCTTGCTTGGGAAAAAATGCTTTTGCAAGTGCTCGTTTGGTGCAGTGGTTAAAGACAATGAACTAATGTAGGCACTGGGACAGTGTGAGTCCTGCCTTAGTCAAAAAGCCAGCTGGGTATCCTTGGGCCAGTCTTTCTCTCTCTGCCTCTAAGAAGGAGTCAATGGCAATCCAATTCAGAGAAACCTTGCCAAGAAAACTGCAGGAACTTATTTTGCCAGGAGTCAAAACCGGACCCAAAGGCAAAGAAAACAAACAAGCAATAGCCACTATATTATGATCATGTTAGTCTAAAATCACATTAAATGAAAGGATTCCAGGAAAATGGAATCCTTGTAAACCAGAACCAACATTTTATTTCCATCCGTTTCATTTGGGTTGATTCCGAACCAAATTTACAGAAGGCATTAACTGGATGAAGCTGATTTTGATTCTCCCTTCAACCCAACTTTTGGGCATACATGTCAAGTCACAAAGCTCATTGTACAATCAAGTCCTAGATCAGTGAGGCTTAATTCCAGATTGCACAATATTCTTTTTATTTATTTATTTATTTATTTATTTATTTATTTATTTATTTATTTATTTATTTATTTATTTATTTATTTGTCACATTTCTATGCCGCCTAACTCCCTAGGGACTCTATATTTCTATTATTGTATATAGTATACTATATATGTTTTCTGAGGTTTTCGCAGGTGTTTGTATGTAGGTCTTTGGTTATTTGGGTTTTCTCCCGCGTAAAATTGGAAGTGTCTTGGCGACGTTTCGACGAAGTCTCATTCGTCATCTTCAGGCTAGTGTTTTCAGCTTCATTGCTCCTAGAAGCATGAAGCCGAAAACACCAGCCTGAAGATGACAAATGAGACTTCGTCGAAACGTCGCCAAGACACTTCCAATTTTACACGGGAGAAAACCCGAATAACCAAAGCCTATATACTATATATAAATATATAGTATATTTATAGTATATTTCTATACTTCTATTCATACATACATACATACATGCGTACATACATACATACATACATACATCAGGGGTGGGTTCTATTTACCTTTACTACCAGTTCGCATTGTGCCTGCATCATCACCTATGATGACATCCGGGTCAGTGGGCGGAGCCTCCTGTCGGTTTTACTACTGGTTCTTGCGAATTGTTCTGAACCAGAGGCAACCCATCACTGATACTACACACACACATGCACACACACACTCTGTGTATATATACATATATATATAGTATTGTTCTCTTTTTAAAAAGGAAATAGATTTGTCAATAATCATACTTAAAAGTACAATCATTCATTATAGTCACTCAGTTTATAAAACCAATGAACTGTGTCAGAGATGTATGAGGTTTTTAGAATTAGGTCTCTGCAGTCTTAAATCATGTGAAGAAGCATCTCTCTCTCTCTCTCTCTCTCTCTCTCTCTCTCTCTCTCTCTCTCTCTCTCTCTCTCTCTCTCTCTCTCTCTCACACACACACACACACACACACACACACACACACACACACACTTGTGTTATACTTGAACGAAGAAACCCCGACATACTGAATTGAAACTGTAGATGTGATAGAAAATGGATGCCTTCAAATGTGCAAGTATATATCTGCTACTCCAAAGATAGGAGAATAAATCTAGCAAAATGTCAAACTATAAGTTTTTGGAGGAGATGATTGGAGCGTTACAACTGATAATGCAAAAACCTGTTGGAAGTGTTATCTATCCCACTCACATTGCTCAAGATAACAGAACAGTGTGAAAGAGGTATTATCTGATTAATCATTTGCTAAAAAGTCTGACATGAAGACTTTTGGTTAACGCTTTGCATGCCAGAAGGTATTCCGTATGTGTGCCTAATATACCACTTTCCCTCCTGTTCCTTTTTTCACTTGTCCCCCAGTTCTCTATTTCTGATTAATAGTCTGCCCTTGACTGGGCTATAGAAAGGAATGATAAGTAGAATGTTTGGCAATAGAAAGATATATCTCAGTTACTGAAATGTAAAGTATATCAGTTTAAATTTTGTCCCTGGATTTTGAATTTGTTTTTAAAAATCTAGTTTTAAAAGCAAAAGGAGCCTCATTTCCATGTTGATATATTATGGAACTTCCAGGAGAGGAATGGGAATTTTCAGGTGAGGAATGGGAAACTAGAATGTCTTTGAATGTGCAGAGACAATATTGTGGCCCTGACCAGAGGATCAGGGAGTAGAACAATCTCATAGAACCTCTCTAGATAAAGAGAGAATGAGAAATGATTCCCCTATGCTCTAAATGGCTGTTCCTTGCAAGAAGACCACAGGATAGTGGTTTCCTGTGGGTTTGAGCATTGGAAAATGAAGAAAAGTCATCATGATTTCAACCATGGTAGAATCTTTTAAAGGACTGGGTTTGCTAACCTCACTTTCTAATCATCTTTAGTAATTACCCATTTAATTATCTTACTTCTATTAGAGATCTTCAAATAGCAAGTTTGCAGTGCCACCTGGTGAATTTACCTTCATTCCAGAATAAAATAAAAATTAATTAGAAGTTAAAAGAATTTGGCAAAAAGTTAAATAAAAGCCTGGACTGTAATTCAAGAAAATTATCAATGAATTAAGGGATGAGTCAAATTTGGGAATTAGGACTTAAGTCTATCTTAAATCAACCCAGAAATTTGAAACTTTATGATTTCAGAACCTGGACTTTGAGGGTAATAAAAAAAGAAAGATAGGGAAGGAAGGAAGGAAGGAGATAGAGAGAGGGAGGAAGGGAGGGAAGGAGACAGTCTTTGGTTAGTACCGAAACAAAGTGACTGAAATATTTTGGTTGACATCAGGACTGAAATTTTATGATTTATGGATTTCATATGGATAAGGGATAGGTTATGGAAAGAAAAGATACTTGCAGGTCACCTTATGGGGGTGAAGAATTACTAACTTTGTACTTTGCGATGATGTTTGGAAATAACCTATTTAAATATTTATTTTATTTCTTCCTTATTTTTTCCACTTTGATCCTTTTCTTTTTCTATTCTCTGTTTATTTTTCTGAGTTTAGTTTGTATTGTATTGGTTTTTTTTTAAACTTACAAAAATATTTTTAAACAGTTAATATATGCTATGGAAATTTCTTTATACATATTCTTTATTCTTTATTTATTATGAAATTTATTTGCTGTACATCTCATGTCAAACTCTGGATGGGTTACAGCATGACAGAATATTCTTGCACCTTATTGTTTCATGAAAAGAATTACAAATTCCATTAAGGAACAGAAATGGCCATATTCATTTTATGTCATATTCCTACTATATAAATATCAAATTACTAACATAGAAATTATGAATATATTAGGAATGTGAAAGTGATATTTGTAAGTACTGGGCCTATAAGTCCCAAAGTTCTGTTGGGCACTAAGAGAAGAAAGAATAGCTTATATAGAAGTAGCTTGATAGTTTTGTAATAGAATACAAACATTTTTTTCTTTTAATCTCATCAATTTTGTCTTTTGTTATAAATATCCTTTAAGATTAATACTCAGACAATCTTCATTTGATTGCATAGAACTAGTTAGTTGTCATGCTACAATTAACAGTTGTAAAGAGAAAACTTGATTTAGAATCTGGAAATAAGCTAAATTTATAGAATGTCGACAGTACTGATCACAACCTAAATAGCAATAGCACTGAGACTTATATACCACTTCACAGTGTTTTGACAGCCCTCTCTAAGTGGTTTAGAGAGTCAGCATATTGCCCCCAACGATCTGGCTCCTCATTTTACTGACCTCGGAAGGATGGAAGGCAGTGGTGGGTTTCAAAAATTTGTACTATCGGTTCTGTGCTTGTGGCTTGGTGGGTCTGGCATGGCTTGGTGGGCATGGCATGGTGGGCATGACCGAGGGAGGATACTGTAAAATCTTCATTCCCACCCCACTTCAGGGGAAGGATACTATAAAATCTCCATTCCCACCCCACTCCAGGGCAAGGTTACTGCAAAATCTCCATTTCCTCCCGATCAGCTGGGACTTGGGAGGCAGAGAATAGATGGGGGCGTGGCCAGTCAGAATTTTTACTACTGGCTCTCTGAACTACTCAAAATTTCCACTACCGGTTCTCTAGAACTGGTCAGAAACCCTCCTCTGATGGAAGGCTGAGTCAACCTTGAGCCTAGTGAGATTCAATCTGCCAAATTGCAGGCAGCTGGCAACCAGCAGAAGTAGCCTGCAGTACTGCATTCTAACCACTGCGCCACCCCGGCTCTATATCATAATGATGCAAACATTTGTTCCCACTAATGTTGTATACCTGGGAGTATGTTGGAATAAAGGCAATAAACATTGCAAGGATATCATGGACACTTAACAATAGTGTGCTAGATCATTTTTTCTTACCTACCAAGTAATTCTAGTGATATATACTGATAAAGGCTTTCAATGACTGATCATAAAATTTAATCATTACATGATTGTGACTTGTGTTGTGGTAGCTAATATAATAACTAATAGGAAGCATATGGATGCCAGAAAAGGTATCAGAAACCCCACAAATAGTGATTCATGCTTCCTGCCTGCCACCTATAAACCAATTAGCTCTCCATATTTCACAGCAGGCAGCTTCCTCCAAAAAGGAGGGAAAGTAAATACCACCCTTTATTTGACAGCACATTTTCATCTCAAGTTAAAAAGATGAAAACTGTTGTTAACACTTCACAACAGGGAGGTTACTTTGCTAGATGGTATTTTTTTGTTTTTTTTTTCAGGGTTTTTTTTTTTGGGGGGGGGACATATTTAAACACCAGATACATTGATATGTTTCTGAGTGGCTATTTAAAGAGAAATCAAATCAGCAGATGGCGCATCTAGTACTGGCGGAGGAGGACCAAAAAAGTGAACCTGATTGATCACAGGTAACAGTTTCATAGTGATAAAGGTGATGAAGCTGCAGTATTTCTCTGCCCTCGTCACATTGGTGAGAGGCAGTTTGGTATATGGATAAGGCACCAAGCTAGAAACTGGGAGGCTATGAGTTCTAGTTTTGATTTAAGCAACAAAGCCAGCTGAGTGATAGTGGGCCTGTTCCTTTCACTCAGCCACAAAGGAAGGAACCAATAGCAAACCATTGTCAAGCACCAACAAACCAAGCAAGACATACAGGGTTATTTTTAAGCAGTTTCCTGTATTCCTTTATTATCTCACCTATAGACAAAATCTTGCCAGTCTAAAGCAAGCCACATGCACCATTAAAAATACACTCTGAGGACTTCTAGGGAGGAGCTAACTTGACTCTCTAACCCTGCCAGCCAAACTATCCAAATTTCACTGTTTCTTAATCCTCCTGGGAACTACATTTCATCACATCATTTCCAAAATATTGCCAAGGAAAACAACAGGGACTTGTCAACATGCAGTATCATTACATTGGTGACTTGTCATCCAACAGCAATATTGTGTACTAGGGAATACTTATATTCCCTAGTACAGAAGGATTGGTATGAAGATCTTCTTTCAGGCCACTTTGTATTGTATTTTATTAATACAGCTGGTAATATTCACTAAAGCCTTGAGTCTTCATGGGCAGAGTCTGAATGATGATTGGGAGCATCTTGTATGACATTTCTTATGACCTATGAAGTCCAGAAAGGTGATTAGGGGATGAGCTTCAGCTTTACCAACTGTAGGGTTGGATCTATTCCCCATCCAGTTTCTTCAAGGGGTTGTGTAGAAGACTGCATCCAAGATACTAAAGCAGCCAGAGAGGGAATTATAATTGGTTTCAATTTGTTCTGTTTCTTTATAGAAGTTGAAACTTCGTTCAGTAACCTGTGTGTGTACCTCTGTGTTCTCATCAACAGTTCTCATCATAATTATCATAGAAAATGAGCAGGGTAACTAAGATTTTTTTCAGATTCTGTAAAAGTACTATTGATCTGTCAGAGGGATCTGTGCTAATGAGCCAAAAATGACAGCTTTATCAAAAGGAAGAAATAGATAATTCTTCTTCCCTCACTGTCCACTTTTTGCAAACATGAAAAACTTTTCATTTAAAAAGTGAAAGGTGAGAAAAATTGTCTTAATGATGCCATCTTGAAACTAAATGCAATTGTGTACTTCACACACAATTGAGGGCTTAAGATATGGGATTTGTGAGAAGAATTCAAACACTTATTCAAAGAAACATATTCAGAGTCATTCTCTCTGTTTCTTTCTTTGTGGAGAGGATGGGCAGGAGCTGTTAGCTCCTTCGAGTGTCTACTCATTCCCTAGGCCTATCTGGAAAAAATGAGATCTGTATTCTCAAGCAAGTCTAATCAAGGAAGGATGCTAAAGTATAGACAAGGGAAAGACAAACTCAAGGAGAATCAAAAGCCAAATATGGAGGTCACTCATAGACTGATAATAAATTTATTCTCAGATTGTAAATTAGATCAGGAGGAAGAGGAGGAGGAGGAGAAAGAGGAGGAGACAGGAAGAGGAAGATGCGAAAAGTGGAGGAGGAGAAGGAGGAAAAGGAGAAGGAGCTTAATTTATTTTGTGGAAGGGTTTTAAAGTGTGGGATTTAGAAGGGTTTAAAGGGAAGAATAGAAACGTTTACATTTCACTCAGAACTCTAAGCTTACTCATCAATGTTCACTTTTGGAATGCAGCCCTTGACATAATATGTAAAGCCACACGTAGCTTCTGAGCCAATGGATGTTCCTTACTCTTCTTGTCTGCCTTTAGGGAGACAAATCACACCATCCATGCATCTATAGGACATGTATTAGCCTCAATCAGAATTCACAATGAAAAACGTATCAGGGGAATTGTGTGGGGTTGAGGGTTGGTGACAAAGACTAAAGCACCGTAAAACAAGACCCTTATTAACAATAACATGGATTTTCTTGGTCTTTTCAGTCTGTAAATGTGGATTCTTCTTCTGTGCATTCCAGAAATCTTGCTGCAAGACATGAGCCATACGAGGAAAAAGGTGGGTTGTATGTGCTTCATAGTTAGAGGAATATGACATTTCATAAATATTGAACTCTGTCATTATCTATCCACATTCATATGTACTTCATGGGCCCATTATTTTTAAAGAAGACAGAAATGACTCGGAAGACCTAAAAATAAATTAAAAAGGTAAAAACTAACAGGTCCTGAAGCCTACAGCAGCAGCATGCAACATGTCATTCAGCTTGACAGTTGCATTTTTAATGACCTCATTGCTCCAGGGTTTTAGAGGGAGAATTATTTTGCTGTTTTGCTTTCATGAAGTTCTAATTTTAAATGGAAGTAACATTTATCATGCACTGAGGTTTAAACTCAAATCAACTGAGAATCCCTTCCCTGGGTTGGTTGTTTTTTTGGTTCTGCAACACTGAAAGTATTATACTGAGTTTTAACATTGGGTCAGTTTTGAACAATGACAGAACTATTCAGAAATATGAGGGTCAAGAAGGCTGGGGGGATCATAGTACACTATCAGAGGTCAACCTTGTGGGCTTTATTAAGCCTGACGCCCACTTGACAACTAACCCAAGCATCAGGAAGAGATAACTTTTACAGATAGGATAATATAATTATCTGGAACAAAAGAAGAGCTAATAAGGAAATGTGATTTTACAAATCCTGTGTTGGATGCAAACTGAGAAATGGTAGAATTATCTCTTAGCTTAGCAACAATCACATATGAATATAAAAGATAGTACTTGAAAAGGCTCATGCTTCATTAATTATTTTGGTGGATTATTTCCAATGTCCACTGTGAGGGATCATCTCATTTATAAAGTTCTCAATGAAGAAATGAATGTGAGAATCACCACTTCTGTGAATACAGGAATCTCAGACTGATAAAAATTCAAGTGACTGGTATGTAAACATGCAGCTACAGGCTGCTTACAATCAGAAAAGAGAGTGGCATCCCTTCTAGTGCATTGTGAGGTTGTGAGAAAGAAGAGATTTTGCTCTAATATACACTTAATTAAGTATATTGGACTCATACTGAATTTGAGAATGTACATAAGATTCACAGGTATACTGATAATCCAGAATGAGCAGACTTGAAAAATGTGTGTGTGTGTGTGAGAGAGAGAGAGAGAGAGAGAGAGAGAGAGAGAGAGAGAGAGAGAGAGAGAGAGAGAGAGAGAGAGAGAGAGAGAGAGATGACTTATGTTAGATTACTATAAAACACTTATTTTAAAAAAATAATCTTTAGGCTAAAACTCAGCTGGACTAGGGCACCAAGGCTTCGAAGCATCAATCCCACCTATCATTCTAAAAATGGAAATATTTGGTTTGGCAGTGGAAGGTAGTACCATCTGTCAATATAGTCTATGGGCACCATATATCCTTGAGCTACTTGTTAAAATGTTAATTACTGAGCTGTGGTGATGCAATGGTTAGAATGCAGGCTAACTCTGCCCATAGCCTGGAGTTTGATCTTGACCAATTCAAGGTTGACTCAGTCTTCCAGTATTCTGAGGTCAGTAAAATGAAGACCCAGATTGTTGGGGGCAATAAACTGACTCTGTAAACAGTTCATAGAGTGCTGTAAAGCAGTATGAAGCAGTAAATAAGTCCAAGTGCTATTGCTAGTGGTATTGAATCAGAAGATGTCCTAGATCACCATCTATGTGAAATGATGGGGTCATTGAAGGACAATAAACTGATAAGATGGAGTTTGAATCCCCAGTTTTAGGAGTTGAGGAGTCTAACTGGACTCCTGCATATTTGTTCATGAAATGGGTTTGAATGTTAGGAGCTCGGGTTGGTAGTTAGGCTGTTAGTTTGAGCTCTGAGCTTGGCAATTTGGTTGCAATTATTTCATCACCATTCGAGAAGACTTCGTCAGTGCATTTTGAATTGTGCTCATCTGTCAGAACACATGTGTTCTGACAGATGAGCACAATTCAAAACACATTGATGATGTCTCCTCAAATGATGATGAAACATTTGCAACCAAATTGCCAAGCTCGAAGTTCAAACCAACAGCCTAAATATTTGTTCATATTTGAGGAATGTTTCATCATTGTCATGGTAGACCTAAATTACTTCTGTGAGTAAAAGTCGATTTCTAGCTTGAGTTGTATTCCAACTACACCCTTTCCTGATAGTGAAAACCTAACTACCATTACTTATGTCTTGAAAACTTCACATATAGATTATTGCCAAGTGCCCCATATTGAGCTACATTTGTACTTGTTCTAAATGGTGCAAGTGGTACACAATGCAGCAGTCACATTGCTTAGAAAGAATCTGACCAGGTACACTACAGCCATTTGTCCTGAATGCTAGAGGATCTCCTGCCATGTGCAGGGGGTTGGACTAGGAGACCACAAAGATCCCTTCCAACCCTCTTATTATATATTCTATATTGCACCATTATTGAAGCAACTGGGCTGGTTGCTACTTAACAATCAATCAAGTCAGATTCAAGGTTTTGGTTATGACATAAAAAAAATATGTTGAGATTCTGGAAAGAGTGCAGAGAAGAGCAACAAAGATGATTAGGGGGCTGGAGGCGAAAACATATGAAGAACAGTTGGAGAAACTGAGTATGTCTAGTCTAATGAAAAGAAGGACTGGGGTGACCTGATAGCACTGTTCCAATATTTGTGGGGCTGCCACAAAGAAGAGGGGGTCAACCAGTGGTGGATTGCTCCTGGTTCTGTCCAGTTCCATAGAACCGGTAGTAAAATCGGCGGGAGGCTCCGCCCACCCACCCGATCATCATAATTGACAATCTGCGCATGCGCAAAAGCTTCTGCACATGTGCAGAAGTGTGCGTGCATGAGAGAGGTGGTAGAAAAGGTAAGTAGAACCCATCCCAACCCATCCCATAGGGGTCAACCTATTTTCCAAAGCAGCAGAAGGCAGAACAAGAAGCTATGGGTGGAAAGTAATCAAGGAGAGAAACAACTTAGAACTAAGGAGAAATTTTCTGACAGTGAGAACAATTAACTAGTGGAACAGGTTGCCTTCAGAAGCTGTGGGTGCTCCATCATTAGAGGTTTTTAAGAACAGATTGGACAGACATTTGTCCAGAATGGAATAAGGTCTCCCGCTTGTGCATGGAGTTGAACTAGAAGACCTTCAAGGTCCCTTCCAACTCTGTTATTCTGTTATTCAGTTGATCCTAAGATACTATGCCTTGATGTGGGGCTACCAGTTCTAGGTTGCTTAGCTTCTATACCACTTCTACCCACCAGACTTAGTACCATGTTTTCCTGAAAATAAGACCCTGTCTTATATTTTTTTGAGCCCTGAAATAAGCGCTTGGCCTTATTGCCATGCGCTTAAAAGCCCGATTGGGCTTATTATCAGGGGATGTCCTATTTTGGGGAAAACAGGGTAGCTAATGAAAGACACAGGATATTGAACATGATAACATTAATTGCACTTTTGTTTGCACTTCACCTAAAAATCAGTAAGTAGTCCAGCACATTAAATATTATCACAACAAATAAAAGGCTGCTCTGTTATGAGTTCATGAGTTCTGGGAGTTATTCACTAATTGTTTGGGAATTCGGTGGCTCAAAAATGTCATAAACAAATAGTCCTGCTCAGGTTTTCAGCCTTCCATTGCTGAACATAAAAGGAGAATTGACTTATTGTTTAAAATAAAACAAACTTAATGGAATTAGAAGATGGAACTGACCTTCTGTATCAAAGGGCCACCTTTAATTTCATCCCATTTAGAACTCTTCTGGGAGATGACTATTTGATGTTCAAAACCTCTTCTTCCTAAATGAGTTAGTGAGGAGAGACAATCCCATATGTGATAGATGCATGGTAAGAACAATATAATTTTGATAAAGATGTATTGTTTTAATTTGAGCTTTAAAAATTAACATTACTGTTTATTCTTTTATTGAATGTATTAAAGAATTCAAAAATTTGCTCCTTAAATAATTAATTACATTGCCTAAAATGCATGATGAATCATTCTTTTGGCATGATTTAACTTTTTTTCTAATGAGAGCTTATAAAAAGTACCTGAAAAATTCAGATGTACTCATTTACCTCGTCAGTTGTCAAAATATTCACTTATAAATATGAATGTGTTATTATGAAAGCTGCAAATGAAATGCAACTTTGTTTTAGTAAACATTTTTAATATTCATTTGTTAAACCAAGTTTGTGACTTCTGAAAAATATAATGGAAACCATCTTATATTTACATGAGAGAGTGCTTATTGAAATGTAATACATTTTTCTTACTTCAAACTTCAATGCATCAATAATTTTCAGAAAATGTTTGAATTAATATTTTTTCTATATATTAACCAACTGAGACCCTCAGATTAACAAATGAAATATGGAAAAGAGGAAGAAGAGATCTATTTATAATTTGAAATAAATAATAATAATGTAATGCACTTTTTAATATGATATTTAGTTCTGCATGAACATCTTTTAGATTAGTAATATTGGACATTTTTAAAATTAGAGTTAATACTGAAATGATATTATAACATTTCTCTTTATTTCTGTCATGAATGGTCTGTTATCTAAACATTACAGTGTTAATAATCTTTAGCTAATACTGTACTAATGCCTCTCTATCAAAAATATAATGTATTATATATAGTTTACAATAATATAATTTTAAAAAAGGAATAAATAAAAAAATATTTTCATTAATAACAGAGTGTCCCAATCTCTGCTTAGCTTAGTTGCTTGCTGTTTGTTAGTGCCTCTAAGATGGAAGGCAGTTATTAGACCTCTGGCAAACTGTATATTGATCATTGGTGTAATTGTTTCTAATTATTTGGATTGTTGGCTTTTTGGATTTATTTACTGTCAGCCACTCAGTGTTGCAATAACCAGAAGGGTGGCATATAAATTGCAGGAAAGAAAGAGGGAAGGAGGGAGGTTTTTTTTAAAAAAAAAAAAAGCTAGTATCAATTTGGTTCCAGGATTATTTTTTTTAAGGCAATACTTCATTCTCCAAAGCAATTTGAGAACCAAGTGAAAATTTCAGATCATAGCACAGCTCTAATTTTGCTGGATTTATTCGATTCCAAGTGCTGCACTGCTCTTACCTTACATTCTGACTCCATATTCTTATTTAAGACTTGCAATCTAAACTTTTCATTTCACTATGCACCAGGTAAAGGGCTTGATTATTGGGAGATCTAAAAATATAACAAATAATGTGCTTACTTTTGTTCATAACGCAAATTTTTATTTATAGATCAAAATACCATGCCTTGGAATTATGAGAGAAGTAATACATGACAATCTGTGGTGGTAGTCAAATAATTTAACAACCGGTTCTCTGCCCAATGACCAGCTGGGTGGGTGTGGCCATGGAGGGCATGGCCAGGGGGTGTGACAGGCAGCACTCGGCCTCCTGTACCCCCTGTGAGCAAAAATGTGCCTGGGGGAGCACGCTGCCTGCCGTGCCCGTTTCAGGCCTCCCTGCAGCCTCCTGGGAGCAAAAATGGGCCACTCCAACCCCTGCACCCCATTTTGGGCCTAGTAGGCCTCTCTGCCCTTACCCAGGAGCCAAAACGGGGCACATGGAGATTCCTGGAAGGGGAGAGAAGGGGCGGAACTATCCAGCAATTTAACAACCGGTTCACCCAAACTGGCCTGAACTTGGTGAATCCCACCACTGCAATAATTAAATATATAATTACGAATCACTGTTGTTTCTTAAAGGCCTCCTTTTGTTTGTTGATGTCTCCATTCATATGGAAGTTTTCATTTCTTTGCATTAGGTGTCTCCTTGTAAAAGTCAATATATTCCCCATTTTCTGTATGTCAGTGAAAGCTGAGTGGAATGTTGACTGGAATGAAGACAAGTCCCAAAGTCAGAGAGAAGAAAGGCAACAACCTTTGCTGGAATGGAATGGCTCTAAATGTCACAGAACAAAAGATTTGGATGCCAAAATGACATGCAAAAATGTTTATGTGGCAGTGTTTACAGGGCATATTATGACTCATGTCAAGACTTGGAGGATAACATAGTAGTAACACAAAGATCCGAATACATAACAAGATCCTTTACTAATGCATTATTCTGTTAATTATAATGTGGAAGCACAAGCATCAACATATGCCTTGTGTTTTGAAAGGGCTGATGGATAAGTGTAGGTTGAAGATGTTTGCAGAGGGGCCAGCACTCACACGTCCCAAATCTCAGGTATACATTGTGTGGAGATGCGCCGTGTTGTGTATCCTGATTGGTTGATTCAACTTCCTAGGAGGCTTTTTTTGTGCTTTGTTTATAGAATTCAGGGTCTTCCGGTTTCTAGCCTGATGCCTTAATCACCACACAAAACTGGCTCTTTGATACATTTTTGAAAAACACTGTATTTCTAACAATATGTTTTTAAAGATAAAAAAAATTGAGCATCATAAACATACCTGGAAAAAAAAACATACTTAAAAATGATCATAATGATAACAAAGCGAAAAGACTTATAATAGTATTCTATCTTGACACTTATAATTCCCAAAGTCTTGCTAACAAAAACTTGTGATGGAGTGGATCAGGAATGATTCAAAAGACATCTCAAATCAGAAGTGATATTCAGCCAGTTCGGACTGGTTCAGACAAATTGATAGCTCCAGCGATCAGTTGGCCCCGCCCACCCATTCCCCGCTCTATCCTGTCCTCTATTTCCTTCTTTGTAGCTCATCTCAATCTCACGGCACAGCTGATTTCCCCCCCTTGCTGTTCAACTTACCATTGCTGACTTGGAAGATAAGCAGCTGAGCTTCTAAATGCTCCATTTTCAGCGCTGCATGCACGCAAGCCCCTTAGACACATGCGCACAGAAAGCACACGTGCGCGTGGAAAGTGCAAGCTCACCGAACCAGTTGTTAAATCGGTAGCATTCCAACATTGTCTCAAATGCATGTGTCCAATGTTATTTATGACTTAAACCTCATTAATTTCACTTGTCTGAACATAAGTTGATTGAGTAGATTCACTAAGTCTTGATCGACAGGCAGAACACCATTTCTTGAGTTAAAGCTGAAAGAATGAGATCAGACTGGTTTTGCAGGGCACTAGCATATCTCAGTATATAATTGCTCTATAGTTATCAGTTAAATCAGTTAATACTAAAGTATTGCCTCTAAGCCTTAGGGTCCTTTTTTATCAGAACTATACAGAAACAGCATACAACCCCAGGTTCATAGAATTTTAGTATTACTAGGTGGTTTCAAATATGCAAAAGCCAAAAAACCATAGAACTGATTATTGTTCTTTTTTAAAGCAAACTGTGTGGAATAATGTCTTTCCTTTTTTTTTTTTTTTTGCACAGTGATTACACAGCATAAGTGTCATGGCTGACTCGCTGTGCACTTTTGCTCATAGCCGGATAACAGAATCCGGGGGGGGGGGGGGATTGGAATGTATGGGTGACTGAGACAGAACTGTGGAATTTATGTGCACTTCCTGTGGTCTGGGAGAATTTCAACATCTCAAAGTCAAATGATGAGAGCTTTTGGAGCCGAGCAGACTGTTTCCCAAAACAAAGAGATTGCACTGGGTTGGTAGACAATGGACAATGGGTGGCCCAGGGTGGGAAAAAGAGGATTTTAACTAGGCAGTTTTTTGCGTGAAAACTTCAGAACTGGGCTTGCTTCTACTGTGCCTATATCAGTAAAGTTATGGTAAAATAATATCCCAGGAGTTTCTTTTTCTGCATGTGCCAATGGGACAGTTGACAATAAGGCCTCATCAAAGTACCTTCAGTATACATGAATGTGCAAATGACTCGTATGTACCAAAAGACATTTTTGTAACATTTTTTTAAAGATTTATTCGTAAGCAGAACAGTTTCGTAAGAAACAAACACTGTTGATGCATCCTCTGAACCTGGAAAATTGCTTTCTTCATTATTTCCATCTGATCAGGTTTACTCAACTCCCCTTCCCCCTCCAAAAAAAGAGAGAGGAAAATCAATAACAAGTTTATTCTTATGGAAAAGGGGCTTTCACAAAGTCTGGCATTAATAGAAGAGAAATGGAAACCAACTTTATTAACAATGGAGAGCTCCTTTGTCCTTGAGGTTAAGTTTATTCTATAATCCTTGGTGGATTTTCAGTTTCTAGGCATGATTGGACCATGAAAAAGATAATAAGCATCTACATTCTGTTCATTTACATTTGCTGTCTTTCTTCTCCTTTATCCTTTTCCTTCCTTCTCTGTGCAGCTTAATAATAATAATAAAAAGATGAAATCAATCTTTTGTTTATTTGGGCCAGGAAAAGGGTCTGCTTATATAGCAATCTGAAAATCTAATTCAATACTGAAGTCTAAAATAGGGCTTTCCAAGGGTTGTGGGAAGGAGAGCAAAACCACGCTTGGAAATGTAATACATTTTTCAAGATTAATGTGCATATAATTTACAGTATTGAATCTGTCCAGAAGGACTAACCAATAAAATGGATGTTTTGTCAATTTAGTTTCCATGCAGCTTCATATAATCACTTGTCTCCATAGAGGACTCTTATAAAGTTTTATTTTGTCATTTCCTAAGAAGTTCTAGTACTGATTTATCTTCCTTAAATCCCTTTTTGATAGATCTTTGGAATTAAGATAAATGTTACAACTAAAGGATAAAACCAACAATTTATTTGAATTTTTAGACAGATGGGTTGCTCTTTGTTTTGGTCTTTTGCTGATACCCTCAGTATTTGAAGCTTCCAGAGTTTCACTTGCTCAGGTTTTCATTTTCTTTTAAATTTTCTATTGTCTTTTAAATTTCTTCATCTCATCTCTATTAAAGATTTAAACTTACAAGATGTAATAATCATGAAGTATATTCATACTGGAGCTTAAGGTGTATGAAGAAATATGTTTTTCTTGTAGCCACGAATGGATAATTTAAGTTGTGATTCCCAATTATATGGTTTTGGAACATCAATTTATCACTCGCACTGTACTTTCAAATGATTCTTTATATCTCATTTATCTTCATAACAAACATACTGAATATATAGTTATTAATCCTGTTTATTTTAAAATGAACTCCTAAGGCTTTGAAGCAGTAGCATCCTAGTTAGATCACACAGTGGTTCAATGACTTGAAGGAAATTTAAAATTCATTTCCTCCAGTATCTTCTCATGCAATATAGGAAATCCAGATCTTCTGCTTCTCTAATAAATTGATAAATAACTTTCAATTCCCTGCTTAAAAATTCTAATGAAGGAAAATCCTCCATTTTCTGAGGCACAATTTCTTGACCATTGAGGTAAAATTTCCTTTCTCGTCATTTTCACTTATTAGTCTATACCCTAGCATTTGGAACAAATTAAATTTGTATTATCATTGCAATTAATCTTGTCTACAAACTAAATTTGCCAATCTTTTGTTATATAACTTTTGATTAAGAATTTTGATTATAAACATAAAATCAAATACAAAGTAAATTTAAATTAAAAAATAGGAGAATAAAAAAGTGCAAGGAAGAAAAAAAAGAAAAGTAAAAATACAATAAAGAAACAGAAAAGAAGCATATAAAGAAATGACTTCCAAGCTTCATAACAAGTAGAAACAAATTTATTAACTTTCAACCTTTCTAAATTTACAAATATTTATATCTTTATCCCATATTCTAACTTTTAACTATAAAGAAAACCATAAAACATCATCTTTTCAGTTTTAGTACCAGCAAAAAGTCCAAAAAGAGTAGCTGGAAGTGATCACAATATCCCATTTTAAACTTGATGAAATAAACCAACTTTATATACTTCTTTGTTTTACTTCTAAGAGTCTTCAGTTCCATGAAATATTGTTGTAGGATTTGATTCCTCTTCATTTCTTCTGTGTCCATTTCTTTTTTGAACAAAAAGAATTTGTCAATTTCCTTTTGAACAAAAGGCTCTTTTTCAAGAGACTTTTGTTTTTGTAAATCTAGTAGGAAAAAACTTTTTAGGTCACTGTCTTGTTTGTCATTTGTATTTTTTTTTAAATTCTTCAAAAGTCTCCTTCAGTATTTTTATTGTCATAGCCATCTTGCAGATCTACATATTTTTCCTCTACCTAAAATCTTTAGTTCTGTCTAGTTTGCAGTTTTTGAAATCATGAAACAATTTATCTGTATTGTAACTTGTATCTTCTACTTCACAGGAGAAGTTGTTTGCACTTTTTAATTAATTCCAAAATCTTGTTGCAAAATTTTCCATATTTCAACATTATCTGAACCCTTAGATTCATTTATAACTTTCTAAGATCAAAATAATACTTATTTTTTGCTGTTTATTTCAGATTCTTTAAATTCTTAAACTTATGATTAAAATTCCCTCATATGAGCAATGGAAGCTGCTGTTATATATGTGACATTTTCTTGAATGTCTTGGCATCAATATAATACTCAGTTTGTTGCTATTCTTCTGTACAATGACTTAAATTTTTCTTCAAGTCTAATAAAATTCATAGAAACTGAGTCAAGAGAGTCAAATTCCTAAAATTAATATCAGAGTTAATAACTAAATAACAATAGTAGAAACTCACTGAATGAATATCTCATTTCGGTAAGATTGTTATAGATGCTTTTAGAGGGAGAAAATGTAAGCCTTAAATGAATGAGAAAGAGGTAAAATGAAAAAGAACTTTCATGAAAGAAATAAAACAAGGGTTTTGAGAAATAATGTGCTCTTCAAGATCCTTTTTTTTTGTAAATATTTACAAAAATATTTACAAAAAAAAAATTTACAAAAAAAAAATATCCTTTGAATAAGACCAATAATACTAACAGCTTAAACTCAACATTAGAAAGAAATCAGGTAGGTCATGGTTAGAACATAGAACAGAAAGAAAATTACAGAAGAAAAACTGAGAAACTGACATTTAAAATTGAGGCAGAATAAAGGATATTCTACTATTATCTTTTTTCTCCTGACTTTTTGTGAAAATATTTATTCACTCTGCTCATTCATTTCAAATTCCCCAAACTGAATGTTATCATTTCAAAGGAAACACACGCACACACCCTTCCCGCCTTCCTTCCTTCCCGCTTTCCTTCCTTCCCTCCCTCCTTCCTTCCTTCCTTCCTTCCTTCCTTCCTTCCTTCCTTCCTTCCTTCCTTCCTTTCTTTCTTCCTTCCTTTTCCTCTCATTAATTTCTATACTGTCTCATTTTAGGTTTCTAGGAAGCTCACAATTATACAGTCATAAAGGTGTTACATGATGTCAGAATGTTTGACTTACGTAGCTTTGTATTTACTATAAGCTTTTATTGAACTTTATATTTTTCACCTACATTTTTAATGTAGCAGTGTTTCATAATACGGAATGATAGCATTATTGTCCCATCTCCTTTCAAAGGAATGTCGAAGATCCTATATTTAGATGGGAAGATATTGATGATTCCATGCCTCAGCCTGATTTTATGCTGCTGATTGCCACTGTATCTGGCACATACAGCACAAAAATGCTCAGGATGTTAGCGGCTGATTATTCATAATGTCTCAAAGGAAATACTCCTCTGCAGTATTTATTCTTCCCTGAGATCTAGCAGGCCCCTACCCTCCTTGCCTCCCAGAAGACCTTGAAGAGGTGCCTCTTCACACATACATTCGGTAGGATGAGGCTACACTGATATAGGGACAATATTGCCTGGAGTACCAGAGTTTTTACTGTAGTTATCTGACAGCTTTGTTTTCTTGTATTGATTTTTTTTTATTGTTTTCTGAGCCACTTACGGTTATGCAATGTGAGTGGCTAGATAAATAAAAGAAATAAATACACAAAATAATTTGCAAAAAACATAAATTAACCCATTATATTTTGCTTTTTATTTGGGAAAACAATTACCGGTGGCAGTCAATCTGATTCTTTAATTAATAAAGAAGAATATTTGTGGCTCAGGGTTGAAATGGGGGTTCTTGAGCTTGGTTATTTTCTTGCAGATGTTTTACTACCCAATCAGGTAACATCATCAGTGCTAGTAAGGAGTAGGGCCTGGTCTCAGTTTATATTCTAATGGCTTTCCCTGTCCATGTTGATGTGGGCGTTCTTGAAGATTCTTTGGTTGGGCTATTTATTATTAGCTTGACTCAGCCTTCTATCCTTCCAAGGTCTGTAAAATGAGGACCCAGATTGTTGGGGGCAATATACTGACTCTGTAAACCGCTTAGAGAAGGCTGTAAAGCACTGTGAAGTGCTGTATGAGTCTAAGTGCTATTACTATTGGCAGTTGCTTGATAGGACTGTTGTTTACTTCTTGATTGTTGATCTGATGTTAACCTTGGAGTTAATCTATGCTCATCGGGATATTGATTGCTGGCTGTAGTTAAATCTGTCCGTATGTTAGGGTTAGGGTTAAGGTTATGTTGTAGTAGTCTTTTGGTAATTTCTGAGATGTTTTTGATGTATGGCAGTATTATTCTTTTTACAGCTTGCATTGGTTGTGCTATATTGGGTTGAGTAGTCAGGTACGTTTTGATGAAGTTGTGTGGATATCCATTTTGTTGATTATATGCACCAGCGGCAAAAAGTCCATTTGAGTCTAACATGATATATGGACCAACTAAATGTTGATAAGGGGTTGCCTATGTTCTGGTCATTTCTTTATTCCATCACAATGCAGGTACATGACTCCAATATTCTTGAGGTAGTACGTTCTAGCTAATTAAACATTTATCACCATTCCTGATATTAAATTAAAAAATTCTCCCATGTGCTTTTCTTGACCTGAATATAAAAGAGAATGTTGATGGGCTATTTTCTTCTCTGAACTAAATTACTGGACACATTTTCTGTAAGTACTTTACTATGTACTGAATATAACTTTAACAGAGTAGCATGAACTGAATGTTAGCTGGAGACTTGCAAATTATTTCCTCTTATTTCTAGTCTTGTAGCAAATGTCTGGAGTCTAGTTGTACTAAATAAATCAGAAAAGCACAATTTGTAAAGCCTATCACAGTCATTCAGGGCTGGGATGTTTTCATGGTTTTTTAAAACAGATGTACACTATAACAGATAAACATTAATTCCTATGCATAATCTGATATTTACATTTATCCATATTTGTGTCTGTGTTTGTCTCTATCTGTTTCTGTTTCCGTCTCTCTGTCTCTGTCTCTCTGTCTCTGTCTCTGTCTCTGTCTCTGTGTCTCTGTCTGTCTCTGTCTCTGTCTCTGTCTCTCTCTGTCTCTGTCTCTGTCTCTCTCTCTCTCTCTCTCTCGCTATATATATATATATTTCTCTATCTCATATCTATCTATCTATCTATCTATCTATCTATCTATCTATCTATCTATCTATCTATCATCTATTTTCCATTTAACAGATTCTAAATGATTCCAATCCATAAAAACATAAGTAAAAATAATAATCCCATAATCTTTTTATTATTCCTCAATTGTGCCTTATTCAGGTATTAGAACAAGTCAAAGAGATACTTGTACAATTTTGAACAATCTGGACTCAGACTTTAGTTTGTCATGCTCTTGTGATGTTGTCTTCCTTGGCTGAACTTAATTGCTTCTGCTTGGCTGTGGCACAACTCAATTGGCAAAATGTCTATGTTGTGATTTATTGTATTGGAATCCTGCAGGATTTCACGTTGGGCAGTTTGACTCTCCCTGCCTGAATTGGGAACTCTTTAGTAGATTTCATGGGCCACCCGATTAGCAAGCTAATCTTAACCCTTTTAGTGAGTTTCACTGGATTGATTGTTTGATCATCCTGCTTATATAAATAGCATATAGTGAATTCTTGCCTTGCTCAGAGTACTCTGGACACAAGAAACGATTGTTCTCCCTAACCCCTCTCCCTCCTCAAGTACTGAAAAGTGCAGCCATCTTCAGCACTTGACTTCAAGAATACCTGATTGCAATGCTGTCATGCCATCATCTGCCCATATTTTAAGGGGAATGTATATGGGAAACAATTGTTGATAGGTTTCTTTGTTTGCCACCAACCCAAATTATTTGCAAAATGAACATATAAATGCTTAGTCTTTTTTTCTGGAGTGGAAACAAAGGGATTTGTTACTCAGGGATGAAGAGATCAATTGGCTAACAATTCCTATACTGTCCTATTGATTGGTCAGAAAAGCACTGCTTGATTCATGGAATTCCGAATTGGCAGAAGTGAAGATGTTCAGCCAGCCAATTTCACATCACTTTGGAGGCAATGTGTTATGTTTTCATATAATGCTTACATAAATATGAAGAAAAGAAAAGAAAAAGAAAGAAAAAGAAACAAGAATCAGAAAAAAATAAATAAATGACTTCCAACCTTCTTTTCAACAGGAAAACCCATTATCCCTCCTTACAAAAGTCTCTTCAGACACTTATTTCAATCATCACATTAATAAATCATCAATTTTTTCCACCATTTTCAGCATTTCCATAAAAAGGTTCCAGACTTTTATAAGAATAGATATTGTTTTGTCCCTGACCAAACAATTCAAATTTGCCATTTCTGCCAATTTTTACATCTTCACAATCCATTCCTCAGAGTCAATTGGAATATGCAATTATTCCAAATTGGAATAAATTGGAAGAGAAACTCATATAAACCATTAAAAAAAATGTCCCAGTTTCTTGATTAAAGGCAAACTAGGTATGAACAGGGACCATTCTTTAAAAAAACAAACAAACTTAGAGAATATACGGTGGAGTATTATTTAAAGGCTATTGTCTTCACCACTATATCCAATATACGGTCTTCTAAGTGACATATGCTTTTCTAGGGTTAATTCATTCATTTTTCTCAAAGCACCTTTCAGGAGATAGCATACCCAATTACCTCCAGCAGCTTAGCATTATGGGAATATATGTTAATTTAGCAACATTTGAACACATTCTTTGATGAACCTAGTTATTCTTCTGTAAGCAGCAGCATATTTTATTGCGGTCATAAACCAAAAAAACCAAAACATCCTAGACACATAGCTGGCACACGACCAGACTAAAGTGTAAAACAGCGACAAGATCGGTGGTGAAAACCACTCAGTCAAACTCACAGTTCATGTATTTTAAATTTTTGCTCCAATCTATATGGACTATAGTCGATTAAAATTGTACATAGGTAGAAAATACTATATTGCAATTTACACAAAATCCACACATCGGCACTTTATACAACCACCAGCTAACTCAACCGCTGACAATCAATAAAGCTGACCCCAGTCAATGGGTCCAGCCCATCCCTTCCTCCGGCTCTTACATCCCAAGACTGCAGCAAAAAATTTTGCTACCTTTAGTGTAATCTTAGAATCAGTATCTTGGAGTAAGAAGCGAAGATTAAGATTTTCAGATAATCCAGGAAAACTTTGGCGGATGGGAGAGATAAGTTCTGACCTTACCTCCCAATAATGGGGGCATGTAAATATGATGTGAGCCAACAATTCCGGACATCGGTCGTCACATGAACAGTGAGTGGATTTCACACACCCCGAGCACCTGCTATCTAGGACATTCAAGGGGATCACATTAAAACATGCCTTTAGAAAGGCCAACCTGTATTTAACAAAGGATAGCGTAGAGAGGTATTTGGGAGGGTGCATTTGGGGAGTAATACTGAGGGAAAATGGAGAACATACTCCCACATCAAGTGCCAGATTCTGTTGTCTTTCAATATCATCCAATCGCTGGAATATCAGCGATCTGGCTGCATCTGGGCCAAGCATAAGGGCTTCGATAGGGGGAATACCTATCTTCATAAGTTTGGTGTTAATATTGCGGGCCCAAGAACTGTGGAAGTCATCCCGCCATAAGCACTGGCCTAAATAGTAGTCTGGAAGTCTGACCCACAGGGTCAGCCAGCACGCTTCCACAGAACAGTAGCGAGAGATGGTGTGCCCAGTTCCAAGCGGATTCTCTTCTGCAGGAAATATTTAAAGTTTACTTTTGTGTAAGAACTATTATGTACGACAGTAGCAGGCACTTATTATTTATTTGAAATATTTATATGGCCATCCTCTTATAGTATAACCTTGGGCAGCTAACAATAACAGGCACAAATAACAAAACACAAGAAAATGAAAATCATTTCATATGACTAAAACATAACATTCCTATCCTAAATGTGTCTACTATGGGCTCAACTACTATCCAGACCCAATGCCTTGGGAAAGTGAGATCTATGGGTCAGCCCTTAGACCAAGAATGATATAGAACAATCCAGCCAAGGTTCAGTTCTTTATTGGCTCATACCATATAGACAGAATCTTGCCAGACTAAACCTATACTATTCTAACAGATATAACCCAGGAGACTCTAGGGAATGGCTATCCTAAATCTCTTCCTCTTTGTCTGATCCAGATCTGTGCTATGCTGTTTCTTGTCTCACCTTCCTCATTGCAATGTGCTTCCTCCTTCCTGAGAAACGGCCACTTCACTGTAGTCCATCACACCTATCTTCTTACAGATTTGAATATTTTTCTTAGACATTCTAGCAAAAATCCATTTATCGTGTTTGCAGTTTATCTAATCAATTCATCATGTTTGCAATGTTATCTAGTAGGAAACCTTTTTTTTTAATTTCAGGGTTTGCATAAATTAAGAAGATAAATAGAGAAGTAGGATAAGTATGGTAACCTGATCTCCTTGAAACATGGTAAAATCATAAATAGAATGCCTGATATCATAGTCATCTGTTGTATCAAACATGCACCATAACCATTGAAAAGTTGTATTAATATCTTCAATTCTATTAGTCTTCCTCAAAGTAACTGTGGCTGTTTGAATCAACAGGTTTTCCAAATATTTGGATCAGATTTCCCTGGTGACATTCTATAGCACTCTATAAATGTGGAGACTTCCCCTGAAATTACCTTATTATTTGCAACATATTTTTTTTTCAATTTTCTTTAGAAATCAACTCCCTGAATTCACCACACATTTCTCTTTATTTTTGCTTGGGATGGTTTAGTGCTCTCTCTTCTCTCAAGCACTCTGTAGAGATAGCTTCTTAATATGAATTTGACATTGCCCTCAGGAGCTCTTGGTTTTGCAGAGCAATTCTATAGGAGAGGAAGAAAGAGATACTCATTATCAGCTCAAATCAGCAGGGCACAAGGTTAAAGGGGCTGGATTTTTTTTTTCCTTTTTTCCCCTATAGTTGTGATTGTTGAGAGAATTTCTGTAATCAAAATGAATCTTTTGAATAGAAGAAATAGTGTTTGTTGCTGAGAAATAGATGACTTTTAGAGTTAGAGGAACATGACCGAGATTTGGGTGCGATGGATATTTGTGATACAACCAGTGATGGGTTTCTCATTATGGTACTTCCGGTTTGCCATGCACACACGTGCCTGGTTCACACATAAATCTGCCTTCCACGCATTCGCCCGCCCTTCCGTGCATGCGCTTTGCTCGCACGTGCGCCTTCCGTGCATGCGCCTGGCCTCAAAAACATGTCTAAATAGGATGGCATAGAGCCGGGGCTGGTGGGCAGGCCCACCTGCAATTTCTGCTACCGGTTCGGGTGAACCGGCCCGAACCAGCTGAATACCATCTCTGCGTACAACATAGTTGTAAGTATAAGGTAGATTTTAAAAACGACTTTAATAGACCTGTCATAGTAAGAATATGGAATCCAGGTAGCACCTGAAAACACTTAAACCCCCAAAGGCAATTTAAAAAAGGGGGGGGGAAATCAGAGATGGAAAAAAATTTGAAAAATTGAGAATGTAAATCGGAAATAATTCTTTTGTTATGGTGTATGGAAATGGAGAGGAAAGCGGGAAGAAACCAGCCAATGGGAATCCAAGCCGATTTCTCTATGATGTCAAACGGAGATCATTGTAGTTTTTGAGGGCATTAAAACAAACTTGAAACACTAAAAATAGAAATAATCATAATGTGAAAGATACTACCGTGTTTGAACTCTTCCTGTCTTTGTCCAGCTTAAGAGGAAAAAAAGCACTACGCATACACAAATAAATGGTCTTTAAAAAGTTTCCCAAATAAGTTATTTTTCCCAGCCTAGCAGGCAAAGAAGGCTAATGTCTCCCTGCTGAAAGCCTTAACTGATTGCATTGTTGCTTGAGCACAGCAGCTGTCCTTACACATTTAGACTCCCAGTGACAACAAAATTAAGGCAGCTTTCCCTCCTGTTAGGCAATAAAATTATTTTCTGAACTTCTGAGAGAATGAAGGACTCTTTAGAATTTGAGGGAAGCATAGGTGCAGGAGATGACTGCAGAAAATTAACCCCGGAGCAGAGCAAGGATAAGGTCAGCTCTGTTGTTAGTTTTTAATTTGTTTACAGATTTAAAAAAAGGCTGGAATGCTAAAAACACATGCAGTCCTTGATTATGTTGCAATTATCTGATATGAAGAGATATACAAATATATTCCGGGCCAAATGGGAATGATGTATTTCTATTTCCATGATCCAAAAATATTGCTTATTTGTTTATTGGGTCAAATACAGAAATTTAGAAATACAGAATTACACAAGAATAGCAAAGCCACAAATTCAGGACTCCCCTTTGAAGCCCCTCTTTTTGTGATGATTTCAAATGTTCACTCCATAAAATCCACATTATTAATCAGGCCAGTTAATTGAAGCCAATTTGTTCTTTATTTTAACAAAATATACCGTGCATGTGTGTGTATACACACATATATATATAGTACATAGACACACAAACATAATATATGCATTATGTATGCCTTGCCACTAAAATGAATTCTAATTATTTAGAATACTGAATATCAAACATTGGAATGTTCTTAGTTTCTGAATTATAGCAATTCTTTTTCCTATGAATGTAAATCTAGCCATATTCTTATCTTTATTTTTTTAATCTCCTTGAAGCAATGCCAAGAAAAATAGCTCTGTGATGACTAAAACTGATGAAATACAAGACTTATTTATATCCTTAAAGGCTGATCTGCAGGTAGTCCTTGACTTATGACCACAATTGAACTTAAAATTTATGTTGTTAAGTGAGACATTTGTTAAGTGAGTTTTGCCCCATTTTATGACCTTTGCTGCCACAGTTAAGTAAATCACTGCAGTTAATAGGTTAGCAACCCAGTTGTTAAATGAATCTGGCTTCCCCATTGACTTTGCTTGTCAGAAGGTGGCAAAAGCGGAATCACATGATGCCAGGACACAGCAACCGTCATAAATATAAAGCAGTTGCCAAGTGTCCAAATTTTGATCAAGTGACCATGAAGATGCTGCAATGGTCATAAGTATGAAAAACAGTCATAAGTCACTTTTTTCAGTGCCGTTAGAACTTTGAATGGTTACTAAATGAACTGTTGTAAACCTACCTACCTGTATTAGGTTTTTGGATAATGCCAAAGATAGTACAGTATATAGCTTTGAATGTCTGCAAACATAAGAGGCGGTAAAACAATATCTGTAGCTCAGGGTTGAAATGTGGAGCCCTTGGTGATTTCTGAGTTTGACTGTTTGCTTGCAGACATTTTATTAGCCAACTAGGTAACATCATCGGTTTTGGTGAGTGTACAGTTTGCTCCCTTTTTATATACCATAGCTTGCCCTGTCAGTCTTGCTAGTTCCTTTATTAGGGTATTTTTTTCCTGCTTTATTTAATTTGCTTGACATTATTCAATCATTATAGGGCAAGTTATAATTCTTTGTATTTTGTATATAGCAATAGCACTTAGACTTATATACTTCTTTACAGTGCTTTACAGCCCTCTCTAAGCGGTTTACAGAGTCAACATCTTGGCTCCCAACAATCTGGGTCCTCATTTTACCAACCTCGGAAGGATGGAAGGCTGAGTCAACCTACAGAGCCTGTAGTACAGTGGACTAAAGCACTGTTATTAACAGATTAACATCTGCTGCTTGCAATTACTGCAAGTTCGAATCTCACCAGGCTTAAGGTTTACTCAGCCTTCCATCCTTTCAAAGGTAGGTGAAATGAGGACCCAGATTGTGGGGGCAATAAGCTGACTTTGTATAAATATACAAAAGTATGAAGGCTATTGCTTAACGCATTGTAAGCCGCTCTGAGTCTCCAGAGAAGGATGGCATATAAATTAAAGCAAAAAAACAAACAAACCTTGAGCTGGTGAGATCTGAACTGCCAAACTGCTGGCAGCCAGTGATCAGCAGAAGTAGCCTGCAGTACTGCTGTCAGGGTTCCAAGTAACACCCCCAACGAAAGAAGACTCCAAGGCCTGAGTTTCTTCAAAGTTCCATTTTATTAGAGATGTCGTATTGGCACATCTGGGAAAACCCGAATCTGAAAATTTCTCCACCCAAAAGAAAGATCAAGTTTCTGCCCAGCATCCACATGTCCATCACATGATCCAATCAAACACCATCCAAAACTGGAGATGCCTCCCAATCATCTCATTGCAGCTGCAGGGCAAGGTGGCCTTGACTCTCAGAGAAAAGAATGTTATTTTGACTATCTCCCACACTCTACACAATCCCCGCTCCCATTTTCCCACAATAGAAAAAGGCCCAAATGTAAAAAATGGCTTCCAGGTCTGACAACTGCATTCTAACCACTGCACCACTGCAGCTCTTATAAAGCAGTATTTCCCATCTTTATTACTTTTACAAATAATTCAAGGTGGTGAGCATATCCAGCACACTTTCCTCTTCTTATTTTCCTCACAACAACAACCCTGTCAGGTAAATTGAGCATAGAGAGATTGACTGGCTCAAGATCACCTAGCTGAGCTGTCAAGGCTAAGATGGGACTTCGATTTACAGTCTCCTTCTTTCTAGCCTCATGCTTTAACCATTAGACCAAGCTTGATCTCTCTAAAATTACATCATGATTCTCTTCTTTGAATAATCTACTCCATAAAACCATCAAGCCCATAAATCCCAAATTTGATTTTTTTTTTCATTTTATGAAAAAAGTCCATAAGGGGTTTCCAGTCACTAATAAATGTAGACATTGTCTTATCTCTTGAAGACCTAGTTCTGTGCTTGAGCCTCTGGCCCCATATGTGTGAATGAGTTGATCTCCGGGCTATGTTGAGAGCTTTTTTGTGATTTTCCAGCAGCTGCGTTATTTTGATATTGTATATATATTTGCTTGTATGAGTTCCCCAGAGTCACATACTTGAGATGTGTTGAGGGTAAAACTGCCCTCTGCAAAGTGGTGCAACGGACCAGACAGTGAATAGATACGTTGCTTAGCAAAACACACAGATACTCACAGACTCTGAACGTTTAAAGAAAAATAAACAGTCTTTACTTGTAGTAAAACAAAGCAAACTTGGCTTCTCAAAACAAAGATAATACTTCTTAGAATAATCATGGTTCAACACAAAAACATAGTTTGCTTACAATTCCAGTTCTCTTCAGTAACATAGACACAGTTCCTTTCAGCAGTTCAACCTTCTAATAGCAGGAGCAGAAGTGAATGAACTTCCTGCCTTCTTTTATGTCTGCTTAGCACAGCCAATTAGTCATCTTGTAGCAGTTAAAGGTACAGAACATAGTTTTCTATATATTACCTACCCAACCATAGGATAAGCATCCAACAAGATGGACAGCCATATAATTCAAATAAAGAGAGAGGGGGGGAGGGAGGAAGGGAGAGGGGGAGGGAGGGAGGGAGGGGCTACTCTGTGGAATATCAACCCTCAGAAAATAGACTCATTCATAAAGATCTGATTTTGCTTTTGAACCTGAGGTCCTGGTAGTGGGGCTAAGCCCATTTCTTGGTTGCATTGATTTAGGATGAATGTCATAAGTAGCTGCTCAACTACTGTTTTATGTTATTTATATTTATATTTTTGATTATTGTTTTTATTTAGTTTTTAGTTGTTAGTGGTCCAGATAAAGGAGACTGTATAAATTTAATCAATCGATCAATCAATCAATAAACAAATAATGTTGGAGTACTGCACAGCAGGATCTTAAGCATGTAGTACACAGAACTCAGTATGTCAATAATTTGCTTTTTTCCATGCATTCTGTTCTTGGGTTTTTCCATGCATTCAATATGAATAGAATAGAATAGAATAGAATAGAATAGAATAGAATAGAATAGAATAGAATAGAATAGAATAGAATAGAATAGAAATACACACAAAAACACATAGTTAGTGGGAGAGGGAGAGGGGGAGAGTGAAAGAGAGGGAGGGGGAAAAGAGTATTTTATACCTGGGAAATTATAATTTTCATAAAATATATACGGTAGATCACTTCTCTACTAATTTGTAGTTTACTCTTCTTTTTTTCTTTTTCAAAGTTACTTATATGCTGTCAGAAGGAAGGAAGGAAGGAAGGAAGGAAGGAAGGAAGGAAGGAAGGAAGGAAGGAAGGAAGGAAGGAAGGAAGGAAGGAAGGCAGGCAGGCAGGCGATATGTCCCATTCATGAGGCCATCAGAAGTTAAATTAGGAATTTTTTTTTCTTTTTCACTGACTTTCCATCAAAATACCTCTTTTATAGAAAGTAAGGGAATATTTTCCAATTAATGCTAAGGATCAGTCTTAATGGAAAAAAAATAGTGTTGCATGCATAATATATCAATGATCTTACTATAAGATAGAATGCAACAACATAAAAACAGAAAAACTTTATTTGCAAATCTGTCTGTAGAAATATATTCTCCAAAGTACTATAACTTTTCTTTATTGTGCAATATTTCCTGTCAAATTTCTCATTTTGTACTTGTATTGAAAGAGAAAGTTAAAGACCAAACTTCTAAGCAAATAAGTGAGTTAAAAGAAAATGTGTCTAAGCAAAATAAAAATTGGTAGCATTATTTAAGTGATTTAATATTTTTGCAACTTTCATGAGTGTTCATCTTTAGGAAATGACACATAGAAAATATATTTGTGCTTCTCTTGTCTAATTTTCTCAATGAGATGCTATAAATTAACTGATGTTTTTTCAAAATATAATAGAGACATTTATTTTCTAAAACAATTTGTTCTATTCTTCTGTATATGAAAATGTGATTTAATATAACTAATGCAGCACATACAAAATTGTTTATAATATAACAATCAGAAGTTATTAATCATGCTAAAAGAGTATTATACTAAAGGATTGCTATTTTTCTGTATGGCTGAAATCTATTTTCCTTGAAGAAAAAATTTCCAGGATTTCAGTTTTGACTGGCAAAATTTGTATTATTTTTTTATTTGTTCATCAGATATTATATTCATTTTAATGGGATCATCTATTGTTCTAGAACATTATTCAGTTTCATCTTGTGATAAAAGAACAATTCATCTAATAGTTTATTCATCCAGTGACAATCATAATTTGCTAATCATCACCAGAATAAACTGGAATTTGTAATATCCGGGGTATGTTTAAAAGAAATAATGCAAATAATAGAAACTTAACTTTTACTTACTGTTCTTTACCCCATGCCCTTTTTAAATCACTTTAGTTCAGAGGCATCTAAGTGTTTTACTGACCATAAAAATTCAAGAACTTTTTCTTGGAACACAACACTAAAATCTACATTTTCACCATCAGGAATTTTTCTATATGTCACAGTACTTCATTTATTTATTTTGTATCCCACTTTTATTATTTTTACAAATAATTCAAAATGACAAACATATCCAACACACCTATTTTCCCCACAACAACAAACCCTTGAGATAAGTTGGCTAAGAGAGAGTGACTGGTCTAAAGTCACCCAGCTGGCTTTCATGGCAAAGGCAAGACTTGAACTCACAGTCTCTCACAGTTTAGTCTGTTACCTACTAAACTGGCTGTCTAGCAACAAGACATTCCAAAAGCTTTATCTACCCATGTCATAAACACTTGAAATCATGATCTCCTACTTTCTAGCCTGGTGCCATAACAACCAGACCAGGGGTGGGTTCTACTTACATTTACTACTGGTTCACAACGGGGCTGCATGCATGCGCAGAAGCTTCCTGATGATGTCGGGGTTGGTGGGCGGAGCCTCCTGTTGGTTTTACTACTGGTTCTATAGAACTGGTCCAAATCGGGGGCAACCCACCACTGAACCAGACTAAACTGGCTCGCCATACTTTAAGAAAGGATAGAATGAGGAATTAAAATAGCAAACCAATTCAGTGTGTGTTGAGTCCTCGCAGCTACGACTCCATTCCGGCGGAGCTGTTGCCAACCAACGTGGATTGGCTAAGACACGAGCAGAGATTTTGCAGGAAATCCCTGCTCGCGCATTGGTCCTTCCCATATGATAGACTCCTATTTAAGGAGCTGTCAGATGGAAAACTGTTGTTCTTCTTCTTGCCATTCACGAAGTGTTGTCCTGTTACTGTTAATAAAGTTGGTCTTTAACGCAGTCGAGCCTCCCACTTTATTGCCGTGCCAATAAACAAAACAATGGCAACGAGGGTAGGATTTCCCTAAGGTGGCGGCTGACGAGACCAATTTTTTTTTTCTTCTTTCGTCATGCTGACACACTTCGCTTTGACAATGGCCACCACACTTCCAACCTTCACGTCTTTTGATCCAGCAACCGAGACGTGGGACGACTACCTTGAGAGATTCGAATGTTTCCTACAAGCTAATGATCTCTCAGATTTGCCGAGCCCTAGGAAACGAGGATATTTCCTCAGTTCATGCAGAAGGGAGATTTTCAGCACTGCGAGGGCCCTCGCTGCCCCGCAGCCAGTATTTACTGTGCCGTGGGATGTTCTGCTTCAGAAACTCAAGAACCACTACTCTCCAGCCCCCTCCCGAATCGCAAGATGACATGCTTTTATCAAAGATCCCAGACTGAAGGGGAGACTATAAATGACTACATGGCATCCCTGCGAACAGCGGCGCACCATTGCGAATTTCCCGAATTAGACGACGCTCTACTGGATCAGCTCATGTGCGGGGTCCGAGATTTGAAGCTCCAGAGACGGCTGCTGGCCCGCTCTGAACTGACTCTAGCGGCGGCCATGGATGAGGCCAAGGCGTCCGAGATGTCGGACAAATCTTCAGCTGAGATTCGACACGCCTTACCGGTGGTGGTCCCCCTCAGCAAGCCCCTGTCAATACATAATGAGGGGACAGAGCCGACGGACTCGTCTGAGGAGGACGAGGAGGTGAGCCGCCTCAAGGCAATCAAGAAGAAGAAGACATGGCCACTGCCCGCCAAAAAACCTCCGAACAGCTGTTTGAGCTGTGGCAGAATCCACAGCAGAGCCAACTGTCGTTTTAGAACCGCCATCTGCTGCCGTTGCGGTAAATGGGGCCATCTATCCCAGGTCTGCAGAGCGGCATGTCCGGCCTCTGAGGAGACCGTAGAGCCTGGCAATAAGTGAAGAAAGGCATCCAGCCGCCATGAAGACTGCTTCATGATTGAGCGTGAATTCGACCCTCCACCGGTGGCCATCAGACATGCCTCTGCATCGGCCCCAACGAATAAGATCTACCTCACGGTAGAGATGGAGGGCACCCCATGCAGAATGGAAATCGATACGGGGTCCTCCAAATCCCTGATGGCCTGGGATACCCTCAAGGGGTTGTTGCCTGAGCTCACTCAACAGCTGCAACCCTGCCACATCAAGATCAAAGATTACCAGGGGAAGCCCATCCCAACCTTGGGGTGTGGAACATTTCACATCTCCCATGGCGAGTTCTCTGGCCTCCTGCCTCTGATTGTAGTTTGAGACAAGCTCCCCAGTCTGCTTGGCCACGATTGGTTTGCCGCCCTGAACCTTGGCATGTCTGGCGTCCACACTACCAGCCCCGATGTAACATCTCGCCTATTCAGCGAATTTTCTGATGTGTTTGACAGCAGCCTCGGTAAATATACTGGACACCCTGTCTCCTTTAATCTGGATCCCCAGGTGGTGCCCATTTGGCTGAAACCTTGAAGGGTGCCACTTGCTCTCAGGCCTAGGGTCGATTGAGAGTTAGATAAGCTTATTAGGCAGGGTGTGCTTGAGCCAATGGACCACTCTAAGTGGGAGACGCCAATTGTCATTCCACTTAAAAAAGATGGCTCAATTAGAATTTGCACTGATTTCAAGTGCACAATCAGTCGGGCGTTGCAGGCTAACCCCTATCCAGTGCCGGTGGTGCAACACCTGCTCCATTCCTTAGGCCAGGGACGGGTATTTGCGAAGATGGATTTAGCGCAAGCTTACCAGCAGCTCCCGGTGGACGAGGCCACTGCATCAGCCCAAATGATAGTCACGCACCCTGGAGCATTTAAGTGTAACCGACTACAGTTTGGGGTTAGTATGGCCCTGGGAATCTTCCAAAGTTTCATGGAGTGGTTGCTCCATGGTCTTCCCGGGGCAGTGCCCTATTTTGACGGCATCCTGATCACGGCCACTGATCAGGATGACCTCATCGTCAAACTTAGGGCTGTCCTCTCCCATTTCAGGCAGGTGTGGCTCAAGCTCAAGAAAGACAAATGCCGAATTGGCATACCCCAGGTAGAATTCCTGGGGTTCCTGATTGACTCCCGGGGAATTCACCCATCTCCTACAAAAGTGGTGGCTATTAAGAACGCCCCCACTCCGTCCTTGAAAGCCGAACTACAGGCTTTCCTTGGGCTTCTTAATTTTTATGCAGTCTTCTTACCCCATAAGGTGTCTTTGGCAGAGCCCCTTCATTGGCTCTTGGATGCCAATACACCATGGCATTGGAGCCGCAAGGCGACTTCCTCATTCAGGGCTGTCAAAGATACCCTCACTTCAGACGCCGTTCTTGTCCAATACGATGATATCTTCCCCTATCCCTGACATGTGATGCTTCTCCCTACGGTGTGGGGGCCCCCATCGCGTATTACTCTAGAACTTTATCGGCTCAGAGGCCCCCATCGCGTATTACTCTAGAACTTTATCGGTAGCGGAGAAGAATTATAGTCAACTCGATAGAGAGGCGTTGGCGGCCATAGCAGGATTCAAGCGATTCCATGACTACGTCTATGGTCGGTTCTTCCATCTCATCACCGACCATAAGCCCTTACTAGGCCTACTGGCGGGTGACCGTCAAATGCCTCAGATCCTCTCTCTGTGCATGTCCCGATGGGTGGAGTTTCTGGCAGCTTATTCATACCAGCTCCTGTACAGACTAGGCAAAGCAATCCCACACAGTGACGCCCTTAGCCACTGTCCCCTCCTGGAAAATGTCCAAGACCCTGCTCCGGCGGTCTCTGTTTTGTTGATTGACGAACTTCAATCGCCAATCACTGCCACCAACATTAGGACTCTTTCAGTTTCCGACCCCACTCTCTCTAGAGTTTTAGACTGGGTCTGCAGGGGATGGCCGCAACAGCCAGCTGCCAAGGTTTTCCTGCCATATCACCGCAGAAAGCATGAGCTGTTAGTCCATAGGGGTTGCCTGCTATGGGGTAACAGGGTGGTCATACCCCTCAGTCTCAGGGCCCAAGTCCTTTTGTACCTTCACGATGCCCATCCGGGCATCGTGCGCATGAAGGCCCTTGGACCCAGCTATGTGTGGTGGCCGCAGATGGACCGGGAGATAGAGGACTGGGTGGCTAATTGTCAGCATTGCCAGTTGACTAGACCTGTCGCATCAGCGGCTCCCATCAGGGAATGGGAGACCCCCAGAGCTCCATGGGCTCGAGTCCATTTGGACCTCGCCGGCCCCTTCTTTGGCCGAAATTTCATTATAGCGGTAGATGCCTTCTTGAAATGGGTCGAGCTGGCAATCTTGTCATCCACAAACACAGAAGTCAGGTATTAGAAGGGTGGTTCGCATCCCACGGGCTGCCAGACGTCTTAGTGACCGATAATGGGCCACAGTTCACCTCAGCACCCTTCCAGATGTTTCTGGCCAGACTGGGCATTCACCATGCCCAAATGGCTCCATTTAATCCAGCTGTTAATGGTCTGGCGGAAAGGGCCATCAGATCTGCTAAAGAGGCCCTACACCATTTGGGGCCCACAAATTGGCCCCAAATAATATCTGCCAGTACCTATTGGCCCAGCATATTACTCCTTGTGCATCCACCAAGCACAGCCCAGCCGAGCTACTCATGGGCTGGCACCTCCGTACCACGCTCGACCGGCTGCATCCGGACTACATCTCTGATTCCCTTCGCGAAACACAACCAGTCACCAGGACATTCCTGATCGGGGATCCTGTGTACGCACAGAATTATGAATCCGATGTAAAGTGGGTCCCTGGGCATGTCATCCAACTAACAGGGCCCTATTTTTATAGGGTCCGGCTCGCCAACGGACGCACGTGGAGATGTCATATAAACCAACTCAGGAGGAGAGTTGGCCACACGCTCGACCGGAGCCCACCGGACACGACCGCCACAACTCCGGCTGCTAGGCCTGTATCCCAACCTATTTCACCCTGTCATGCTCCAACCCACTCGTTCTCGTCGGCAGACTTACCTGAGTTCCCAGTTCCCATGAAGCTGCCTAGGCCTACCCCCGTGGATCCTGCACAGTCTCCAGTGGTTCCACCTACTACTGATCAGCTCTGCCTCCAACGCCGCCCCCTCCTGTACTGAGAAGATCTGGGCGGAGCCGACATCGTCCGGCATACCTGGAAGACTACGCATGCGCCATCCAGGTGGGGAGGGGTATTGAGTCCTTGCAGCTACGACTCCATTCCGGCCGAGCTGTTGCCAACCAACGTGGATTGGCTAAGACGCAAGCAGAGATTTCGTGGGAAATCCCTGCTCGCGCATTGGTCCTTCCCGTATGACAGACTCCTATTTAAAGAGCTGTCATATGGAAAACTGTTGTTCTTCATCTTGCCATCCACGAAGTGTTGTCCTGTTACTGTTAATAAAGTTGGTCTTTAACACAGTCGAGCCTCCCACTTTATTGCCACGCCAATAAACAAAACAGTGTATGTGAGACAGCTTAGAGACTGATGGACCAAAGAAAGCATAATGATTTTATGAAAATCCCAACTTAGTGTAAACATTCCATTTATTAGGAAAGAGTTAAAATACAGTAAAAGAATGAATATTGCAATGCATTTATAAAAATAAGTGTTTCGATCTTACCAAGATATGTCTAGTTTGATAATTATTTCCTCCAAAAGATTCGTTGAACTAATCAAGTAAACACACAGTGAAGAAAAACTAAAATGATTACTGTATATTTCTGGAGTACCACCATTGCAGGAACACACTGAATATATGAGTAGTTTCAGGGGCATTTATAAATTGTAAGTTGTAATAGCATAGACAGAATTTGGCAAAACAGACTGCCTCCATGCTAGCAAAGGAACAAGACAAGGCTGCGTACTGTTAGTATGGAATAGCTTGCTCCTAGAGGCAGGGCAGGGCCCCCCTCTCCTGGCATTCCAGAAGAGCATCCCAAACTGCCAATCAACCCTGAGGGCATATGTCTCTGTCTTTTAACTCTGCAATTGTTCTTTTTAACTTTGTTTTAATCTTGTTTTAACTGTTTTTAACTATAGCTTGTGTAGTCGGGGGGGGGGAGGAAATAAGAGGATGAGGTTTTGGTGGGAAGAGGAGGAGCCAGGGAGAGTGAGAAGAGGAAGGAAAGTTTTTTTCGGGGGAGGAGGGAGACCGGAAGGATCCTATCCTTCCTAGGCTGGGGAAAAAGGAGGCATGAGAGGATAGGAAAAGAGGCTTAAGGGGGAAATGGAGAAAGAGGCCTGGGAAAAGGGAGAGGGAGTAAAGGCAATAGGAAAGATAGGAGAGGCTTCTGTGGAGCAAGCCTGAGCGAGAGGATAGGAGAGGAAAGGCTTCTGTGGCGCAAGCAGAGGAATCCATAAAGGAGCAGAGGTGGTGAAAGAGAGTCCAGCAGGCAATTCAAGAGAGGGAGAGAGGAGAGGGAGAGAGAAAAAGGAAGAAGGGGCGACCATGAATACCATCTTATCACGTGACCTGCTGGCTGGGAAAAGACTGACCATCACTCTGCCACACCCTACCTGCTGGCTAAGAGAAGACTGACCACCACAACGCTACATGATCCAGGTCAGTAGAGGTGCTTAAGAAAGGGACCAGTGTGGACCAACAGCCATACAAAGAGGCCCAGGAGAACCCAGACTCCAGTGCCCCTTTTGGGGGGTGGTGGTAAAAAAATTTGAATCATAACGAAACAAACAAGCAATCTATTTAGGCAAGACCTAAATAAACAATGGAATTTGTATCAAAAATTCAAATTTTTGATACAAGAGCCTGGTGGCGCAGCCTGTTATTATCATTCAGCTGCCTGCAATTACTGCTAGTTCGAATCTCCCCAGGCTCAAGGTTGACTCAGCCTTCCATCCTTTCTAAGGTAGGTAAATTGAGGACCCAGTTTGTGGGGGCAATAAGCTGACTTTGTAAAAATATACAAAAGTATGAAGGCTATTGCTTAACGCATTGTAAGCCGCCCTGAGTCTCCGGAGAAGGGCGGCATATAAATAAAATAAATAAATAAATAAAATTTAAAAAAATGATGAAAAGTTGCAATAGTTTTTACTAGTTTAGACAATGCCATTGTCATTTTAATGTAGCTCTCTTTTGGCTCCCATGTTAACATCTATGGAAACCTCTAAGTGGCTTTCATGCATTAAAGTAATTCCTCATTAACATGTAATACAGAAAGTATTTTTATATACCTGAAAAATAAACATGTTCTGAGAAACTGTGGTAGATTTACCAATAAGGGAATAGGATTTGTACTGGCTGATATCTCAGGGATCAAATGGCCTTCATTCATTGCTCTATTTGCTTTCCACCTGGAAAAGGAACAAACACAGTGCTGCATTATATCCTAGGCAAACTCCTTTGTAGTAGAGATCTAAGAGGCAGCTGATCTATCATAAATAACATAGGAACTCTTATTAAAGACCAGACACATGTTGAAGATTTGATTTAAAACTGACAGGAAGGTTTGGTCTGGGATATTTAAATGTTATTAAATGCCAGGCTGTGTACCAGTCTAGTCTGGAGAACCTATGAATCAGAAATGTTGGCAGTTTTATTTGGTTTAAAGAATGAACTGATACAAAATGACCAAATCATGGTTAACATTTTTAATTTAAAAGAAAACCATGCTTGCACACCTACCTCTGTTAGGTTATGCAAGCAATAGTTTGTGTTGTGTTGTGTTGTGTTGTGTTATGTTATGTTATGTTATGTTATGTTATGTTATGTTATGTTATGTTATGTTATGTTATGTTATGTTATGTTATGTTATATTTTTCTAAAGTAGAAAATACATTTTCATTGTTTTAAAATCCTCAGGGTAAGTGTAAATGTCACTTTTATATTTATAGAAGAAATATTCTAGCGGCTGACTCTGAGTAGAGAGAAGACTAAAAGATAATGCTTGAAAATTATTGGGAGCCCATACATATGAGTTTCATGCCATAGATAAATTAGATGAGTTATTATGTTTGGACTTAGCTACAAATGTCTGCATCTATATACTCTCTAATAATTCAACTCCGTTTCTTTGATTTTCTTTCTCAGCCAGACAGAGATAATGAATAATTGACTATGTGCATTTGTATACTCAGCTTCTAAAATAAATATTTCTCCTTACTGGATTTCTCTTCCAGCTAAACAGGAATATGCACTGCCTCCATGAACACTTAAACATGTAAGGAGTTGATAAGGTTAATTATTTTTGTTACAGTCCCATCAGGACTGTGTGACAATAATGGCATCATTATAGTAGTGGAAAAGAAATAAATGGTTCAATCTTGCAAGTTTTAGTTATCTCTAAAATAATTGGCCTGTAAGTATAGTAGATATAATTGCTTTAGTTCACTAGGTTTTATCATGGGAAGGGTTATACTGAACATGTGAAATTCAGTTCTTAGCAACTACAGTTTCTAAAGAATTTTGCTGACCTGGGAAAGATCTTTTCTATGGGTCTATGAATAGATACTGTCCATAAGAGGACAAATTTAAGAGTTAAGGTGACACTTCAAATGTCCCTAGAGGTGAGCTTCCAAGGGCTTCTGGTTAGAGAAATGACTTGTGGCAAAATCCATGTTTGGTCTCATCCAACTGAAATTGACCCAATAACAATGTATTCTGTCTTGGAGAATGAACTATTTATTTATATGAGAATTAGACATATGATTAAATTACACTTAAAGAACTATTATAACTTCAAATATCTCCATAAGTGAACTGAAGCAAATGCTAAAAATACAGGAGGGAGGGAGGGAGGGAGGGAGAGAGAAAGGAAGGAAGGAAGGAAGGAAGGAAGGAAGGAAGGAAGGAAGGAAGGAAGGAAGGAAGGAAGGAAGAGTTTAAGTCATATGCATAGCTCATAGATTTCAAGAATCATAGAGTATAAAAGTTTGAAAGGATCTTGAAAATTAGCTGGAGGAATTCACTATAAAACCTAGCAGATAGTCATCCAAACTCAGGCTAATCTGGCAACCTCAAAATACATGAACCATGTGGATTTGTGGAAAAATATGTGTATTACTAGTATGTGACAGAATCTTAAGAGCCCATCAAGGTAGTTCTCCTGCAAAATTTATACTTGGTATGATTAACACAGAATTACCCTCTTTTTCATTCTTCCTCCTCCAATGGACTTCAAAATCTCTTCTACAATAGCCCTATTTTCTCCCATAAAAGTCTTGCTGCCTGTTCACGGTTTCCAAGGTCTGATAAGCCTTATGTCACATCTAGACACTATTTAAATGTTTGTTTTTTAGAGCAAAATCCACAATCTCCTGAAAATATTCGCCCTGCTATTGAACATTTGTGGCAATTAGAATTTTCCCCTTTTTTTCAATATATATTTCACACATTATACAGTATGTACAGAAAACGTGTACACTGCTAGTTCTACACGATGATCAAAATTAACCTTTTTGGATCTTGTCTAGCTAGTAATGGAGAGTTATAATTGATCTGAAACAGTAACACACAAGGTTTGTACTTGCAGTACTGCATGAAATTTCTTTCATTGGAGAACGAAGGAATATGCTCAAATGACCCTCAAACTTTATAATTATGCTGGCCAAAGCCATTTTAAACTCTTGTGGGTCCCAAATATAACATGCATTTCTTTTTTCTTTATTCTCAGAATAGTCCTTTGGTTGCTGATTCAACTAGTGAATTAATAAAAAAATTGCATTCATTAAGGTAGACATTTGGCTGGAAGGGATCTTCTTGTTAACCATGGAAAGGCAACGCATATTCCCCTTCACATCTTTTGACCTTGAGCTATTGGTATGAAATCCCAGTGCCCTCCTTTGGGCAGTTAAAAAAAAAAGATGCGGGTAAAACTGACATACATCTGGATGCTGAAAGTTATTCTTCTCATTTTTTTTTCTTCCATGCTGAGCAAATTGAAAAGTTGTTCATTTGATTGAAACATCTATTGATTGGGATTGTTTTCCTTGTTTTAGGGAATCAGAAATCCACTGAACTGATCCCATGAAATAAAATGGATACTACATGTCTTAAGTAATTTGCTTCCATGTTATTCAACATTCTTCAGGCAGGAAGTTATTTCTTGAGAAAAATAATGGCTGGGACAGTATCGTCAATTATTTATAAAGTGTGATGAACACCTGCCATTAAGTTTTGTTCTTGGCAGTTCTTTGTCCACTTTAAGATAGGGTGGGAAACAGAATACTAGAGGCTAAATATAGTGATTCTGTTTTGTTTTTGTTCTTCCAAGAATACTATGTGAGGATTCTGGAGACTAAAATATATAGCTGGGCTTCATATGCTGCAACAAGTAGAGGGTTAAGTCATACAATATTTAGGATGCCTTTTCTGAGTGTTTTCCTCTTACAAACTGGAATACAAAACAATAACATTTCTTCACTCAGGTCTGATTTAGGTCATTTTTGTCAATAAAGAAAGAAGTCAATCACTCCTAAAGGTAGCTTCTTTTTACGTACCACTGAGCAAGCAGGCTGTGTCATGAAGTGACTCAGGTACCTCATTCTCTACAATGTTGATTTAACTTTAGAAATAGCAATAGCACTTAGATTTATATACCACTTCACAGTGCTTTATAGCCCGCTCTAAGCAGTTTACAGAATCAGCACATTTTCCCCAACAATCTGGGCCCTCATTTTACTGACCTTGGAAGGATGGAAGGCTGAGTCAACCTTGAGCCTGCTGAGATTCGAACTACTGAACTGCTGGCAGCTGGCAGTCAGCAGAAGTTGCCTCGGTACTGCATTCTAACCATTGTGCCACCACCGGTCCTAAATGGTGAAGGATAAGATTGGGACATTAGACAATCCAGAAACCTTTGCCATCATGTTTACTGAAAGAAGTGCAGTCATTATGAAATTTGAAATGCTAGGAAAATGCATCTTGAATGTAGTCTAGCAGAGACATTAAACATTCAAATCTGGTGTTATAAACAAGTGTCTTTTCCTCGAGTTGAGATGGTTATATTACTAAGCAGAGGGATTTGTTATGAAGGAATTTTTTTTTCTTTAAGGACAAGCCCTGATCTTCAGTCAAATGAAAGGAGTGCAAAGTACTTTAGTAATTTTCTATTCAGAGGATTAGCACAAATTAGAACTACTTAGGCATATGGGACTGGTTGTTTCACTGCTACAACTATGTAGACAATCCAGCAGAAAAGGATTTGTTTTGGAACAAGCCCCCTTGGAACCCAGACAGAAATAATGCATGAAGCTTACATCATTTCTCCCTGGTCTCCAAATGTAGAAAATGACTCACTTGTGAAATAACATGTAGGGATGAGTTATGAGAACACTGATATGTGAAATTAGAAGCCGAGTAATATTCCCTGGACAAAAATAAGCCTTCTATTACAAAGACCCCTTGTAATTACTGAAGCACTCTCTTGGTCTTCCCTTTCCATAGATCTACACAATTTGGATTGCAAAAATTCAGGCAACCATTAGCTGGCAGGAAATATACAGAAAATTCTTTGCTCACATTTGCCTATTGGGTTTTGCAACCCAAATATAGGAACTCCACTGTCTCTAACATTTTTCTTCCAAATCACACAATATTCCTTTTTTGAAAAAAAAAATCCACTCCTAGATGCTCCCCCAGATGTGTTTAATTGAGTTCCAGTTAGTAATAACAATAACAAGTTATAACAATAACAAATTTGGAAGGGACCTTGGAGGTCTTCTAGTCCAACCCCCTGCTCAAGTAGGAGACTCTATACCATTCCAGACAAGTGGCTGTCCAGCCTCTTCTTAAAAGCCTCCAGTGACGGAGCACCCAGAGCTTATGAAGCCAAGGCATTTGATGAGTTAATTGTTCTCACTGTTAGGAAATACTGCTATTGAGACTTCTGAGACTACTGAATCTTTTGATTCTGTTGAGAATTCTGGGACTTGTAATCACTAGGTCACTGAAGGGGAGAAAGCTAATCTGTAAAGATCTATAGATCAGGGGTCTCCAATCTTGGCAACTTTAAGACTTGTGGACTTCAACTCATTCTGGGAGTTGAAGTCCACAAGTCTTAAAGTTGCCAAGATTGGAGACCCCTGATCTATAGTATCTTTGTGTGCCTGTGTTTCTTCAGCACTTTCCCAATAAAAACACAGACAAATGGAACTGACTTTTATCTTTTTCTTTCATAACGATAATGCAACATCATTATGTAGGTTTTTTTCCAGAACACTCTATAGCCTACTTACATTATGTAAAGGAGCTACGCTGCTAGTGAGATGAGTCAGTGCTACACTTTAAAAGTGCAGAAAAATGGGGGAAATCAGAAATAAGATACAACTGACTAGATCATAATGTTCTTCCAAATATTACTATCTGTTAAGGTTCTACCCTCACTGATGTTTAGAAGGAATTTTAGCTCCATATAAACAAACATATGGAAAGACATTTCAAAAATTCCAAATAATTCTAATTTGTCCATTTTGTATTTTACAATTTTCAATCGACCATCCAGTCTTTAAAAATCATTGAAAGATTGTCTTCCTATCTTGCTTGCTTCTCTGCAGCATCCAGCATTTCATTAGCTCTTGCAAAAGTTCATTAGCACCAGCCTAACTAAAAATCCATAGCAAGATCATTCTGGATTGATTACATTCATGTCAACTTTACTCCACTAATGAGAGCTCAGACCCAAAGGAAACCAGCTGGTTGAATACTGATCTCCAGAGGGAATGTGATATGCAGTGAACTGGCATTTCCTCATTCTGAAGTGACATAGACATGGATGTTAAGGTATGATAAAAAGACACCAGAAATGCCTCAAATGTCTTTTGTAAGTCATGTGAGATGGGTTTGGCATTTCCCAAAGGAGGTGAAACATCAAGAGGAGAAAAAGCTGTTCAATTCCAATGTTGATGGAGAAAAATGGTGTTACTGATCAATGTGAGAAGCATAGCTTGACCAAGAAATTCTAACAATAAGAAAACATATTACAGGAGGGGGATCTACATAGGCAAAATACCCAAACAACTCAATAATGTTTCTGAATGTTTAATTATGAAGTATCTGCTTAAGGTGAACACATTGATCCAATCTGGGTCTTCTCTGAGGCTCTAGAGAGAAGTTCCCTGAAGATGGGCTCCAGCATGAGTCCAAAAGCTCAGAAAACAAAACCTCTGGTCCCAGTGACCAACCCAGATTGGATCCTGCAACATTATCCTGGGAGGTGTATATTCATGTTCATTCATGAATGAATTGAATTAAATACTGTAAAAAGTGAGGGCTAGCTGACTGGGAAAGGGAAGCTCTAGATCAGTGTTGGCTAACTTTTTTCTCTTCATGTGCCGAAAGCACACATGGGCGTGTGAGACAGTGCCCATGTGTGCCGGCACCCATAATGCAATGTGCGCCCCCACTCATGAGTGCATGCCTCCCACACCCCCATGCATGCGCATGCAATCCCCATGCCTCCAATGCATGCACATGCGCATGTGACCCCCACCCCCCATTTTGGGCCTAATAGGACTCACTGCAGCCTCCTTGGCCCAAAAAGGGATTGGGGGGCACACCACACCACCCATGCTCCCCGCACATGTGACCCCTGCCCCCACGCATGCATGCGCAAACCCTTGCACATGCATGCGCATCTTCTGCATGCATAGTGGAGCTGAGCTGGGCAACAGCTCGGATGTCCGCAGAGAGGGCTCTGCGTGCCAGCTTTGTCACGTGTGCCATAGGTTCGCTATCACAGCTCTAGATGTTTTCACAGTGCAACATTTTGCAAAGACATATTTATTTATTTGTTTGTTTGTTTATTTGTTTGTTTGTAAAATGTATTAGTTGCCCACCTTGCCACATGGTAATTCCGGATGACATATTGCTTTGTCACAACACTTTTTCCATCAGGAGCGTCTGCAGGGTGAGGTTATGGTGATGCAGTGATGCACATAAAAATGGGTGTAACTTTGATTGTCATAGCCACCATCTTGACTTTTTTACCCATATCCTGCCAATGTCCCTGCTTTCTATAAGAGATTAAAAACCGTACATTTCTCACCTTCTATTGAGACAAAATGGTTGGGTGAGTTCTATGGATTACTCATGTGTCTGTCTGTCTGCATGATGGAAGGGTTTTATTTGGATCCTTGCCATTCTGTACACTGATTGTTTTTGCAGTTGTTTTTAATTACATAAAAACATAATTGCATTTTGTTTTATTTTTCTTAGCCACATTTGGTCACAGCCACAACGTGAGCCGATGTAAACATAAATCACTTAAGTAAAGGCATAATTCTTTTCACCAGGAGCTCTGGTGGCTCAGCAGACTAATTAACATCCACTTACATCTGCTGCCTGCAATTACTGCAAGTTCAAATCTCACCAGGCTCAAGGTTGACTCAGCCTTCCATCCTTTCTAAGGTAGGTAAAATGAGGACCCAGTTTGTGGGGGCAATAAGCTGACTTTGTATAAATATACAAAAGTATGAAGGCTATTGCTTAACGCATTTTAAGCCTCCCTAAGTCTCCGGAGAAGGGCGGCATATAAATCAAATTTAAAAAAAAAATGGTCCAGTAATTTTATTTTACTCTCTTCCCTAAATCATCATAATTTCTTCCAATCTTGTGAGATAGTTGTACTTCAGATTATTTTTTTTTTTAAGAAAAAGAATTCAGTGATCATTTAATCCTTGTGGCTTCAATGCACCTAGAAATCCATACAATAGTTTTAAGAATAATAAGCCATTTATGTGCATCCAAAGCAATCATCTACAATTCTGCAGCTTTCTTGCTGTCGACATGTGCTGTTGATAAGAAGATAAGTCAGTGTTTTAAAAGAAGCTTGTTTCAATAGCTGCAGGGGCTGAAGTGATAAAAATTGCTCTCGGTGATTCTTTCATACATAAGTAAACATCATTTTTTGGACAGTAACTGATGTAAATGTCAGTTTATATTCTCTTTTGTTGGATTGTTTTAACACTGCATCTGTTTTACCTCATGACTTTTATAATCTGCTGTGAGCTGCTCCAGATTCAGTGTTATACAAGTATAACTAATAAATACAAACATAGATAAATAAGAATATGGTCAGACTCTATGGCAACTATAGCAATAGCACTTAGACTTATATACAGTTTCATAGTGCCTTACAGCCCTCTCTAAGTGGTTTACAGAGTAAGCATATTGCCCCCAACAATCTGGGTCCTCGTTTTACTAACCTCAGAAGGATGGAAGACTGAGTCAACCTTGAGCCTGGTGAGATTCAGTCTACCAAACTGCTGGCAGCCGGTGATCAGCAGAAGTAGCCTGCAGTACTGACCACTGTGCCACTGCGGCTCATTAACTATCTTAACTGAAAGTGATTTTTTTCCCCCAGTACAATTATCAGAAATTCTCTTTAACAAGATTTATTGAGATGGATATGGTAGGGGTTCCAGTGACTGAATTAATTACAATTTGATTACAGTTATAATGATGTGTGATCAAATCAATATCAACTCTTTGAGACCACATTTTATAGGATGTTCTATTCTCAATACGGCCCTTCACGTATTAACAACACTGAATTACTTTTGCAATTGAGTTCATCCACCTTGCTGCTGGCTGCTCTCTTCTCAGCATTAGAACCTTCTCAGAGAGCTCTGTCTTTTCATAATGTGTTTAAGGTATAATTTAAATCTGGTCAACTGTACCTTGAGCGAGAACTCTTGAGTTGATTTGTTTGATCAACAAATTACTTTGTGTTCTTGGCTCCTCATGGTATTCTCATGGGTTTTCTCCAGCATCAAAGTTCAAGAGCATCAATACTTTTTCTGTCCTACTTCTTCAAAGTTCAACTTCTCATACCATAGGGAAAACTGTTGCCTGCAGGATTCTGATCTTTCTAGATATGAAAAAAGCATTGCATCTGAATATCTTTTTCAAGGCCTTCACATCCAGTCTAGCTAATGCTAGTCTGTGGCATATTTCTTTACAACTGGTTCCTTAATATCTTCATTGCCAATTCCAAGGTTAGTTATCATACCATTTGTTTACCATTAGTTTACTCTTCTCGATATTTAATTTTAGTCCCATTTTTTTTTCCATTTTGCTTCTTGACTTATTAGGAGACCTGGCAGCTCTTTTGCATTTTCTGCTATCAGCATAGGTTGTTGAAATTCATTCCTTCTATTTTAAAACCCCACTCAATTTCCAATCTAGCTTCCCTCAATATACAGTTAGGAAATAATTGGAATAAAAAAGAGTATACATACTTTTCTCACTCTTTTTCCAACCTGGAGCACGTCAATCTCACCATATTCATTTGAAACAGTGAGTTCCTGATCAGTACATATTAATCATTTTCACATTAATAATTTTTAAAGTTCATTCCAGAATTCCTCCGATTCCCTGCCAATGAAGTTCAGGACTTCAAAGGATTCCTGATGCTCTCCTTGAAAATGGTGATCACATTCTGGAGAGTGTTTGGCTTTCTTCTGCTGCTTCAGCTTAACTTAGAATTTGTGCATGAGCAATTGATGAGGTGTTCAATATTCAGTTCTATGCCATGCCTTTGCTGTTGTCATTGATCTCTTTCATCTCTTTCTACTAACAATATAATGAACTTGATTTTGCATCTGAAGATGTTCATGTATCTATAAACATAGTTTTGGTTGTTTGAAGACTGTGTTAGCAATGAAGAAAACATTGGATTGGTGGAAACTGAAAAGTTATCCTGCTTAATTTTAATTTCCTAAACCATATAGTCCAATTATATATTTTCTTTTTGGGATTTCTAACTTTTGCTTTTCAATATCCAATAACAAGCAACATATCTTAGGTTTAGTTTTGTTGATTTCAGATTGAACTTGATCATAAAACTTATCAACCTGCTCTTCCTCTGCATCAGTGATTGGACTATAAACTTAATCATGTAAACATTGTCCATAATATCTAATTAATATGATTTGGTCATTGAGTACATTTGTACTAGTACTGTTTTTTTATATATCTTTCTGATTGAGAAAACAAAACTATTCCTTCTTTGATTTTCATGTTTTGAACAGGCAATAGCATGATCTTCTGACTGAAAGTATCCAATTCAAACCTATTTTAATTTATTGACACCTAAGACAATAAATATTTTTTGACAACATTTCCAGGGGAAAAAAAGCTGAAGCTGCAAGGACAGAATTAGAGTGGTATCAAGGAATTTAAAAAGCATGGAGATAGAAAACTCAGCATAGTAAAAACTGAATTGACTATGTGTAGACAGCACACACAATAATAATATCCCAGTGAGGCATTATCTTGGCATGGTTATGAGCTTGTGCGCTCTGAAGAAGATGAGAGCCATACCAGAAGTTCAACCACACTGGACACATCTCACCAGAGTAGCTACAGAGAGTGTCTGTCCCATAAAACATACAGTGAGACATAATTTACACAAACACATACTGGCTTGGTCATTGCCTGAGTCAACAAGGACTTCACTAGGTGTTAAGAGTTCCTGTACTGACAAATGGGCTACAGGACTCAGGACAGTCGTTCAACTACTGAAGGAAAAACAAAGACAAAACATATTGGATATTCCACTGGGGACAGCAGAATAGAAGAGAAAGAACTGGAGAAAATACAAAATATGAAAACCTGGAAATAGAAATAGAATGACTGTGGCAAAATAAAACAAATGTAGTACCAGGAGTAATAGGTGCAGGGTCCTTGGTGCTTTCTGAGCTTGTTTTCTTCCAAACATATCATTACCCAAAATAATTAACAGCATCAATGTTACTAAGGAACATTGCAACACTAAGGGGTTTGCTCTCAATTTATATTCTAGTGGCTTGCCCTGTCAGTGATGGTGGAGGTGGTCTTGAAGGTTCTTCGGTTGGGCTATTTATTGTTAGCTTGTTTGGCAGTTCCTTGATTGGGGTATTGTTTACTTCTTGGTTGTTGGTCTGATGTTTCTCCTTTATCAGTGATAGATGCTTTGGGTGCAATCCCAAAATATCTGGATCACCATTTGAACACCATCAACATTGACAAAATCACCACCAGTTATTTGCAATAAGCAGCTTTACTTTAATACCATCAACAACAATGTCTCCCTATCCCAGGTCCTTGGGAAAGACTCAATAGGTAGATGAAAATGCCAAATCCAGTGTAAACTTCTGGCCAACTATACAACCAAGTATAATAATTGTATGACATCTGATTCTCAGGGCTGCTCATAACTATCACACAAAGAAACTAAAATGAAATAAATAAATAAAGATAAAAAATGGTCAGTGAGATGAAGTAAGGGATTTCATTGTCCCTTGCCAAGTCTGGGTAAAGATTGAGGTTATACAATTTTCTATGTAGAGCAAAGATCACATTTTCCTGTATGTATTATTTAAATACTGAATTCGTCCTTGCCATGTGAAATGAAGTCTTCTTAGCAGTAGCATCTTGGTTGTGAATCCATTCTGGCATCTCCATTTTTTTTGGCTCTAAGTTTTACTCAACTAAAGTTTTTGAGAAGGTCCTTGCTGATTTAATATCATTTTCATCTAAGTCATTTTTATTTTCTGTTTTTGATTACTCTAATTTGTATTTCTAATATTGTACCTGTTTGAGGTTTTGCTTTGTTAATACATGGAGACTATAAAATGATATATTGGAATAGAATAGAATAGAATAGAATAGAATAGAATAGAATAGAATAGAATAGAATAGAATAGAATAGAATAGAATAGAATAGAATAGAATTTTATTGGCCAAGTGTGATTGGACACCCAAGGAATTTGTCTTGGTGCATATGCTCTCGGTGTACAAAAAAGAAAAGATACATTAGTCAAGAATCATAAGGTACAGCAATTAATGATAGTCATAGGATACAAATAAGCAATCAAATCATATTAGGAAACAGTCAATATAAATCGTAAGGATACAAGCAACAAGGTTACAGACATACAGTCATAAGTGGGAGGAGATGGGTGATAGGAACGATGACAATTAACATGAGTCTTATATCTACTCACAAGCAACATTTCCACTGAGTCGAACTATAATGTACTGAGTTGTACTGTATCTCTGGTATTTTGGATGTAAAATAGAACTATTTGTTTCTAAACTTCATTGAGGATCAAAACCAGTTGTCCAAACTATGATTTTTAGATTAAGTTCACCTTGGGACCCATCACATGAAAATTCCAGTGAGTGTGTAATTTTTGAAAGCATTGAAGATGTCTTAACTGCTTGCAGTCTATAGCAGGGTAGAAGGGAGAATGAAACAAAGGAAGGAAGAAAGGAAAGAAGGAAGGAAGGAAGGAAGGAAGGAAGGAAGGAAGGAAGGAAGGAAGGAAGGAATAAATTATGGTTGGTTTGCTCCCTGATACCTCTGGACCATTCTCTGACCCTCTTCTGACTTTAACCACAGTTCAGTGGGAGAAATTAACATCAATCTTTTCAATATCTTTCCTTAAAACACACACACACACACCCTGTTGTGACATGATTTTGCTTTCAGGGGTTATCTTCTGTGAGAATGGACGGTCTGTGCAACCTTGAAGAGGCACATCCAAAGCCTTTGTCAGCTCTGCAATGTTCAGCATCTCTGTTTCGCTTGGCATTTTGCCATAAAAGTGAAAGGCAGGAGCGGGGGCAAAGGAATGTAGAGTAGTAGAATGGAGCATGGGAATGTGAGACAAATGGCGGGAGGAGGAGACAGCTTTGACAGAAACCAGAGGTGCCAAGACTGGAATGAAAAATTCATCAAGGACACCTGGCCTGAGAACGGAGTGAGAAATTGCATCGAGTGGTGCCAAACATCCAAGTGGTTCCAAAAACATCTAAGCAACCTGCTATTGGACACTGATGGCCTGGACAAAGGGAATAGTGTCATGGAAAGGGGAAAAGTGTAACCTTTGTGCCAGAACACTCAGATCTAGTCTTGGTTTGGCTACAACCACTAATCCTTAGTAAAAGTACCTATCACTTCAAACAAATGTAGTCAAAGGTCTTTCTTTCCTAGGGACCTGAATGGGATTGCTCTGACAGCCTTCCTGGGCAATACAGCATTGCCAACAATCTATCAATAAGCATTTTTTTGACTATGAATGCTCAACATTTTGTACAGCAAATAAAAATTGACTAGAAGTAAATAACCATTTTTGACTAACCCAAAGAGATAGTTTGAAATCTATTTCTTAACTTTTTTAAAAAAAATTACTGTAAATGTTCTGCCTGAAGAAGATGTCTTCCTATTTGTGTGAATACTGCACACAATTCAGGACAACTGAAGTTATACTTTAGAAGTTCTTTGACATCCAAAGTAGCAGAGCAAAAGGTGGAGCTCCAGTCTATTGACAAAGTTCTTTGTAGGATTTCATTAATTAAGCCAAAGAATACAAAATATGTGAAACTAGCCCTTATAGCAAATTTGCCTATATCACTGTAAAGGCAATGAGAGGTGATAGCTTGGCAGTTTGGTGAAACAGTTAGAGACAACCTAGACCCTTGGGGGAAAAGAGGGTTTCAAATACAGTCAAGAGTACCAGAAGAAGCAGGGGTGAAATCCAGCAAGTTCTGACAGGTTCTGGAGAACTGGTAGCGGAAATTTTGAGTAGTTCGGAGAACCAGCAAATACCACCTCTGGCTGGTCCCAGAATGGGGAATGGAGATTTTGCAATATCCTTCCCCCAGGAGTGGATTTTGCAGTATCCTTCCCCTGGAGTGGGATGGGAATGGAGATTTTGCAGTATCCTTCCCCTGCCACGCCCACCAAGCCACACCCACAGAACCGATAGTAAAAAAAAATTGAATTTCACCACTGAGAAGAAGCTCTGTGGCAGATAGGCAGATGTTGATAATTATGGAGAGAAGGACCATATGTTGAAGAAGCCAGTCAAGCTGTAAGGTAGATCTGGGGATGATAATTCCATGCATGAAATTTAATGGCATAAAATATTCAGCATGTAAGACTTGCTTATAGAACTTATAGCTTATAGAAACAATAGAGACAGGCAGAGTCACCTCTAGATGAGATGTGCAACATACAAGTCAAACAAACAAACAAACAAACAAACAAACAAACAAATAAGAGTACCTTTGATGCTTGAACATTTGTATCTAAAATAACTTGCACAAAAAAATGTATTTACCTATTTCTACTTATCTGTTCCCTGTTTAAGACCTCAGTGTTTAATTTGATCCAGGAATATGCGACTAGGACAAGCACATATATTGTTGGCGGATCTGGAAATTTCAGTTATAAGGCAAGGATGGTTTTACTTTATTTAACATACTAAGTTTTTCTTCTGTAAAAAAATAAACCAAAGCAATTAGCCAAATACTATTTTTCCTAGATGGGGCTCACTGAGAAAACAACAGAGCTATCTATTTATCACTTTATGAAGATATTAAGAAAGCAATATTTTAAATACATTTCAAGAACCTGTGTCAACAGTGTAAGAAGACAATATTGTCCCAGTGAGTGAAATTAGTCAAGATAAATTATTGATGATAAATTAAATCAAGAATAAGAGTTCACAATCGACTTGAAATATCATATATAGAAAAAAGGACACTTGGTTGAATACAGCCTGCTGTAAAATATAATAGACAAGGACAAAGCAGTGTGAGATGGTTTGGAGTGGATATAAGTACAGACTTTAGAAGAAGGTTTAAAGCACATTGCTTCATCGAGGATTTCTAAAATGTTAATATTTTAATATTAAAAGTTCATTATTTTAGTTTTTAATTTTTTATATTTAATCTTAATCATGTTTATTTTTATGGCATTTTAATAAGCCATGCATGACTGTTAAAGGAATAGGTGGCCTATAATTTTTCTAAATAAATCAATAGATGATGAGTATGTGACTGACTGTTAGCATGACTAAAATCCTTAAAAATTACATTTCTGCATCGGAATCCTAGGTCACATTAATTCTGATTCTACAATGGGGGGGGGGGGAAGGAACATTGGGAGAAATTATATTAATCAAAGAGAAAACATATGATATTAATAATAATTTACTTTATCTAATATAGAATTCGTAATTAAATCATTTGATTTATTTAATAAATAAAATAAATTACTTACAAGATATTTCTGGTCTTAAATCTAACAGATTTCAGAATAGACAGTTAAGCCTATATATTTTTCAATTAACAATTGACTTCCATATAATCTCTATCCATATGACACATTCAGATTACAGAATCTTGAAATTGTTTTAGCAATCTATGTTGTGAATGTAAGCAGCTTGCCCTATCTGACATACAAGGCATTCAATTTCCTCTGCTTTTCAAAGTTGGGAGAATTCATTTAGCACATTTTTCAAATGCTAATTGCCATAGAATATTAACTAATACTCATGCTTTTAGAAGATTATCAGAGTTATACATTTCTCCCGTAGTTTCTTTGTATTCAAATCAAATGTGCAAAGCTACTCTTATTAAAGCACATGTCAACCTTGAGACAGTAATTGATCTTGTTTTAATTTCAATTTGCTTATTCTTGTTTTAATATACATTTGTTTCCTTTAGAATTAGAGAAGTGAACTTCAAGATATAGAAACCAAGTGACTGGATGCTTTATGTTGTTGGAGGCAATTAGAAAAATGTGGCAGTTGAAACATTATACATATATGCTGACATGCCTTTGCTTCTGCCCTTACAAATGATGTGGGGGCCATTTCTTCATATTACATACACGAAGAAATGGCCCTCACGTCATTTTTAAGGACAGAAGCAAGCAACTATTTTTATATCAGAACATTATTGGATAACAATGTTTCTATTTAGCATTCAGTTTCATAATCCTCACTCATATCCTTTTATTGTTATGAAAGTCACTGCCAAGAATTCACAAGAGTTTTTTTTTCCCCCAAGGGAAGTTCTTCTAAGTATATCTGTTTTCTTTCTTCTGCTTCACATGTGAGTAACACCTCAGCTTTACAAATCCCTGTGACTTCTCCTTTTGGTGGGGTGATATGCCGCATGTTCTTGAAAGAGCTAAACAGAGAGGATCAGAAACTGAACGCTCTTAAATATCTTCCTTTGTTTTCCTCGTATAATCACTGTTTGACCATGTCCTTCTTAGAAATGTGAGTAATCCTTTGTTCTAGGTCATTTTCCAAAATGAAAGTTTGTTTTGGAAAGAAACTGTTACTTAACAAAACCATTTGAAAGCATCCCTATTACTTTTGTGTGATGGTAGGCACGACTGTTATTTTTGTTTCTTTAAAACAGAAAACAGGGATGTCACTGCAGGAACTGGAACAAAAGTTTCTGTAAATTCTCAACTTCGTTACCTGCAAAAATCACTGGTAATGTTATTCCTGGCCTCCCTTTCAGTTCGGGGAGACTGATTCCTATCAGTGATGGAATGCAGCTGGTTTAACAACCGGTTCGGTGAGCATATGCTTCACACTGAAAATGGAGCATTTAGAAGCTCAGCTGCTTACGTTCCAAGTCATCAATGGTAAGTAGAACAGCGAAGGGGGGGGGGGAAATCAGCTGTGCCACACATTTGAGATGAGCTAGAAAGCAGGAAATAAAGGACAGGATAGAGCAGGGGTAGGTGGGCGGGGCCAGCTACTGGTTCACCCAAACTGGTGCAAACCGGCTGAATTCCACCTCTGATTCCTATGGAACAAAAGCAGATGGACACCAGAATAATTACCCAATGTGCATTGGTATAGTGGAAAATGTTGTGCCTTTTAGAATAGATAGAATATAATTCTTTATTGGCCAACTGCGATTGGACACACAAGGAATTTTTCTTTGGTGCATATGCTCTCAGTGTACATAAAAGAAAAGATACGTTTATTCAAGAATCATAAGGTACAACACTTAATGATAGTCATAGGGCACAAACAAGCAATCAAATCATACTAGGAAACAATCAATATAAATCATAAGGATACAGCAACAAGTTACAGTCATATAATCATAAGTAGGAGGAGATGGGTGATAGGAACAATGAGAAGATTAATAGTAAAAGTAATACAGACTTAGTGAATAGTTTGACAGTATTGAGGAAATTGTTTGTTTAGCAAAGTGATGCTGTGATTTTCTACTGATAGAACAAAAAAGACAACAGAGTCATAAATTGGATTTCCTGTTGTTTTCTGTACTGAAATTTCCAGAAGACTCAATTTTGGAGAGACTGCAATATATACAGGGATGCTTAATCAATGAATGATAACAGTAATGCAATTCAGTGCAGGTCATAAGCTGTGCTAAAAAGGCTAAGAGTATGCTATAAATGCTAGTTATAGATTAGACCTGTGTAAATCCACACCAATATGGTTCAAAATGGAGATGCAAGATTGGGAGAGAGTATCATTTGATTAGAATGTGGGTACCAAAATTTAAATGCAAACAATTTTTATTTGAGCTGATTCATGATTCAAGTTGATAAAAGATTTGTCTGCAGATCATTATAGGGAAACATCAAAAGTTTTTCAGCTGTTTCAATTTTTGGCAGAATGAAATGAAAAATTGCAATAATAGAAGACTTTTAAGAGGAGAACTCAGTTTCAATTTGATATCTTTAAAGGCTCCATTGTAATAAATTTTAAAGTATTCCTTCTGCAACTGGAAAGATCTACTGAGGTTGGGATGGGGCAAAAAGATCAAGATGGCATCCACAACCATATGGGAGCCTTGGTGGCATAGCAGACTAATGCATTGTTAAGTAACACCAGCTGCCTGCAGTTACTGCAAGTTCAAATCTCACCAGGCTCAAGGTTGACTCAGCCTTCCATCCTTTTGAGGTAGATAAAATGAGGACCCGGTTTGTGGGGGCAATAAGATGACTTTGTGTATATATATATATATATATATATATATATATATATATATATATATATATATATATATATATTTATATATATAAAAAACATGGGGGGGCGAAAGCCCTACTAAGCAGGTATATACAAAAGTATGAAGGCTATTGCTTAACGCATTGTAAGCCACCCTGAGTCTCTGGAAAAGGGCGACATATAAAATCAAACCAATAAATAAATATGTAATGAGCCTGACACCTGTTAATACCTAATAGGGAGTTTTATATCTGCCACTATTATGCAGATTTTTCAAAAATAATCCAAGAGCACCTACGGGATTGGTCAGCCTTGACCCCATATTATGAATGTTGAGAGCTGAGTTGAATTTCCATCTTGTTGGCAAGGCCAGAACAGGGCTCTAACATTTCATTAGCATAAGAGAAAGCAGAAATTCAAGTTATTTTATGGCCATGGGTAAGAAGCCAAGAGCTGAGAAAATGATTGTAAATGCAAAATTCTATCACCCCAAAAGAGCTCTAATAGGCTGAGAGTTATATGAAGTAACATAGTTTGAGTAATCATATTATTGTAAGTCATCCCATTAGCATAGCATAGCTGGCTGGAGAATTCTGGGAGTTGAAGTCCACAAGTCTTAAAGCTGCCAAGTTTGAAGACCTCTGCATTAGACTATTAACTTTTCCCTGGCATTTTCTGTACATGTACTGTCTTTATAGACGAGGTTGGCATAGTGGTTAAAAGCATCAGGCTGGAAACTGGGAAAGAGTGAGTTAAAAATCGTATACATGAAGAAAACTAGGTGATTTGGGCCCAGTTAGTGTCACACAGTTCTTGGAACAAGGCAAAGGCAAACTATTGTCAAAATCTGCCAAGTAATCTCTGGCAGTGTCCAGGTGGTCACCAGCAGTCAAACTAACTGAAGACAGAGAAACAAATTCCCCCAAGCAAATGATATTTTAAATCTCTCCCAAGGCTACAAAATGGTTGGAAATAATCTTATCTGATTCACTGCTCTAAAGTCAGTTATTGCTTCAATTTGTGGTTCTGCTTCATTGGAGTGATTTAATTGAAAATCTTTTTCATAGCAATCCTATTTGTGATAATGTTTACAGCTCAGCAATCTATTCATAAATATTACATATAGTCACTTCAGTAGCAAAATAAGGGATCTGAGCATCCACAGAGGATGTCCAAAAGTCAAGATAGTGGCTACATCTATACAATCAACATTCCATCCATTTTAAGGGACAGACCTTGGATCTCATGATTGCAGCTGCCATCTTGATATTTTTAACTCCAAATCTCCTATAGATGCCTCTGCCCAGAGCTTCAATGGTCCAAACTGCTACGTGGACAGGAGCTGGAGCACAGGAACAGGAACTTGCCCCATCACATAGTGCTTGGGTCTCGAACCTGGGGTGACAGTTTTCCAACTGATAAGCTCAGCATCTTTAACCACTGTGCCCCCTTGATTACATTTAATTCTTTATAATACAGTGACTGCAGCCAGGAAATTAAAAGATGTTTTCTCCTTGGGAGGAAAGCTATGGCAAACCTAGACATCATACTAAAAAGCAGAGACAACATCTTGCTGACAAAGGTCTGTATAGTCAAAGCTATAGTTTTTCTAGTAGTAATTTATGACTGTGAGGGTTGGACCATAAGGAAGGGTGAGCACTGAAGAATGGATGTTTTCAAATTGTTTTGGAGAAGACCCTTTAGTGTCCCTTGGACTACAAGGAGGTCATATCAGTAATCCTAAAGAAATCAGCCTTGACTGTTCTTTGGAAGACAAAATATTGAAGCTGAAGCTCAAATACTTTGGCCATCAAATGAGAAGAGAGGACTCAATGGAAATGACCCTGCTGTTGGGAAAGGTGGAAGGCAAAGGAAAAGGCAGCAGAAGAAGAGATAGTTAGATAGTGTCATCAATGCAATGAACATGAATTTGGGCAAACTTTAGGAAATAGTGGAGCACAAGGGGCCTGGTGTGGTATAGTCCATGGGGACACAAAGAATCAGACATGGCTTAGTGACTCAACAACAAATGCTTTCTTTCCACTTTTTAAACTGAATTATAAACTTACTAAATCTTCATTTTAAGCATATGGCTTGCTGGCTTCTGGCTCATAGTTAACTTGTGAGCTATGATGGTGTGGTCAAACATATGCTTTCCCTGCCTTCTGTTCTTATGGGATTGCTTTTGATCATGCCTATTAGATATTTGCACATCTGACAGGTGCATTTGGTGCTTGAGGTCATGTGCTTGAGATGATGTATCTCTATGTGACAGAAAAGCATGTTCTTTGTAAACCTAGACTTAGATCAATGAATGTGTGTATATATCTATTTATATCAGCGCTTATTCAAGGCTTGAATTGCATATTCAGTAGGACAAGAGGTTCTATCAGATTTCCATATTGCAAACTAAAGAGAGAAACAAATAGCTCATTTCTTCTCATTTTGAAGAAAAACCCAAGGCAATGTATGCATCTATTATGAGGTGAGGTTCAGAAGAGATAGTTGGCTCCAGATTTAAATTTATTATTTAAAATTGTTGTAGTTGATTGGATATTTTTATTTATTCTATCTGCTTTCTTATGTATACCTGTGTGATATATTATATAACCTAGATCATAGCAGGAACAACTTCGAGTACTGGGTTGAAAAACCTTTCTCCATATTTCTAGAATCCTTTGGTGTGTATGTTTAGGAAGATTTGGGGGAAGAGTAAATGATGGATTGAATGTAAAATAATGCTGGAAAGGAAGCAGCCACCATCTTTCTCTCTGCCCCCTGTATTGTTGCTGGCAATGAAGTTGCAGCCTGCTGTAAAATACTTTGTTGCAATATTTTCAGGATCAGACTCAATAAAGATAATAGGAGTTAGAGCTTTAAATATATTTCTTTTTAATTATGATAGGCATTCTATATTCACTGAATATTCAAGGTAGAAGCGACGAGAATGGTGAGGGTGGCTCCTTATATATACAAGGGGTGGAGCTAGGAATGGGAGTGGTAAGTTATGAATACATTAAAGTCCAAAGAATAAGTTAACCTCTGATGTTCCATATATACATTATTTACACATTGGAGAATAAGGCATTTACATCTGACAAATCCCCCTCTAAATGCCGGTTCGTTACACAACACCAATTACATTCTGATTCAGGACAATATAATACATATAATTTAGAAGTTAAATATTTGTGTTGTTTAGAAGGTAAGGGTTTTGTTAATATGTCAGCTAATTGTTCAGAAGTATCGCAATGTATCGCTTTAATGAATCCGTCTTGAGACAGTTGTCTCACATGCTTAAACTTTATATCAATATGCCTGGACCTTTGTCCAATTGCATCGGATCTGGATATTTCAATGGCCGCTTTATTGTCTTCATGCATAATAAATGGTAAGGTGGGTTTCCTCCAAACATCAGTGATCAGATCATTGAACCATACAAGGTTATTTGCAGCCTTGGACAAACAAACATATTCCGCTTCTGTAGTAGAAGTGGCTACTAGTTCTTGTTTACCAGTATACCAGTAAACTGGACAATCATTCAATAGAAAAACATAACCAGAAGTACTCTTTCTGCATGATGTATCACCAGCCCAATCTGCATCAGCATAACAAGTAATTTTTGGTTCTCTGTCATTATTGGGTTCCAACATTAAACAAAAATCTAATGTACCCTTCAGATATCTTAGAATTCTTTTGACAGCTTCCCAATGATACAAGGTTGGTTTACTAACATATCTTGACAATAGATTGAGAGGTAATGCAATATCTGGCCTAGTCCAATTAGATATATAAAGGAGTGAACCTATAACTGATCTGTAAAATGTGTTGTCTTTAAACTCAGGGGAAGATTCATCAGTGTTTCTAAGAAAATCAGTTTGCATAGGGGTGTCACAGGTTTTAGCATTATTTAAGTTACATTTGTTTAGGAGTTCGATGATTTTATCTTTCTGTGTAAGTTTGAATCCCCTTTTAGTTTTGTTAATTTGCACACCAAGGTATTTATTCACTTTACCCAGAGATTTCAGTGAGAAGTGTTCATTTAACTTATTTACAAAGATTTCCCTGCTCTCTTTATGCTTTCCAATGTATAAAATATCGTCCACGTAAATTAATACAAATTCAATATGATCATTACTCTTTTTTACAAAGAAACAGTTATCAGCAGTGGTGGCGTTGAAATCCATGGTCTTAAGTACTTTTACCAAGCAATCGTACCATCTTTTGCCGGATTGCTTTAATCCGTACAGACTCTTATTTAATAACCAAATTTCGTTCTTATTAGTGTATTGACTGTGTGGTGCTCTTACATATATTTCCTTATCTAATTTTGCATGTAAGTATGCGGTCTGTATGTCATATTGGAATACGTCCAGATTGAGTGCAGATGCTACTACAAGGGCAGTTTTGACACTCTCTGTTCTCACTGTGGGTGAATATGTATCAGTATAGTCTTCTGGATATTTTTGTGCATAGCCTTGTGCAACTAGTCTAGCCTTGTATAAGGTATTGCCTCCTTCTAAGTTCTTAATTTTATAAATCCACCTGGTACCTATAATTGTTTTATCCTTAGGTGCGATCGCAGGTGTGAATACATTTAATCCTTGTAAACTTTCCATCTCTTTTTCCATAGCTAGTTCCCATTTTTCTCTTTCTTCATGTGGAAGTTTCAATACTTCTTCATATGTATTAGGTGTTATTTGTTCTCCATTCATATGCATTATGTAATCTTTGTATTTATTTGGTATTTGGTTTCTATTGTTTCTAATAGTTCTTTCAGGCTTGCTATGGTTATCATGCAAATATCTAGCTTCCTTTTTTGTTAATGTGTCTGTCTTTATTTTATGCTGACTATTAGTCCAAGTTTTGGTTTTGTTCTTACTTTTGTTAATATTTTGATTTTCTGTTGTTCCTTCCTCGCAAGATATCGTATCTTTACATTTATTAGGAAATATTTCATTAAGGTGCAATTTTGACCAATTGGCCTGTTCATGGAACACAGCTGTTCTGGATACTATAAATTTGTTATTACTATCAATAAATCTGTACCCTTTGGTTCCAGTTTCGTATCCCATGAATCTTAATCTCCTGGATACGTTTTCTCCCTTTCTCCTCAATTGTTTAGGTATGTGTACGTCTGCAGTGACTCCAAATATGTGCATGTGTGATAATTTGGGTTTTCTATTGTACATCACCTCATATGGTGTCTTATTCACAATACTGGACCAGGTTCTATTTTGAGTGTAATTCGAATAATGTAATGCCTCTGACCAAAATTGTTTGCCTAAACCAGCATCCTCTAATGTGCACCTAATCATGGTTTGTAGTGTGGAATTTTTCCTCTCTGCAACTCCATTTTGAAATGCAGAAAAAGGATTGGACGTGAAATGTAACATTCCTCTATCCTTTAACCATTGGGAGAATTCTTTAGACATGAACTCACATCCCCTATCTGTCATAATTTGCTTTATTCTGATATTATGTTGTGTTTCTATACGTTTGTAGAATTCCTTAAATTTCTGAAATGTTTCATCCTTGTGCTTTAATGTGTAAACAAAACCATATCGGCTGTAGTCATCCACTATTGTTAGGAAGTAACGTTTTCTATAGGTAATTGAGGGACTTAATGGACCAACTAAGTCCATATGTACCAAATCAAAAATATTGTTAGTTGATCTGTTAGATTTTTTTGGTCTGGGACTGGTTTTTAGTTTGGTGGACTTACATACTGAGCATTCCAAATAATTTTCACAATTTTTTATTTTGACACCTTCTGCGTGTTCAGTCATTTTTTGTACTACAGGAAAGCTTGCATGTCCTAACTTCCTGTGTAAGATGTGAGCACACTCATCATGAATTGGTTTACCTATTTTTGGTTTCTTTTCCTTGTATGTATTTTTGTGATCATGAGTTATTCTACACTCATCATTGTCACTGTTACTGACATTTTCATCATCTGCTTCAATACAATCTTCCATATTTGAATCAATGTTATGTAAACATCTTTCTTTAGTTATCAGATAGGGTAGACCTCCTTTTATCATTACAGTACCTACATTTGTTTTGTTCTTTTCTATAGTTGCTTTCCCCTTTGAGAAAACTATATTGATATCAGATTCTCTGCTTAATTTTATGGCACTTAGTATGTTGTGAGGTATTTCTGGGATTAATAATACCCCCTCTATTTTCCCTAGACCAGGCAAGGTCACATTTCCTTTGCCTAGTACTTGAACCTTTTCTTGATTAGCTACCTTTATCACAAACTTATCTTCTATAAATGAAGATAATATACTTTTGTTGTTGGTGGTGTGATTTGTTGCACCAGAATCAATAAGCCAATTGTTATTCTCATCCTGCTGTGTTCTGGTGCTGTCTTGTTTATTTAGCCCATTCAGTGACCCAGATTTCCTCTCTTTTGAATTTTCTCTACCCCTTCTACCTTCTTTGTAATTTGGTGGACTTCTATATTTGTGTCTATCTGTGGAAGATTGTCTGTAATTATATTTGCTCCTATATTCTGGTCTATGTCTCTCTCTTGAGACTTTGGGGCAGTCTCTTCTACTATGTTCCCTGGATCCACAATTGTAGCATCTAAAGGCCTCATTATGTTTATCTTGAAAGACTACTTTCCTAAAAGGTTTGTGGTCTGTTTGGTTACTGGATCGATTTTTTCTTGAATTGTCTTCTGCTATCAATTTGTTAGATAGACTTTCTATGGATAAATATCCCAAATTAATGGTATCTAAGTGTGACATAAAGCTATCCCATGATGGATCAAGTGAATTGATAATAACACTTTTCATTGTTTGATCTGAAATCACTTCCCCCCTCAATTGTAGCTCAGCTCTTATTTTGTTTAGATTTATCAAATGCTCACTTATAGAAACCCCTGGTTTTACTCTAGAGGAAAAGAAATCCTTAGACATTCTTGTGGTTGTAGCTACGCTATCGCTGTGAAATAGATTAAACATGCATTGAATTATTTCTGATACAGTTAGGTTTGGTTTGATGCTATGATACATTGCAGGAGACACGCTAGATATTATTATGAAAAATGCTCTATGATGTAAACAATCTATTTTTAAAGTCCAAGGTCTTCTTGGAGGGCTAGTTATAAAGAATAGTAAATTTTCTTTCATGAAAATAACCTGAAGCTGTTGATACCACTCTTGTAAATTAATGCCATCAATTCTAAGTTTTGGGAAGTCACTGGGTAAGTTACCTACATTATTCTGTCCATTACTTACAACCTGGGGCAGTCCGTGATCTCTCAAGTGCAGGAAATTACAGAACGGCATTGGGATGCTTGCAATGAGTCTGCGCGGTTCTCTGGCCAGTTCAAGTCCTTCTGGGTCGTCTACGTAGTTTCGCACATGCGCGTTGCTCATTTCTTCTTTGGTGGCGTCGTGGAAGGTTCTCTCCCTTTCAGCTCTCTCGATCCGCTCCTCCTCAGATGAGTCGGTCTCTGGCTCGGTTTTTGGGGTTCTGGTGGTGGCGACGGTTCTTTTCTTCTTTTTGTGTGCGTTGGTATTCGATTTTGTCTGTGGTGTAGGGCGAAATCGGCATGGCTCTCTGGGCTCGGGCGTCGTCGCTTTCGAAGTCAGGATGGGAGCGTGCAGGTCTTGAGTCGCCGGTTTGATTTCTTGCTTCTTCGTAGATGTCTTGGTAATTTTCAGTCTTGGCCCAAAAGCAGCAAAAAGCGTTTTCATTGCTGATTTTACTTGAGATTTTGTTAAATCGTCTTCACTTTCTGATTTTGGATCATCTGAAGAGTTTGAGACTTCTTTCTCACTTTCTTCGTCTGATAGTGTTTTTCGCGCCAGAAATTTTGAACTGAGCGTTTTGATTGGCTCTGCTCCATTCTCTTTTGAAGTTCGTTGAAACCAAGATGGCTGCCATTCAAAATTTCGCGCGGGATCACATCTTTTCTTTTTAACAACTATTTTCTCAGTAGTCATCTCACTTACGGTTTTTTGATCTTTGGGTTTTTCTTTAATGACGTTTTTCTCTCTCGCTGCTCCGCTGTTCTTCAGCATCTCCTGGAGGTCCGCGATGAGACTTTCATCATTCTTTTGGCTTTTTAGTATCTTTAATATCTCTGACCTGAGTTCGTTATTTTCTATTTCGATTTCTTTCTGGTCATTATTTTCACTCATTAGTTCTTCTTCTTCAGTGGTGTATTCTTCGGATTCTCTCGAAATCGCATTGGTGGATTCGTTGATCATCTCTTGATCAGTTTCTATTTCTTTGCTGTAGGCCCTGGTGTTGGGCCTATCTTTCTTGGACATTTTTAATTACTTATTGAGTCAATTAACCATCCTCTGCTACCAGCTTGTTGCAATATTTTCAGGATCAGACTCAATAAAGATAATAGGAGTTAGAGCTTTAAATATATTTCTTTTTAATTATGATAGGCATTCTATATTCACTGAATATTCAAGGTAGAAGCGACGAGAATGGTGAGGGTGGCTCCTTATATATACAAGGGGTGGAGCTAGGAATGGGAGTGGTAAGTTATGAATACATTAAAGTCCAAAGAATAAGTTAACCTCTGATGTTCCATATATACATTATTTACACATTGGAGAATAAGGCATTTACATCTGACATACTTCCTCTTATTGCATTTTGTAGAAACACAGAATTTTGATGAGCTATTGTAGATTTACTGTGTTGGTTTAGTGGCAAAGCGTTGAGAAACAAGAAAAGACAGGTGGAAAATCCTTTGCTGTGTTACCTTAATAGCAACCTCCATCAAAAACCATTAGCATGCTAGCTGGGGAATTCTGGAAGTTGTAGGCCACATATCTTGAAGTAGCTTAGGTTAAAAAACATGGCTCTAGAAATTAATGGAAAGAAATAGAGAAACAATGTAATCCTAATGTATGAAATATTTCAAAATATTTCAGAATATTTCATATCATAGTCTACACAGACATTTTAAACAGTCTGAATTACATGGATCAACAATCTCATTGGTATAGGTTTTCTGGATGCTTAACATTGGATATATCCTGAGATAGAAATACAGTGAATCAATCTCCTATTCGTCAGTTGAAAAATAAATAGGTTTATTATCTGTCCTTCAGGATTTCTTTCTTCCTAGTGTTTTCCAGCAAATGCAGGCTCTGCTATTTTTTTCTTCAGTCAGAATTCAAAACAATGACAATTTCTTCAAAATGCTTATTCAATTGTTCTGTCATCTTTTAAATAAGACATTCCAAAGATGCTTTTTCCAAAAGGCAACTGGACTTTCTTGGTTTTCTTTGAAAACATTTAGCTTCTCACCCAAGAAGTTTCATTAGTTCTAACTAATTGGTGGCGAATGGAAGAATTTATATTCTTTGCAGTCATGGGAGAGCTGAAAGGACTGCATTGTAAATATGAGACTGGTGGCATTGTATTCCTCCCTCTCTGTTGAAGGAGAGCTGTTTTCAACTATCCCGTTCAGTCATCTGGAAAAGAAAGACTCTTGGCCATTTGTTTTGCCAAGAGTTTACTTTACTGAAGCTTAAATGATTACAGAAATAGCATAAGCTGAATCTAAAGTTTTCCTGTGAAAGCAACAGAAAGGAAGTTCCCTCCACCCCCCATCTCCCAGTTATCTGTAAATGTCCAATCAGGTGCTTATATATTGTTCAGGAAATAGGTACTTGGTTTCCAGCTCTGCATATCGTTAATGACCTTGGCTCAGAACTTGGCTTCTCAAATGGCTCATCTACATGGGGCTCCCCTTGAAGATGCTCTCTACATGGGGCTCCCCTTGAAGAGCACTGGTCCAGAATGCGGCCACGCGGGTGGTTATGGGCGCAACTCGTTGTGCCCATGTGACACCCCTCCTGCGCGAGCTGCACTGGCTCCCAGTGGTCTTCCGGGTGCGATTCAAGGTGTTGGTCACCACCTTTAAAGCGCTCCATGGCATAGGACCCAGGTACCTTCGAGACCGACTTCTGCCACCAATAGCCTCCCACCGGCCAATTCGCTCCCACAGAGAGGGTCTCCTCAGGGTGCCATCGGCCAAGTTATGTCAGCTGGCGACACCCAGGGGGAGGGCCTTCTCTGTGGGAGCCCCAGCCCTGTGGAATGAACTGCCCCCAGAAATGCATAAGATCTCCGACCTCCGGGTATTGCGTTGTGCACTCAAGACCCTATTGTTCCACCAGGCTGGGCTATCAACATAATAATTTTAAATTATTATGTTTTAAATTTCTGGGGTTTTAAATTGAGCTGAATTTTAAATTATTTTAATTGATGTTTGTCTTGTGCTTTTAATAGGCTGTACACCGCCCTGAGTCCTTCGGGAGAAGGGCGGTATAGAAATAAAATTATTATTATTATTATTATTATTATTATTATTATTATTATTATTATTATTATTATTATTATTATTATCTAGGCTTCCATCCTTCCCTTTCTTCACATTCAAATCCCCCCCGCCGCTGCCACATGCTAATGTCTGGGTGCTGGTTTATAAAGGTTGGATAGATTAAATGAAGCCATGATAGCTGTTCAATGTTAACATAAATGGCTTCTTTGACTCCTCTTTCAAACCAGTGATCCCCTCTCTCCAGAATGTGAACTTTATTGTCTTCAAAAGAATGGCCCTTGTCTTTCAGATATAGATGGACTGCTGGATCCTGTCCTGATAGGTTTGTTCTCTGGTGTTATGCCATATGGTTGTGAAGTGGATGTTTTGTTTCCCAAATGTACAGGTCCGCACATGTGTCACTGTATTGCATTGCATATATCATATTGCTCTGCTTGTGTCTGAATGTTTTGTCTTTGGGGTGGACAAGCTGCTGTCTTAGCGTAATCCTGGGCTTAAAGTGTGCACATAAGTGTATGCGCTCTTAAATAAAAGTGAATTCATCTGTATACTTCCCCGAAAATGATTTCAATAGCTGAAGAGAAGATATGTATACTGTGTTGTGACATTTCATATTGTGGGAAACCCTTCAAAAGCATTTTAAAGATAACCACAATTGCCTTCCCCTTCCACTGAACTCATAAGGCTAAGAACAGGTAACTTTTGTTATGGAATTCAGTGTGGATTCCCAGGAAGGATGGAGCAAAAGACAGTGAGATTTGTGTGAGAGTAAGAGGGTGAACACGACTGGTCCCAAATAGTTCCCAGAATATAGGCTTTATCTAGATAAAGGGAAGACAGTTCCTCCCTAGGAGTTCTGATTATAACTTTAATGATACAAGTGCATTGTTTTAGCTTGACATTAAAAATCAATTGTTAGATTAAGTTATAGAAAAGCTTATAAAGCTCATTTAATTTTTAAATCATGAATATATATGACAAAAAGATTGAATATCTTTTCATATGAGATTGAAATACAATAATTAAGCTGCTCAATAAAAAATATAAAATATATTTGTAAAATACATATTTTGGTTATATTCTAAAAAAATGTAGGTTTCTATCCTTTTGCAAATATTTTTTAATTTCTTGATAACGTACATTTAGTAGTCTGGTCTCACAGTTTTCCATACAAAACCTTTCCCACTAATATTATTGTTTGTTGAATTATAGCGTTGGAATAAAATTCATGTCCCTTGTATGTTTTTTTTTCTCCTGCTGATCCAAATATTGCTACAAAAAGGACAAATGGTAAAAAGAAATATTTTTATTAAATTATTTGAAAAATCAATAAATATTTAGTTGACTGGTTTTAATAATATTGTACATCACAAACAATTGGAACCTTTTCTTGTATTGGTCAAGACTGCTGGTTCTTAATAGTTTGCATGTTTATGAGACATATAACAAAACACTGCAATGCAATCCCGTGTACTTTTTTTTTTTTTTTACAATTGCTAGTAAAGTCACAGATATATTAAAAGACAGATATATTAAAAGACAGATATATTAAAAGACAGATTTTAAACAAGTTGTTCAGTTTCAATATGATCTTACATATGCCCACTCAAAAAGACCTCATACTCTCCTAGAAAACTAGGCAGAAGACTACAGCCTAGATTATGTTTACATTTTAAAGGGCAAATCATTATATTTTCTTCACAGCTTCTATTTTCAGAGACAACAGATTAAACTGATATATGGAGGGTGAATGGAAATGCCAATATTTCTAGCTCCTTATTGTTTTGGTCCATAAATGTCCAGCAGCTGTTTATCCAGCAGAATTGAATATATAAATCAGGATTATAATTTTATTTGCAATTATGTCACCAGCTGAAGGGCAGATGTACATTCCTTTGGAGCTTAAACCTCAAAAGATAGAGAGAAAGAAGGGACAGTTGAAATTCATGAAGTAGAAGTATTCTTCCTGGTTTCAAAGAGATCAATAAATATATTTTAAATAACATGGATTTTGAGTCATTCATTTGCTATGGGTTTTTGAGAATAAAAACCTTTTTCTAGACAAAAGGGGTGGCTTGGTGGATCAGTGGTTAAGATGCTGGGCTTGTCAGATGAAAACTGGTAGCCCAAGTTTGAGACCTGAGCGCCACACAATGGGGTGTTTCCCATCCTTGCCCCTGCCAACCTAGTAGTTCAAAAGCATGCAAATGTGAGTAGATAAATAGGTACCACTTTGGTGGGAAGGTAACAATGCTCTGCAAAGTCATGCTGGCCACATGACCCCAGAAATTTCTTCGGCTCAATGGCCTTGAAACGGAGATGAGCACCACCCCCTATAGTTGACAATGACTAGTGGAGTAAAATCTGCAGAGAGTCCTTTGTCTTTATCTAGGTAAGAGAACTACCAACTGTGACTATTTCAAGGAGTTTTGTATTTTGGCGCCATTCTCTACACTATGCCGTTAAATTCCTTGCACCATTGGTTGATACATGAAAACTCTACAGTTATATTTAGAGACCAAGCTATAGTTTAATAAATGATATTGAGTATGATTTCTAATCCAAGTGTCAACCGAATAGTCCAATATGATCCATATGCATTCCGTTGACAATGAAGTTTGAAAGGAAACCCATGCTGTCAAAATTTGAATAGGACTACTGGACTGCATTTCTTTGCTGACACCTGATTATCACATTTTTGCAGCACAAATCTATTAGCTCTAGGTTCAGGAACATGTGGCATACGTTAAAATTAAATTCAGAACAAACTTCTGCTTTATACATGTAGATATCATTCATAAAATGACATATCATGATATCCATGTAGACTGGGTTTCTCATCTTCAAGCATATAGGCAATTTTACCTTTATTTATATACAATCTTTGTATATTGTCCCAGTCATTAGGTCTGGTGCATATGAAACAAAATCATGAGAATTACAATATAATCCATTATAATGAATATGCTTCTTATCATGAGAGAATCATTGTTCTATTGTGTCAGGTTTTTCTCTACCTGAGGGGTCCTTGGTGCTCTCTGAGCTTGGTTGTTTTCTTGCAGATGTTTCATTACCCAAACTGGGTAACATCATCAGTACTAATGCTTGACTCCTGATTTCAATTCTGAGCAACAAATATTCTCCTTCATTTTCTCTACCTTTTGAAAATCCCTTGAATAAATCTTTCATATAACAAGGAAACACATCAAACGTTCCATTTTAGATCTGCCATTCTTCTTATCCCCCTTTTTTTTTACTGCTCTTCTAGTTCTCTTTATCAGACAGCAATTCTGATAATCCTTTAGTGTCTTTTATTACTGATACCCCTGCATAGAATTTCCTGCTCTCAACATTTATTTTATGCCTTTCATTTATGAAGGTGTAAGGTTCTTATCTTACTTTTGCTCTTGCTCCATATCTCCATCAGATATGGAGCTCTTGCTCCATATCTGCCCTATCCACTTGGATCATCCAGGAGATATCTGTTGTAGGTCAAGATGTGGATGATTTTGATATCAGAGGCCAATCTGCCTCTGTCCATGGTGGGTCCATATTATGGAACAAATTGCAGTTTGTATTATTAAGAAGTAAAGAAGTCTTAAGAAGTAAAGTTTATAGGTTGCTCAAATCATGAATGACATGTTAGTTCTCCTAGTCACTTACTCTCACACACTTGCTCTTTTTCTCCTCTATAATCTAATTCTTAATTTCTAAAAATCATATGTTGCCCCTTTAGAATGTTCTTTTCAGCTTTACAAATGCTTTTATATGGAGTTTAGGTCACAAATGTCATTATATGTTAGTAAATGCATGCAAATACTCATACGAGGCCTTGTTTAGCAATGTCCTTTCTTCCCTTCCCCTTCCCTTTTTGTCTTTCATTTTCAGCTGATTCTGAGCCTGCAGGCAGGGATATTACATAGCTTAACCTAGCTACCACACTTGGTATATTTTAAGCTGTTCTAAAATAGTAAATAATGAAGACAATTGTGCTGAAGACTGATTTCAGTGCTGTACAAATTTCCACACAGCTGCAGGTTTCATTTACATCAGCAAACTGCAGAGTTTCATACCCCAACCACTCAGGAAATCCAAATGCTCTTTTATAGATCAAATGCTTTCCCCTTTCTTAACCAACACATGGTCCCTATGTTCACTTAGTTGCCTACTAAGACGCTGTCTTACTAAGATAGAACATGTCTGAAAAGTCCTTTTCCAGCATTCAAGATCTATAGCGATCATTTGGGAGGGAGGGACAGAGGGACGGAGGAGTAGGGGAAGAGAACTCACTTGAGTGGGTTGGAATTCGAATTTCTTCACTGCTGCTTCCATCTCCCCCTTCACTTACAGCTTTTATTTCAATGAGGTAATCATCTTCCAAAGGTACTAGCAGTTCAGCGGATGTAATGTTTGTCTTTAAGATATGAGTGGTGCTCTGTTGATTTTGCCTATACAAAATCTAAATATAAAAGGAGAGAAGGCAGAAATGGTTATATAGGTTCCTTTTGTTTATATAGGGTTTCTCATTTATTTTCTATTTATTTTTTAAACTTATAAAAATTCATCTTCAGTTCATGAAACAGCAAATTTCAAAGATCCCTCTAGGCTCATTCTGGAAAAAAAAAAGTTCTGTTCTTGTTGCTTATAAGTGCTCTGTATGAATTCAATGGGGTTATAAGGAGATGTCCACAGTGCCTGCCAGTTGTTCATATAATGGCACATTTATTTGCATTAGAATCCTAAGCCATGACAAATATATGATGGTAATAATAGTACAGTATTTGGACCATTATAGCTACATGCACATTTGGCACATTTTGAAAATGTGTTCTGGACATCACTGAAAACCAATTTTGGTGACACGAATTACCAGGCACAACATGTTGGAAGTGTTTGTCTTTTTTGTCTTTGTAAGTGAAAACTCTTTCTCTTCCCAGTGACTGTTACACAACATCTTGTTTTCACTCCTTTAATTTTCTCTACATTAAACTAATATTGTCCTACTCCTATGGATGTGCATGAAGTGAATCAGTGCCCCAATAATCACATTCTTGGGGCATACTATATTTGTGTGTAAGTGGAAACAAATACCAATAACGAACACCAAAATTGTTCTGACCTAGGCTTCCTGAGACAGTAAAAAGCACACAATTAGTTCTAAAAACCTTCTTTTTATTTCAACGGCTGTGAATTCTGTTCATTCGCAGCCTGTGATGAGTCACAAATAGTTTGTAAAGAGTCCAACAGAAGTCTGCCACAGTCCTTCAGGATAAGGTTGATAAGCACCCACCTTTATCTCCCTTGACATGCTGCCAAAAGCCTAATTGGCAATTAGCTTTGCAAGACCACACAGAGCACAGAGTCAAAATGGAGCTTCAGAATTTAAACTGACCAGCATGAACAAAGTTGCTTCCTGCAAAGGTTCATGTGCCTTTGCTCCTCCTTTATGTCTTATGGGAGGGGCCAATCATTTCCAAGCCTTACTCCTGAGTCACCCCTTTTGTCTTAACTGTTCTTGCCTTCTAGAAACTCTGTGCATGTGCGCAGGCACCTCCCTTCTGGCAGCTCTGTGCATGTGCACAGGCAATCCCCTCTGTCTCACTGATGTCAGACTCTGGAGGCTCCGGAGTCAGTACATAACTCCCAGATGGCCCTGGCCCCATCTCTGCCTCCAATGCAGAGCCCTTATCCGAACCTTCCCCAGACTCCGGGACTGGCCCATGTTCCTTCCCAGCCTCCTCACTGTCCGACTCTGCTGCCAGCTCCGCAGGCTGCCAGCAGACCACAACAAAAATGAAGTTGGTGAAGATAGCATTATTTCTGACACGCTAATTCTCTATTAAGCAATGGAGATATTTTTATGTTTTATTCAAATTTGTAAGAACCATATGTGATCTTGAAAGTGTCACAATATAGTCACCTATTTAGCTCATTAACATCTTTTGCTAATGTGAGCAACAGCATATGAAAACCTTCTCCAATTGTGACATGCTTCAACAGTGTGAATATCTAACTCCCAGATTTTTTTTTAACAATAGTCATGCTAACCAGAGAATTCTAAGAGTTAGACTACACACCTTACGGGTATTCAGATTTGAGAAGACTACCCTGTTATGGCCGAGGGATGCAGTAAAGTGGGATAGCATATTTTCATATATTTGTGGGTAATTTTCTGTACAGGTATTAACAACCACAACAGAGAAGATACTTCACCCCCTTTTTAAATTAGATTCCTCTAATTAATAATGGGATATGGGTAAACAAGGAACACAACTTTGTGTGAACAGTTTAGAATAGAGTGGAGTGGAGTGGAGTGGAGTGGAGTGGAGTGGAGTAGAGTAGAGTAGAGTAGAGTAGAGTAGAGTAGAGTAGAGTAGAATAGAATAGAATAGAATAGAATAGAATAGAATAGAATAGAATAGAATAGAATAGAATAGAATAGAATAGAATAGAATTTTTTTTATTGGCCAAGTGTGATTGGACACACAAGGAATATGTCTTGGTGCATATGCTTTCCATGTACATAAAAGAAAAGATACGTTCATCATACGTTTATTCCTACAAAACAGTTGCATTAGTGTTTGACACCTGGAATAACGGTAGTTGCATACATTTCCATTATAAAACATCGTCAGCAAAATAAACTCAGGATGCCTGAAGTCTGTTGTCTTCTGGCAATAGGGTACAACCAGTGAATATTTATTTTCTGTTCCCAGTTTGTGATCAGTCACAACCTCTAGCATCCAAGCTTTCATTAGCTTGGTTTCCTCTTTATAATTCCTAGAATTCTCAGCCAGCATGGGTAGCTCCACCACAAGTAAAACCTCTGAACAATATTTGCATTTTTGAAACAGCAGCTTTTTGTCTTGTTATTTCATAATCTCTGTTTTCTTTGTCCTCACTTTGATATAGATTTTTGCACTGACAAAACAGATTTGTTTGAAGTGTCTGGAATACAAACTAGCCCACCGTTATTATGTAACTTCATAAATCTCATACTACATGTTCCAAATATCAACATGATTTTATGTAGTAAACAACCTTTTTTTAAAAAAAAATAGATCACAAGAAAGATAGAGACTTAGTTAATTCAAACTATCATTACTCATGTACGTAACATTTACCAGGATCTTCCTGACAATCTTACTTTATAGCCTAGGACATCGGACTCATTTGCCATTGTTTTCACATGGTCCCAGTTCAAGCATATTTTTGAATTGGTCAGTCGCCAGACTATGTTTATTGGGTGCTGACTTGGAGCTATGAAAAAAAAGAACATAATATTCATGAAATCCTTACTTTTCAGAATGCAACTGATAAATGGTTAACAAAATCATCTGAGTTATAGTAAATCAAGTCATTCTTGGAACCCTTTCATTACAAATAGTTTTTGCTATATAAGGTGTTTCTAGTGCTGTTCAGAACTGGGGACATATTATTGATATGGAAATTGCGTAAAAATTGTGTAAAATTGTGAACTACTGTCATTATTGCCCACAATTTAGCAGTTACTTCTTTTAGTATCCACCTATTGGGTTTCATTAAAAGATTCGCATACCCTTTGACTGTCAGTATCTATAAGGCCAGAAGGTATTACTGGAGCTGACCTGCTTTAATGCAGGGGGGTGGGATTTCATTCTCATTCCTGACTTTTTCTCTTACTGATAGCATTTATTCTTGCTTGGACATGATGACAAAAAGTGATAGCATCTCCTGATTGTCCCAGAAGAATGGGACATAAAGGAATGATAAATGATAAAAAAAAAAAAAAAACCCTAATCAAGGAGAGAAGCAACCTGGAATTAAGGAGAAACTTCATAACAGTGAGGACAATTAACCAGTGGAACAGTTTGCCTTCAGAAGTTGTAGGGACTTAATCACTGAAGGTTTTTAAGCAAAGACTGGACATCCATCTGTCTGAAATGGTATAGGGTCTCCTGCTTGGACAGGGGGTTGAACTAGAAGACCTCCAAGTCTCTTCCTCAGCACAATGTGGATTTAACTAGATCTCTATGTGTAATCATGGCAGATCTAAGAAGTGCTTCCTGCTAATCCATGCAGCTGTGAAACTAAGAAGGGGAACAATTTACAATGACTGCAAGCTCTGCCTGTTGTTTCTGTGCTCAATATTTGGAATATAAATGAAGAAGAACTTGTTTATTTATTTATATTGGTATAGGGTGTAGGAAACTGTGCCTTCTAGGAAAATGCTTGATACATCAGTGAAGGTAGCAGCAGGAAGTCTCCTACAGATGGATGTAAGTTGACATGAAAGTAGCTCAGACCTGCATGGTTTAATATAAGCCTGAAATAGCAAAGTCTTCTGAATCGACCTACTCCCAAACTCTGCATGAATGCTAATTTTCATATGCAATTGTGTCTGCCTTTTCTCTGGCTCCAGGCCAAGATTAATTTAGGCTAAACTTTTATTTAATCATCTGTACCTATTGAAATCAAAACAGCACACCTTTTTGTAAGTTTATAGATACTTATATTGTTAATGTATTTGGAGCATTTCCTACATAAATTCCTACATTCCTAAATTTAGGCTTTCTGAAAACCTTACAAAATTGGATAAGATAAAATTAGCCACAATGGCCATTAAAATGATTCCTTTTTGTCCATGTGAAGACTGACCACAAGTTTACAGCTGGGAAAAAAAAGAAAGAAAAAGAATGTGTATAACTAATTTTTAAAGAATATTGACTCAAATTGTATAATTTATAGTTTGTATATGTTTTTTCCCCAAGGATAAGGTTGACTGACAAAATAAATATTTCAGATTCATGAATCTCATAGTAGATAACTTGGCGCGGGATGGCTGCTTGCACATTATTTAAATAAAGAAAATGTAGAGTTTTATACACAGTTACATAAAGTTCCAGCAAGACACAACTGTCATTCCCATATATACACTGACTCTGTGTGTGTGTGTGTGTGTGTGCAAATAGAGATCTGTCTATTATCTAGCTGATATAAAAATAAAATAGACCACAGACTGTGATCAAGTTATTTTTGTTGATGCCATCCAGCTATAGCCTATGGGTAAACCTCCTGCTTGCCACTTAATATTAACTGCAATTGGATCAAAGAGAAGAGATCTTCATCCAGAGCTAGGACACACAGCTACCCTGTTCAAGCATAATCTCAGTCTGTACAATGTTCCCATGAAACTCCTATCAATTATTCAAAGCTTTCCTCCTTGGATCTGGGTAATATTTGCTTTCTCCTTCACATAATTACCCTTATAACTCAATACTCTCAAATGCCATGCAGTTGGAAGAAAGGTGGAACATTTTATATAGTATCTTATATGCAATACAGTACATATTTCTTGGTTGCCTGGTTATATAACAGCACATTACTCCTCCTGATCGGCTATTAATTGCAGCTGACAAATTACATGAGTTTTCAAGGAAAAAAACCAAGAAAGTCCAGTAGCCTTTTGAACAGCACCTTTGGGGCATCCCTGACCTGGATGATTGAGAACCTCCATAGACATTTACATGAATCCACAAATGCTTCACATTTATCATCATCATCATCATCATCATCATCATCATCATCATCATCATCATCACCATCATCATCACCTAGACTTGATTGATTGATAATTCACACTTCTGTATTCTTCATTAAAATGTCATAGATTTAGTCTTATATAAAACTCATTCTTTGACATTTTTCTCCCCACTTTTTACATATTCTTTCCATGGGATAGGTGAAACAATATATTTTTTCTTCTTCACATTTTACTGCAAGTGCATGGTCTACTTTTTTCAGATCAACCAAATGTTAGTCCATTAATTGCAACAGGAATTGACCAACAGCTTGTCACCCAAGCCTCACTTTGTGGTTTGAGAGAGAGTGACTGGCCCAAAGTCACCCAGCTGGCTTTCACACCTAAGGCCTGTGTCAACTCACAAAGCATCCCTGGCCTACTCTTGAGGTACCATAGGCAAGGGGGATGGAAAACTGGCAAAATAGCATGGCAGCCAAAGACAGATGCACATTCCAGACTTATGTCTCTCAAGGCTGTCTCCCAGGGCACCCACAGCAGCCGGAGGGGGCTGATCTCTACAACCCGTGAAATTGTTCCATTGACACACCCTGGGGGGGAGGGGGGAAACAGGGTCATGATTGGGGCATAAATTACATGGGGTCAGAGTTGGCTTCACTTGGGAATGTGCCGACATGAAGCTCCTAATAAATAACTGGATTTCTTTTGAAGCTTGGCATGAGGCTCATGATTTAATTAGGGCATCCGTCGGAACCCTGACAGCAGGATTACAACTAACCATCTTCTGGTTTCTAGTCTTATGCCTTAACTACTAGAAGAAACTGACTCAAAGGATAAGATATATAATAGATGATGATGATCATGATAAGATAGATAGATAGATAGATAGATAGATAGATAGATAGAAAGAAAGAAAGAAAGAAAGAAAGAAAGAAAGAAAGAAAGAAAGAGAGAATCTATTCCTATGGTTAATCTATTAGAATTAGAGCTAATTCTCTTAGAAAGAGATGGCAAGGAGACCATGTTATGAATCCAGAAGATCAACAAGCAGGCCAGGTTGCAACACTGTTAATTTTCATACACAAAGTCTCTCAATAAAGTTCCCTGCTAGTAAAAAGGAAATACATGGTATATATATATCACAATCCAATTCTAGTTGTTTCCTTAGTATTTTCTCCATCTAAAACCAGGAATAAATAATAAGCTAATGTTAAATGATGTACAGAAACATTGTAGTCATTTTCCCAAAATCAATTTTCAGATACATAGCTAAGATGTTCCATATCTGAAAAATAAATACAATATTCATCTGCCTTAATTTGGTATATCCTGCAGATATATTGGACCACTGTGATCATGCAATCTATGAATTCTTGGAACTTGTAGTTCCAATATACCCAGCAAGAATTTGTTTGAAGAATAGCAATATACATACGTTCAAACTTGATCTGCAAAACAAGATTATTTTAGTTAAGGATTCTATGTAGAATATTTCAGACATAAGGATGCTTCTGTTGTTTGAAAATATTGGGTAGTTACTGATGAATAGCAAAGGTTTGCTTCAATTTATAATCTTGACCTCACTCTCTTTTTGATGTGCACTAAGTTGAAAAATGTTTATAAGGATCCAGTCAGAGGTGGTATTCAGCCGGTTCGGACCGATTCGGGTGAACTGGTAGCGGCGACTGCGGGTGTGCCTGTCCACCCACCCTGGCATAATGCCATCCTATTTAGCCATGTTTTCGAGGCTGGGCACATGTGCGGGAGGTGCGCACGAGAGCAAAGTGCATGCACAGAAGGCTGGCCGCATGTGCAGAAGGTGCGCACGTGCAGTGAACCAGTGGTAAGAATATGTGAAACCCACCCCTGGACCCAGCATGCATAAGAAATACATAACCACAAAGTACCCTTTACCTTTGCATTAGAGGTCGTGTCTCCATATGTAACCTAAAAAGAAAAAGAGTTAAAACAAAAAAGGGCAAAGTGACATTCCAGGGAGAGTAACTATATTTATTGGGGGCCAATCTCATAATCTGAAGAAGACCATGAATGGACAAGATTAACAGTAGCTCTATCAATTTAATGGAAAGAACGAGGGGTGAAATCCAGCAGGTCCTGACAGGTTCTGGAGAACCAGTAGTGGAAATTTTGAGCAGTTTGGAGAACCAGAGAATACCACCTCTGGCTGGCCCCAGAGTGAGGTGGGAATGGAGATTTTGCAATATCCTTCCCCTGGAGTGGGGTGGGAATGGAGATTTTGCAGTATCCTTCCCCTGCCACGGCCACCAAGCCACACCCACCAAGCCACACCACGCCCACAGAACCGGTAGTAAAATATTTGGATTTCACCACTGGAAAGAACACTTTCTCCCCCACAGAGAATTGTAGACACCATTCTAGCTTTCATGTGTGTCCAATTGTACTGAATCAAGGGGGGAAACTGAGCATGGAAATGTTGGCATTATGAAACTTGGATCTCCCTGATTTTAGGTTTCTTCTGCTTAAATTGTTCACAAAATATCCCAGTCCAATTTCAATGTGGTTTTTGTTAGACATGAGAGACATGAGTGCATTTTACTTCCAAGCCCTTTGACGTTGTTCTCATCAGGAAATAATAGAATTAATAGAACTATACAAATCTGCTTCCCCTCCCTTTCATATCCCAGTCAGGGACCCATGGAGAGGCCAGTCTGAGTCTCTTTCTAGCCCCTTTTTCAGGAAAGTATATTATTAACTGGATGCAAGCTGAACTGAACATTGGGCCAAAAAACAAGAAAACTGATAACTATTCATGTAGTGATAGACTACAGTATATCTGCCCCACAAAAAGGGAGGCAAAAATTAACTTCAGGTCAAACAAACTATGGAAGAAGAAAAGCATTCATTAGCTGAATATATAACAGACAGCCAAGTACAAGCAGTGATGCAAATGAAAAATTTGAACTTACTATATGTGCAGGAAACAAAATATGAATATTGAAATAATGTAATAAAAACAAGAACAGAATGTTGGCAAGGAAAAGCATTACATGGTTGATTTCTGCAAAAGATCCAGAGGAAAGTGGATAAAGATAAAATCTAGCAGTGACTTGCAACTGGAGCATTAAAAAAAACAAAAAATCAACAGCTAGCTATTCAAACTAATGCAATTAAGGCTAGAATTGAAAAATCATCAAATGATTCAATGTGTAGATTGTGCAAAGAACCAGAAGAAGCAGTAGATCATATACTACTTATGAACAGCAGATGACACAGTCGCTAAAAAGATTCGGTGGAACGTCTGTAAAAATTATCATGGGCCAGTAATGATAAATTGGTGTGAATATAGATAAAATAATTGAAAATGACAAGGTTAAAACATTGTGGAATTTCTAAATACAAACTGATGAAGTCTTGGCTTATAACCCATCAAATTTAACTGTGGTTGAAAAGAAGTGTGGCTGATTGATGTTATAATACCAGGAGGTTGTTAGAGGACAAAGAATTGGAGATGATCATAAAGTAACAAGATTTGAAAATCAAAATTGAAAGATTGTGGCATAAACCAGTTGTGGTGATCCCAGTGATTACAAGCACACTGGGTATCATACCCCCCCCTCAAAAAAATTGGACATTCATAAAATTCATAAAGGCACACTGGGTATCATACAAAAAAAATTTGGACATTCATAAAATTTCTACCTGTTGATTACAAAAATCCACACTGCTTGGATCCACATATATACTACCCCAATACATTGTGACATCCAGGCTCTTGGAAAGAACTTGGTACATATTAAGGCCAACACCAGCTAAAGAACTGGCAGCTATGATTTCATATTTTTCAATAAATTAAAATAATAAATTTTCTTCTCAACTCCCAGTGATTTTGGGCACTCTACAAATTGTTTAAAACATTTGGGAATGAAGAAACATCCCAAAACACACACACACACACACACACACAAACAAAGAACAAAAGAAACAAAGATAGCAGAGAAGACAAACCCAGTTGGGAACAAAGAAGTAAAGGGAACATCAATCATCCTCACCAAAGGATTGGGTAAAAACCTATGTCTTTAGGGCCACTCAAAACATCAGTAGAGTGAGGGTATATTTTAATTGCAGGGAGAATCTCACTGCAGAGGGTAGACAGTGTTGCAAAGAAGGCACATTTCTGGAGTCTCAAAAGATGACATTGCTTAATAGAAATAATTTGGAGCATACCAATTCCACAAGAGCTAAGTGGCCAAGCAAATGCTATTGGAGACAAGTGGTCACTAAGATAACCGTGATGACTTTATAGGCAGTAAACAACATCTTGAATCTAGAGCCTCGGTGGCGCAGTGGTTAGAGAGCAGTACTGCAGGCTACTTCTGCTGCCTGCCTGCAATTTGGCAGTTCAAATCCCACCAGGCTCAAGGTTGACTCAGCCTTCCATCCTTCTGAGGTGGGTCAAATGAGGACCCAGATTGTTGAGGACAATATGCTGACTCTGTGAACTGCTTAGAGAGGGCTGTAAAGCACTGTAAAGCAGTATACTGTATAAGCCTAAGTGCTATTGCTGTTGCTATTGAATGACACCCAGAAGCAAACTGATAACCAATGCAGTTTGTTACATGAGCATATCAAAGCATCTCCAATGCTGCATCCTGGGACCTGTTGAATCTTCTCAATGGTCTTCAAGGGCAGCCTCATGTACAGCATGTGGTAGGAGTCAATCCTTGAAATAATCATGGCATGAATGACTACCTGCCTAAATAGCCCTCTGATCCAGGAAAGAGTTGAAGTGATACACCAGATGAAACTGTGCAAAAGTGTTCCTAGCTATAGCTGCTTATCAAGCAGAGCTCTGAGTTCAGGGGAAAAAAAAATCTCTATATTTTGAACCAGCCTTGAATGAAGAAGTGCTACCCTATCCAAGGTAAAACATGGAGATTTTGTTATATTATGTTATGCCAGTGAAAACCAATACGAATTCATTAATGCTTTAAAAGAGTCTGGCAAATAATGCCCCAAAGCCAGCTGTAATGAATGCATTTAAGCACACCTAATTCCTTCATAGATGGTGAATTTCTTATACTTGCTTATAATGAAAAAGCAACAGTCATTTTCTCCTGTTTATCAATAATAAAATAAGTGCATGCCCAAAGGCCAAAGCTCTGCTTCTTTTTCTTTTTCTTATTATTGTTAGATGCTGAAATTTCAAATGTTGGAAACAGACCTTTAAACTCAAGGTTGCTAAAAAATTCCAGCTGTAAATGTGATCAAGCCTTCAATATGGCAAAATGACTATTTCCTTTTTTTTTTTTTTTTGGAAAAAGCATTTATTTACAATTGTTATTTCTATTTCCAAATTATACAGTACATGGAACTAAGTGTGAATATAAACACTAAGATGTTGATTTATTTTGTTTTATGTGAATTAGAAAATGTGCAACCAAGGCATTTGCAGAATCTAATGGTCTTGGTCACCATAAAGAAATGAGCTTTATGATGCAGACTCCACCTTCTCTCTCTCTTTATCTCTCTCTCTCTTTATCTCTCTCTCTCTTTATCTCTCTCTCTCTCTCTCTCTCTCTCTCTCTGTGCAACATAATATAAATATAAAAATGGGTGGAGCTTGCATTATGATGTCACACTGTTAGTTTCATAATTTGCCCTTCCTCAGAGATACAAATTACTCTCCTTGCTATATTGCCCTATTGTAAACTTGTGCTCAGGAAATAGATGCCCAAGACACAGATGACTAGAACAGACAGGAAGGTTTCCTTCAAAAATAATTGACCAACACAAATATATATTTGATAATTCATGAACTACAAGCATTATTTGGGAGAAAAGAAGCTAATTTTGATTTTAATCATTTATGGTCATTAGGAATCCATGTTATAGCTTGCTTTTCAAATAATGTTTTGGTTGTTGTTATGCTACATGGCAAGGCTCTGCATTTATTGCGAGTCAAATGCACTTGTGCTTTTCATTCATTAGAAATTGAAGATACTCACGTGGTTTTTTTGTAGTCACATTTACCAGAACACTGGATGGACCAGTTCCAGCTGTGTTGTAAGCCCTCACTGTGGCAAAGTACATAGTATTGGCCTTAAGACTGGTAATGTTTTTTGTTGTTACATTGCCATTGACTCTTATTTTCTCAGTTGTTGAGTCTCTGGAATCATTCACCCAATATAAGACCTAAAGTTTAATAACAAAGACAGAATTTTTCTCCCTTAATTATGACAACAAAGTTGACAAAAAAAAGTTTCAGAAGCAACAAATAATTTTATAAAAACATATGTCACATATTAAATATAAATTATATGTAAGCACACTACTTCATTTTTTCCTTTTTTAGATCTCCAAATGTGAAATTGTTTTTATCTAGGCAGTTATAATTAAATAGCTACTGACTTAGACATTTTCTGAGTTCTAACAAATGCTTGATGAGGACTAGCTGATAATCTATGAACTACATTAGCTATTCTAATAACAAAGTCATTTTCCAAGTGTGGATTACTCACACAAAGTAGGAGGTAGAAGCCAAGTTGGCAGAACACCAACTTTTGAAGGACTAAAAATAAAGATTAGAGGGGAAAAATCCTCACAGATATAAGAAGATCTCAAAATACAACTGAGGTTTCACCTGGCTCCTTCACCCTGAAATAACAGTTCACCGTAGCTGAGGAAAATAACAGAAAATGATTCTTTATAGGTATCTAAAGAAATTATGCCTTTAGTGAGATGTAGCAGATTCAGAGCTGTAGTTACTACTTCCTTACCTGTTCTCCTTCCCCTGTTAAGTACAGGGTCAACTTGTTAAGCTAACAGTTATAATCTTGTCATATGTAAGAGAGTACTGTGCTATATTTCAAGGAATAGAACTGTAGTGTTTTCACATGTTGAAAGCTACCTACATTTGCAGCCTTGTTATTTTGCCTCCTTAATCAGTTGTACAGTGATTCATCCCTGAATCTAGTATGGGCATGTTCACATTATCTTTAATCAACATTCTACATATGATCTATGTAGCCTTTGGTTTTTGCTTTTTGGTATGCAAGAAACCATGAAAGTATGAAAGGAATGTGGTGGCTCAGTGGCTAAGATGCTGAGCTTGTTGATCAAAAGGTCGGCAGTTCAGCAGTTCAAATCCCTAGTGCCACGTAATGGAGTGGCTCCCGTTACTTGTCCCAGCTTCTGCCAAAGTAGCAGTTCAAAAGCACATAAAAAAATGCAAGTAGAAAAAGAGGGACCACCTTTGGTGGGAAGGTAACAACATTCCATGTGCCTTTGGCATTTAGTCATGCCGGTCACATGACCACAGAAATGTCTTTGGACAGCGCTGGCTCTTTGGCTTTGAAACGGAGATGAGCACTGCTCCCTAGAGTCAGGAACGAGTAGCACATATGTGCAAGGGGAACCTTTACCTTTACTTTATGCAAGAAACCAATATATTCTCCCCTCCTTCCCTTCCTTCCTCCCATCCATCCATCCTTCTTTCCTTCCTTTTTACAAAAAAGATATATACTTTTTATATTATACCCTGTTTCCCCTAAAATAAGACATCCCCTGATAATAAGACCAATCGGGCTTTTGAGCGCAAGTGCTAAAATAAGCTCCCCCCTTGAAAATAACCCCTCTCCAGAAATAAGCCCTCCCTGAAAATATTTAACTGCATGCGCAGCCGGTCCCTGCCATTTCCTCTGGTTGGGGTTAGGGAGACAGAGCTGGAAATCAGGTAAGATGGCAAGATGAGCCCCGTCTTGCTCCACGCACCCCAAAATAATAAAAGACATACCCGAAAATAAGGCCAAGCACTTATTTCAGAGTTCAAAAAAAATATAAGACAGGTTCTTATTTTTGGGGAAACACAGTATGTGTGTGTGTGTGTGTGTGTGTGTGTGTGTGTGTGTGTGTGTATGTATAGTATTCTACCTATAACAAGATAATGAGATGGAAACTACTTAAGCTGAAGAAAGGCTCAGTTGTCAAAAGTAAAACCCATATGGTGAAATAGCACACTAGAGCAAGAACAAAGACACATGTGAAATTAGTGAACAGACAAGATTATTTTAGAGAAAACAGCAGATGGGTACAGATGGGAAGCATATATTTTGGCTGAGAATATTTAATAGGTTTTCAACAACAACACCTCATAGCCAAGAATCCTTCCAGTATGTCTGGTCCATACAAGAGGGTTCCAAGATACTTCCATTTCAAAAGATGAGACACTTTGTACTGAAATGCCAGTCGGGGCTATCTGAGGCTCTAGGAAAAAGCAGAGGCACAGAGGCACTTGTTACTTAATTTTTTAGCAGACTATTCCTAAAACATTGGGAACATAGTTGCATAGTTGTTAAACTGAAAGATAGAAGAAACTTTATCATACTGTAGATATCCTGAAATAATAAGATTTATAATCTCATCCGTAAGATTTATGACTTAATTTAAAGACTTCCTGTGTATTAAGTATTAAACCACTGCATCATGTGCATATTGCATCAGCTGTATTACTGGGAGCATTTCAGATGGGTTTCCAAATTCTCTTTCCTATGACAGAAATAAATGGAAATATGAGATATGTACTACTTTACTTACCGTCCTCTCCAGAATACACAAGAAATACTGGGCTGAGGGTGCCTACTCCTTCATGATTAAACACACCCACTTTTACTTCAAAGGGAAATAATGATGGGATGCTTTCATTTCTGTAGATATATTTTGATGCCTCCACTGAAGTCACCACGGCTTTAGTCCAGCTGAAGGAGCCAAGGGGCCGAAACATAATAAGGTATCCAAATCCTTCCCCATTTTGTAGTTCTTCAGGAATGGACTGCAAGAAGCATAATAAATCACTTCTAACCAGTGTACCTGCTCTCTTCATCCCATCAAATATTTTAGGTGTATTGACTTGGTTGACTGGGCCTTGACGAGAAAATGTTTGTTCCACCAGTCAACATTGTATTGAAAGTAACAATTAAAAGAAAAATCTATTGAGACAATCAATTTAGAGACAAAAGACCTAAACAGCACCATTAAAATTATATACTTTAACAAAAGGGAGAGAGAAGGGTCAATGAGAGAAAAAAAATAGTGACATTCTGTAACATGAACCAAAGCAATTAAGAACTGAAACAGTGTTTCTTTATGAAAATATCACATAAGAATGATGACAGGAATCCCAGCCAAACTGACTGAGAGGCCTGATAATAGATTGACAAAGGACAATATTAGAGATAGAAAATTGTATCAATAGCCCCAAATAATTAATTACCTTACATAGATTAGAAAAAAAACAACCCTCAATTCTAAATCAGCAATAAGATCCAGCATAGGCACTTTGATTTTGTCATTAAAATCTACACACACACACACACACACACACACACACGTTGTATTTTAGAATGAAATAATCCTTTTCCATACTACTTGCCAAAATGACAGTGCATACCTTATTATCTGTTTTCTGCACCATTACCCTGGCTTGCTTTGAGCATCCTGATTCCCAACAACTTTCTTAGCTCCATTCAATCTTCTATCAGCACAGAAGACTTGATTTAAAAATTAAACTCAGTCTTAATTACGAAAACCAACTTTTCAAGAATTTTAACTTTTAAACTCAAAAGTATAATGATTATCTCAGATTCAGATTGATTCTTCTCTCCTATCTGTTCGACACACTTTGCCATGTTTACGTTTAAGTGTTTACTGTAGCTTTGAAATCTTACAATGGAAAATTAAAAATGCTGCATGAACACACTTTTGTACCACATAAAAATTAAATCCTCGATGGACTCATCTAAAATGTGTAGTTTATGAGAAGTGAGTGGGTGATAGATTTCTAATCCAGGTCTCAATCTGCTTAAGTTTTTTGTTTTCGTTTTTGGAGATCATTAAGGATCAGTTAGTTTCTGCTGCTTTCTGTGACTATTAGCATCTAAATAATTATAAATACTGCTGTTTACTCTTGTCTGAGTCTTAAGGGATAAAAAAGTTATACAATACCAATATTTAGTTTATTTATATCCACAATCTATTGGATTGTTTACATGATGGGTGACCAGAAGTATTTGTGTTTGCGTGTGTGGGAGAGAGAGAGAGAATGGGCATTGTTTATATAACTTAAATTATTTTTGATGTTTCTTTAATCTCAGAATTCATCAGCTAGCTATTTCATTCATCATAGTAAAGCAGGATTATGGTGTTCTGTTGTGTTAGCTAATTCCTAGAAGAAAAAGCTTCATGTCAAATGCAAATTAATTTGGAGCATCTGGGGGATTCAAATGTTCCCTATGTTATCTTTCTTCTTCTTTCTGGTATAAAGAAGAAAGAGATTATGAAAGGAGGGTTACAGTGTATGACGGTAGGTACATTTTAACAACCAATATTTATAATGTGCCCTTAATTTTGGGCCTAAAGTTTATATGAATTTGCATTAAAACATGTGAAAATGATTAGAAGGAAAGAAGAAATAAATTATATATATATATATATATATATATATATATATATATATATATATATATATATATATATATATATATATATATAACATTTCCCTTCACACCATTTATCTATTTACTTTCTAATGAATCAAAATGCCCATTTTGTTCTGAGTTTTCCTTTCTGTTTTCCCGGCATTACATATAGAATGCAACTGTCAGCTGTCAAGTCAATAGGAATAAAAGACTAGCACAATTTGTATGTTCCTTGTCACAGAGGAACATTTTTTTTTCTCAGAAAGATGGGTGTCATGCAGCTGTTTCTTAAAATAATGCATCTGAAATGTTACATTGGACTTATGCCAGAGCTATAAGTTATAAAATAAATAAAACAAAGTAAAATAAATGTGTCTTTGGTTGGTGCGGATAATGCACAGACTTATTTCACACATGCATACCGCTTGTATATTCTTAGTTCTTCTTTTATTTATTATATCACAAAACCCACAGCAACCCTCAGATGCTTAGATTACAGTGAAAAACAAAGCAAAGCACAAGAATCTAGAAAAACCGAAATCTATAATAGCAATAGAGGGACGTGGTGGCTCAGTGGCTAAGACGCTGAGCTTGTCGATCAAAAGGTCGGCAGTTCGGCTTCCGGTTTTGCTGCTTGTCGCTGCCAGACGTTCCTTTGGGATCGTCAGCTTCCATCGCCTGTCAGAGCCGCCTTCACAACGGAATGGCGGCTCGAAAAAACTCCGTTTCCATGAGGAAACGGAGATAGAGCCGGCAGGGGTGGGTAGAACTCTCTGCGGAGTCCCAAAAGTTTTTTTTTTACTTTTGGGATGGAGCGGATGAGATGCCCCGTATCCCCAGCTGCTGCTCCGGGCTTTGGGAGACCTCTGCTGATGCAGAGCTAGGCGTCAAAAGCGAGCCTGTAAATTTAACAGACTACTCAAAGAAAATGTGAGCTGGACCTGTAATACTGAACCGCAAGTATTTTACTGAATTTTTAAAAGAAATTACTTAAGAGAGAGGAGGAAAAGAAAGAGGAAAAAAAAGCCTTTTAAAATGGCGTCGGCTGGAGGAGAGGCTGAAAGGGAAAGTCCTTCCGTTTTTTATTACTACAATGTAGCGGAATAAATACCACTGGCTACATTTGTAGACAAAACTTCGCTCCTGTGTTTTTTTTCTCTTTTTCTCTCCCTTAGAGACCTGATATTGTTGTTGATTGGAAAGAAGTCTTTCTTGCTTTTTTTTTTTTTTTTTAACAAAGTCTGCCTGGGCGGAAACATGGCACTGAGACTCATAAAGTCAGATAAACAAGAAGTGGGGGGATTCCCCCACCAGCAACTTAAAGGAACAAGTTTTAACTCTTCAGTCTGAGAAACCTGATTTTAATATAATAGAATTTTTTATAGAAGAGATTGAAAGAAGGGAGGAGATTGTGAATCAGCAATTTGAAAAATTTAAGCAGGAAATTAAAGAATTGGTGAAATCTAAGTTTGATGTTTTGGAGAAAAAATTCTCAAAAATGGCTAATGGTTTTACAGAATTTATGATGCGGTTGGACACAAATACTAATGTACTAGAGTCTAAAATGGAAGGAACTCAAGATAAATTGGACAATAGAATCCAAAAAATTGAAAATGACTTGTTAAACATTCAGGATAATAGCTTAGAAGAAAAACTTAAAATGAATGCTGATCAAAAGTATGGTAATGCAGAAAATCTGCAACAGAAGATTGAAAAAGAGATTTTAATGGTACAATATAATTTTACAGAATATGCGATAAGATTAAGAGGTTTGCAGGAAAATAATAGAGATGATTTAAGGAAAATATCTTCTGAATTTCTAGCTGGGATTCTAAAGGTTCAACCTGATGAAGTGTTTAGTAGGATTGACAGAGTTTATCAAATCAACTCTTGGATTGCCAAGCAAAGGCAATTGCCTAGAGATGTGGTGATTTATTTTATAGATAAAGAAATTAGGAATAACATCGTGCAAAATTCCTTCAATTCTAAGTTGCAACTGCATGGAAGAAAGATTTGGATTTATAAGGAACTCCCACCTAAGATATTGATGGAAAGGAAGAAATTTGGTTTTTTGGTGAATGAGTTAAAAAAGAGAAATATCTCATTCAGGTGGGACGCCCCAGTTGGTATTATATTTAGATATCAAGGAGAAAGATATCAGCTAAACACTGTTGAAAGAGCGGAAGAATTTTATCAAAATAGGTTGAAAATGAACTTAACATCTTTAGGTATAATACACAATAAGCAGAAGGAGCCGGAAATAAAGGTAAAATATCGAAATATAGAGACTGTACCAGATGAATTGCCTTTGGTTTCATCGGATACCCCAGCTGGACTATCTATAAATCTGAGAGAAGTGGCATCTAACCTTAATGTGATGACTTATCAAGGCAAGGACAAGCATGGAAACCAATTAGGGGAAATACAAGGGATAAAAAAGAAATATGAGATACAAATACAAAACCAACAAGACCAATCTACAAAGCAGAACAAAATCCGACCAGATGATACACAATTTGTAGAAAAGAAACCAGGATGGAAACCAAACCCACAAAAAGTAAAGGAAAAAAGAAATAGGTGGCATAAAAATAGAAATTTCTAAATCAGGCAACAGTGAAGCCAGTGACTTTAAAATATGAATGATTATGTGTAAACACAGAAGAGGCGATGTATTGGTTAATATCATCCTGAAGATTGTGGCAGATCTCTGCATGGCCATAATTTGGGGACGTGAAATGAGCCTTAAACTGATGGATTTGAATTATCCATTTTGGAATTTTTTTTTTTGTGTTGATAAATATATTATATTATCTCGAATTACAAGGCAAGAGAATGATGCTGGGGCATGCAGAAGATCGGGTTGTTACCCACTACGATGACGGGAATTTATAATCCTGATGAAACCCACAATTATTACTATATGGAATATAATTATAATGTCACTCGGGTGGTTGTTTTTACTTTTATATATATAAGAAGATATTTACTACTGATGGGGGCAGATATGATTGAAGATCTTGAATAAACTGTTGCACCAGCAAGCTATGTTACCCGATTATGGATGTTGGTTCTACCAATCCAGTGGAAAGACCTTAAAGAAGATACTATATGGATTATAAATTTAAAGTTATTGTCTTTTCTTTTTTTTTTATTTAGATATAATGGAAAATATAGACATATATTTTTAAGTAGTGTGGGCAGTGAATTAAAGATATTAAGAAATGTGTATGGTAATTTTGCATGATAGTGGGTGAATAAGCTAGTTAGTAGATTGATTAGTCTAAGAAAAGGGATTTTTAAGTGATATATTTAGGGGAGTGGAGGAAATGGATAGAGTGGAATAAATGTTAAACTAGATTTGACGGGGAAGGCTGCTATGAAATGTTATAGTAATATACATAGAAGATTAAATGTTAAGTAGGACTTATTGTATAGTTTTAAAGTGGAGAAGTTATTTTATAATGTTATAGTATAATGTCCTTTTTTTCCCCCTTTTTTTCCTTTTCTCTTTTCTGAAATGTATGGATAAAGGGGGATGTTATAATATTAATAATATTTTTAGTAAGTAAAGGTCAATATCTAGAGGAGGGAGTAAGTAATCTGTTATGAATTAGGTTTTTTTTGTTATGAAGAAGTCACAGGGGGGGATGGGTGGGGTGGGGAGGGGGGGTTAGGGAGGGGGAGGGAGAGGGGGGGAAAAGGGGGAAAAATCTGTATTTGAAAACTTTTTCAATAAAAAAAAAAAAGGTCGGCAGTTCAGCGGTTCAAATCCCTAGTGCTGCATAACGGAGTGAGCTCCCGTTGCTTGTCCCAGCTTCTGCCAACCAGCAGTTTGAAAGCACGTAAAAAAAAGTAGAAAAATAGAGGCCACCTTTGGTGGGAAGGTAACAGCGTTCTGTGCGCCTCTGGCATTGAGTCATGCCAGCCACATGACCACAGAGATGTCTTCGGACAGTGCTGCCTCTTTGACTTGGAAACGGAGATGAGCACCACCCCCTAGAATTAGAAACGACTAGCACATATGTGCAAGGGAACCTATAATAGCAATAGCAATAGTACTTTGACTTATATATTGCTTCAAAGTGCTTTACAGCCCTCTCTAAACAGTTTATAGAGTTATAGAGCATATGCCCCCCAACAATCTGGATTCTCATTTTACTGAGATTGGAAGGATGGAAGGCTGTGTCAACCTTGAACTGGTGAGAATCAAACTGCTGGCATTTGGCAAAATTAGCCTGCAATACTGCATTCCATGTACCACCATGGATCTATCATATAACAATGTACATCCTGAAGCACCAAACTAAGTCATGTCCACAATAATTAAGTGCTATGGTAAAGATGCCTTCATAGCCTTTCAGCAAAATTCCAACCTGGATGCCCACTGGGTGCCAACTTGAAATGAGGCTGTCCCACAAGATAGATATCACCACAGAAAAAAACATTATTTTGGAGATCTACTCTTCTTAGTTTACATAGGTGGAAACCATGAACATCCTACCAGGATGAGCAAACAAGATTGGCGAATTCTTTGCATATGGCCCAGAGAAACATCATATTGTTGAATGCTGCCAAATGGACAAGTCGATGTAGAGAGACATACTTGGGAATCACCCAAGAGTTTGGTATAAGATGGGCAGGTATATAATTCTTTTAAATAAACAAATATTCCCATATCAGGTCCTGTTGAAAGATGATCCACCAGAGCAGAGTTTCTCATCCTTGGCAACATTCAGATGTGTGGACATCTTCTCCCAGAATTCTCCAGTCACTCTCAGTATTGCCCATCATCCCGTATACTGGTTGTGGAATTCTGGGAGTTGAAGTCCACACATCTGAATGTTGACATGGGTGAAAAACATTACACCAGAGTAACCAAAGCCAATAAACACATCTACTTTATGTAGCGTTTGTGGAAAAATATTTGTCCTAGTTCTTTAGATGGCTGTATGTCATTCAGTCTGACTGGTTTTTAAACTGGAATGTTCTTCACAATGAACAGAAAGAATGCATGGTAATGAAACAAAACTTTCTGTCAATCGGCTTTTAGTGGAAGTTAATCCTCTGCAAAGTTGCTCTTAAATGAAGACCTAGCTCTCCTGAGAAATCTGTAATGTTGGGAAAGTGAAAGGAAAAAGAAGAAAAGGATGACCAGCAGCAAGGTGGAGAGACTCAATTATAGTACAGTGACAATGGACATAGTTTTGGAAAACGTGAAGGACCAGACAGGGTCTATCACTCTATCTGGAGTGATAGATCACTCCAGAGAAAATCTATTTGTGTTGTTACTAGTAATTGACCACAGCAGAGTGGCACATAATCATAATAGCATTGAGGAAATTGACCTTATGAAATTTATTAAAAGAAGTATACAACACAGGGCTTTAATTGTTGTGGCAGTACAAATAGGAAATTTCTAGACATTTGAAGGTAAAGGTAAATGTATTTCTTGTGTTTGGTTTCCTTTTAGACCAGTGGTTCTCAACCTGTGGGTCGGGACCCCTTTGGGGGTCGAATGACCCTTTCACAGGGGTTGCCTAAGACCATCCAAAAACACATATTTTCAATGGTCTTAGGAATAATTTTATGGTTGGGGGTCACCACAACATGAGGAACTGTATTAAAGGGTCGCGGCATTAGGAAGGTTGAGACCCACTGTTTTAGACTTAAAAAATGGGAGTGGATGGATGGAATATATACAATATTATATATATGTTTTTCTTCTAGCCAGGTTTTCCCTACGTAGCCAAGGTTTTTTTGTAGCTCCAGCTCATGTATGTATGTATGTATGTATGTGTGTATGTATGTGTGTGTATATATATATATATATATATATATATATATATATATATATATATATATATATATATATATACATATACATATACATATATATATATATATATATATATACATATATATATATACATATATATATACATATACATACATATATGTGTGTGTGTGTGTGTGTGTGTGTGTGTGTAATATTTTATGTAAAACTTAGGTTATTCCTAAATTCATCAGCTCAAAATCCATAGTACTTTCCTCTTACTAAAATTCATTCTCAGTGTATTGGTTCTTGTCCAATCAACATTATTTTTCACTCTTATTTCTATGTTTATATTGTTATCCATCCTGCAAAACATCAGATCCTTACCCTAAGAAGTATACTTAACCCAGGGGTAAAATCAAATAAAAGAATGAAGCTTAAAGTAAAAGAGAAAATAATATGTGGATATTTCAATTGTTGTTGCTCATAATTACACATTTAATTATATGTGGGGGGGGGAGGAGAACAAGGAACTGTTGGTCCCAAAGTATTGCTTAGAATGTAATTCCTAGCTGCTTCATCCAGGAAGACCAAAATTGAAAGATCAATGGCACTGTAATATGTTTATTTGATTGTGATTGATTAGGTGCCATCAGTTTGATGTTAACTCTAGGGATAACATAAATAGACGTTCATCAGAATGATCTAACCCCAACCTGGCCTTTCAGCTCCTCTAATGAGACACTGATGGGACAGTTCAAAAGAAATCAACTTTGAGCAGCAAGTTCAGATCCAGAATACATAATATTTTTTGGGGGTTACCTTGGGTTATCCTTGCTGGCATGTTTCTTTACAATTCTCTAAAGTCACAGATGGCTAGAAATAAATGTTGATTTCATTGGAACTTATTAGCAAATTAACCTAGGTTGAAGTCTTATGCATGAATCATCTATTTGCCATCTAAGCATTCATATAATGATACTTGATATTGAAAGGCCTTATCTTTTTTTTTTTTTTAATGTATGACAAGATACAAATTACCAGCCTTATATTCCAAAATAACAAGGGTGGAAGGACCAAGAAGCAACTAAAGTGTTTCATGCATTAAACACTTAGACTGGAATGTTAAGCTATCTTCTGCATAGTAATGATAAGAGGGCTATAGATGACTTCCAAATATCTTTACAACATTTTTCTCAGTTTACTTCTCTAAATTGCTAACAATAACACAACAAAGTGACTTTGTTAGAGCTGTCTTATATGTTCCACTCATTATCTTGAAGACCTGAGATTGATTTACAAATTACCTCCCACGTGATGACAAGTTCAGATCGGCTTCCTCCACCTCCGCTCACATTTGTGGGTGCCACTGTGGGAACTAACAGAGAGAAAAACACACATACACAACAGACATTTATATATATATGTATAAAATCTGCCATATGCATGCATGGCTCTGTGTAAAGAAGATAATTTGAAATTCAAAGTCACATAGTCACATCACCATAGCTAGCTATGGGAAAAGAATAATAAAATACGGAATACTTTCTGGGCCCAATATGTTGTTATTTGAAGTAACCATGACTGTATCTACAAATAACATGGAGAAATTGTCCATTGAGACTGAGAAGGGGATTATGCTGATAGCCTAGCTCCATGGAGATTTGCAGCTTGGTTTTGAAACATATTGGGATAGCTGTTCCTAGAAAATACAGCCAGCTGTCACTGTGATATAACTAATTTCTCTGTCATAGATCATCTCTCTGAAATCAATCTGAAGCAATAGACATTCATAAGTGACTTCTGTATAGTCTGCAATCCTATATAGGTATTTCTCGATTTATGACAATTGGGACCAGAAATTCCATTGCTAGGTAAGGAGATTATTAAATGAGTGTTTACAATTTCATTATCATTTTTTGCTATGGTTGTTAAGTGAATTGTTGCAATTAAGTGAACCAAGCCAATTTGGCTTTCCATGTTGACTTTGCTTGTCAGAAGCCAGCTGGGAAGATTGCAAATGGTGATCAAATGATGCTGCAAGATGACAGTGGCTAAGTGCCTGAATTTTGATCCTGCGACATTGGGGATCCTACAATGGTCGCAAATATGAGGACTGGTTGTAAGACACTTTTTTTGCTGCTGTTGTAAATTTCAAACAGTTGCTAAATGAATGGAGGGCTGCCTGAGTTCTGTTTTCACTGGCAGAGGGTTGCAGGAGGCCATTGCAGCCAAAAACAGAACATGCGAGGGCCGCAGGCAGCCTGCCCAAGCTCCATTTTCACTGGCAGAGAGTTGCAGGAGGCCATCACAGCTGAAAACAGAGCATGCTAGGACCGCAGGCAGGCCTCCCCCACCCCCCCAAGCTCTGTTTTTGCTGGCAGAGAGTTGCAGGAGGCCGTCACAGCCAAATATGGAGCTCGGGAGTCCATTTTTGCTAGCAGAGTGCTCAGGTCACAACAGGCACCTGCAACATGAGTGATGTTGAGCTGGCCATGCCCACCCTGGCCACACCCACCCCAGCCTTCTGAGGTCAAACACAACCCTGATGCAGCCATCAATGAAATTGAGTTTGACACTTCTGATCTACAGGATAGCCAAGAAACATAACCTTTTCATTTTTGACAAATTTGTGATTTCTTTTCCTGCGGGGTAGACTGTATTCATAAAACTAAGTTTATATCTTATTTTTGGATGGAAATGGGTCATCAAATTTTGAGTGAATTGCTTAGGAGTTACCCAACATAGGAAAAGTCAATGGGATGATTAACTAAAATGAAGGATTAAAATGAGACTTTTTAAGCCAAGCATAGCTAACATCCAACTGTCCAATGAATTAGTTCATGCTCATTTAGGCTTGTATTTACTGTATTTGCATAGGAAAGAAATTAATACCACTGCTCAACAAAGCTTCAACTGGTCATAGCTGAGAATAAGATGAAAATTTTCAGATAACTGCACAATTAATTCTTTCTTCCATTTTAATAAAATGGGTAATAGCTCATTTGCTTGTAGAAAAAGTATCAATTTGTGATCAGGTTTCAAATGGACACTCCATTTCCCCTTTTATTACCATTTGTTGCACCTGTTTCTCTGAAGATGACATTAATTAGCAATGTCACCATCTAGTAAAGAGCTACAAAACACAATTGATTCCATATTGTTTTTGGAACAGTTTATATTGCTAAAGTGGGTAGGATTAATCCAAATCTCAAGTACTGCACAGTAAATGAAAGGTGCTACTCTATTTCATTATCTTTCATACAGGTTATCCTTGATTCAGCACTGTAATGGAGCCTGCCCATTATGGCCAAAAGTGGCGAGTGTTGTTAAGCAAGGCAACCATGTGATTGTCTTGCTCACCTCTGTTCTCTCCAATGCAGTCATTATGTGATTATACAAGTTGTTAAGCAGACCACATGGAACTCATGGGAAGACCTGAAAGACCTAGTGCAGACCCATGTCCACCTCCCTAAGGCCTCCTGAGCAATCTGTGCTCCAGTTCCCACCCCTTGGAGTCTTCACAAGCTTTGCTTTCCACACCACCAGGCCCTATATCCTCTTCTCCCAAGCCCAAGTCTAGTCACCATATGCATACTCACTTTTGGAAGATCTGGGGAGCTCCAGAGCTGATATTGGTGAAAAGAGGGGAGGTTGCTCCACCTCTTGCCCTCTCATTGCAGCCACTCCAAAAATGCTGCCTGCTTCTGGGATAGAGCCACATCATGGCCTAAGGATGTTGAGGAATGACCTGTCCTCTTTCCCTAATATGAGCTCCAGAGCTCTCAACTCAGCTTCCCTACAGGTGGACAGGAGAAGTGGCATCCATACGTTGTAGGGCTTCCTACCAGAAGCTGGCACCATAGTTTTGCAAGCCATCCAGAGTCACTGACAGTGAATAGGTGGTCATACGCATTTTCTTAAATATGAATGAATGAATGAATGAATGGATGGATGGATGGATGGATGGATGGATGAATGAATGAATGAATGAATGAATGAATGAATGAATGAATGTTCAAAGTGACAACACTCCAAAAATAGCATCCTCTTAGGTCTCACGCAGCCTAAGGATGCCGAGGCGTAGAATGGGTTGCCTTCTTTCTATAGTGTGAGCTCTGGAGCATCAAATATTTTCCAAAGACCAGTGCTGGGTGACATGGAATGGGAGGAGTTTCTGGAGTACAGTGGAATGAAAAGCAGGTTTATCAGTTTCTTAAGTGATAATTGCCACTTGTTCAGGAGTTGCAGCTGGTGCCGCACTCAAATCCAAATGGACACATTCCATTACCAAGCAAGTTTCAGTATTGCATATCAAGTCTCCTCCCCCTATTCCTTATTAAGTCAAGGCATGCTTTATTAGAGACCAGCACTGCATCAAGCAGTAGAAGCAATCAAAGACTGGGGCACTAGCTCTTCCCAACAGCAGGCGTAAGGGTTGAACATTTTCCTGAATTGGTCATATCATTGGAATATTTGCTTGAATTGATTAACACATTGGTCAGTCAACTTTTAAGTATTTCACATTTCTGAAGAATATGGCATGTTGCTTAAATAGATCCATGGGTGGTGTCATGAAGAATATTGTGGGGTGCGGGTGGAATGAGGGAGTGAGGGGGAAAGTGGGTTTGCTATCAATCTAGTAGCCAACTCCAGTGGTACATATACATATCCATGCTTGCATGTGTGTGTTTATATATTCTGATATAAAATTAGAAAAAGAAAATGATGTAGCTTTTGCTGTTAATCTGGAAAAAATTAAAAGAACTGGAATGAATATATGCATTTTGCTTTGAACTGTGATACCAGTTTTTTTTTTAATCAATGTATCTACATAGCAGCATCCACTGGGGCCATTAAACCAGTTAGTCTGATGAAAGCAGCTACAAACAGCCATTAGAATCAAGCCTTAGCCATTAGAATCAAGCCATTAGAATCAAGCTTTTGTGTGTGCATTGCTATATATCCTAAAAGCACAGAGCTTGTGGCATGATTGCATCATGCTGCCTTTGCTGTTTGAATGAAAGCAGCTGGAGCCTGCAAATATTTATGGATTTGCAAGTGAAAAAAAAGTGTTGACATACACACACACAAATGTATATGTGAAAATACATTAGGGAATGCATAGCACTGTTTGCATTCAGATAGTTGCCTGCAAGTTAGTGTTAGGTAATGATGCTAATACTATAAATTGTATATATAATAGTATAAATATGCTAATTAATATGTAATAAAATTTCCTTTCCTTTCCTTTCCTTTCCTTTCCTTTCCTTTCCTTTCCTTTCCTTTCCTTTCCTTTCCTTTCCTTTCCTTTCCTTTCCTTTCCTTTCCTTTCCCTTCCCTTCCCTACCCTACCCTACCCTACCCTACCCTACCCTACCCTACCCTACCCTACCCTACCCTACCCTTCTATATATCTATTCAAAAGTAAGTTTAAGGGAGTTCAGTACGGCGTAAATCCAGGTAAATAGGCCAGTGGTGAAATTCAATTTTTTTTACTACCTGTTCTGTGGGTGTGGCTTGCTGGGCGTGGTGTGACTTGGTGGGTGTGGCAGAGGAAGGATACTACAAAATCTCCATTCCCACTTCACTCTGGGGCCAGCCAGAGGTGGTATTTGCCGGTTCTCTGAACTGCTCAAAATTTCCGCTACTGGTTCTCCAGAACCTGTCAGCACCTGCTGGATTTCACCCCTGAAATAGGCCTTTAAAAAAATGTTTTATTGAAGACAGATAGTGTCTTCATCACCCCCCCTCCAATATGTAGTAAGGGATCAAAAGAGAAGGAGAACATTGTGACATCATGGACAGCCTCTCCACTGTCCTGAATTTTGTCTTCCATTACGGAAGGTTTCATATTGCAATTATTAGCCTTAAATTAATGTGAAATAGTCTAGATGCCAATATTTAGCTGAAAAGGGGAACAGAGAAATATAAATAATTAAAGACAAATAACCCTCTAAATCCTTTATTGTGCTTTGAAGGTTACTGAAAGGTAAACCATTATGATGTAATATTATGATGAGTGAAACTGTATTTTAAGAGCTCTTAAACCTGTCACTAATATTTTAAGTAGCTTACTAGATGCTTTAGTTCTTAGTAGCTCCGATGGTGTACTTGGTTCCCCAATTCCAATATTGTTGGCAGCTACAACTCGAAACTCATATTCAACCCAGGGATTTAGATCAACCACTGTAGCTGTGCGGGTCTTTCCATTAATGACTTCAGGAACTTAAGAAAAACAAAACAAAAATAAAAGGGTTAGAGAGAGACAATTTTTAAAAACAGCATGAATGTAATTCAGAAATGTGTACCTGTTAAAACAGCTTGCCATCCAACTGAAAAAGGGGTCCTTGTCTGAACTGTGTAGGTATGGACAGGACTGTTGTTTTCTGCTCCTGATTTCCAATTCAGCACTGCAGTTGTACTAGATACGTATTCAATAGTAACCTCTTTTGGTGGGCCAGGAATGCCTTGTTAAAACAAAAGATTCATTGTCAACTTTGAACCAAACCTGGTAGCAGCCATTTTTCTGTTCCTCAGTTGCCACACAGAGGGGGAAGGAGATTAGAATGCCTTACTAGACACAACAGAGAGCTTTCTCGTGAAAATCAAGGTCATCTCTATTGGCAATGAATAAGGTCGGGGAAGGAGTGCCTGGAGAGCCCACCAATTAACCCAATTGGCCAGTGTGACCTATGATACTTGGGGATGGGGTTATTTCCTAGTTTAATTACACTGAAACAGTGGGAAAGATTTAGAATTGGTTTTCCTCTGAAGCTGTGCCGATATGATGTACTCAATAAAGAAGACATTTGAGAAGGGTCCTAGTCTCAGAGTTCTGATTTGCTTGGGTTCATTAGTCGGAGCCTTGACATCCATATTATTTTTAGCAGAATTGTTTGAAGTTCTTTGCGGTTTAGGGTTTACTGGTGAACTTGGTACTAATGCACCTGATTAAAGGGGATTGTTCGAAATAAACATGGGAAATTCCCTTCAACCAAGTAGTGTGTACCCTAAAGGCTAAAATATCTCACATAAGTACCTACATAAAATAGATTTGATTTGGAAAGATTCTTTTCGATCCAGGCTTAGAACCTTCCTGATACCGAGGAAAAACCATACTTGGCATATCTGAAAAAGAAGTCATGCTGACTGGGAGATGCAGTTCAGCCGTCTCCTTTGCTAGCAATTTCCCATCCCTCTCAAAATAATGCAGCCTAAGCTACATAATGGACTTTTCTCTCCACTTCTTAGGCAACCACACAAAATTATTCCCTTCTGTTTTTAGCCATAAAATCCCTTCAATGGTCTTGGGAATGAAAGTAGCATATTATATCAGTGTTTCATGGCCTTGTCAACTTTAAGCTGTATGGATTTCAGAATTCCCCAGCGAACAATGGGTTTTGTAAATGAAATAAGCACTAAAATCCAAATCTCCATTCCTAGTCATTCTGCTACTTCCAGTTAATACGGAATGAACCAACTATTATCATATGTCCTAGAATACATGGCATCCTGTAGCTCCCTATCTTATAATTGCTGTCTACAGGATATGTGAAGTAATTTGAACCTACAGTAGGAACATGACAAATTAAGTGTTCAAGATTCCATCTGCCATGCAGCCACTACCAATGTTCATACCTGTTTCTTCACTGGTACTCCTGGGAGTGGCTTTCTTTCCCAATCATATCTAAACAATTATATCTAAGCCAAATAAAATTCCAGTTTCCCTTTCCATTGCAGCCTTTATACGATTCAAGATTAAATAATTCTTGGCTTTAATATTTATAGGTCAGCCTTTAGAGCAACATACATTTTCAATATAAAACAGTCAATTGCCTATAGAGCAAATTTTAATTTCAAGGGAATATATAACAGTTGGACATATATCTGAGCTACAGATCATTAGTTATGCATATTTAATTTAATCAGCTTCTCTAAAATTTAAGGGTATTAAGCACTTCTATATAATTAGCTTAATTTTTAGAGTTTATAGACTTACCTCTTACAATTATTTCTGCTGATGCTGATAGAGTGTCCATCAATGTTTGCACAGTGCACATGTATTTTCCAGCATGATTTAGCTGAATATTTCTTATCATAAGATCCCCTACAGAATCCTTAAATAAAAAGAACACAAACAATTAATCACACACGATGCATTTCCCATCATGCATATTTTTATAACGTGCTAAATATTAATAAAGATGCAGTTTTTAAATTGAATTATACAATAGTGTCATCTTTTTTTTTTCATTCAGACATTTTTATTACAATTCCCACAAATAATGCCAAAAATGAAAGCAAAAACTAAATGGATGTGGCTACGTAAAGCAATAAAGCTTCCATTGAGTAGATTTTGGAAACAGACTCCAAACTAAAACTTATGACTTAGAAGAAACATGCCCATGAAGTATATTTTGCTGTCTTACCAGCACACATCTAGTTTAATAAGATTTTATCAAGCATTTTTAGAAGAAAGTGCTCCATTCCTAATGGTGGGATTGAGTTAGCTCCTCTTTAATTGTAGAAAAGAAAACTGTGTTGCTTAGATTGAGTATTTCATTGATTACTGCAGTCACTCACAGCCTCTCTGCTAGAAATTTCTAGAACTATAATACCAGTAGAAATGTGCAACTATTTTTAACAAATAAGGTCTCAGCTCTACGTTTGGAGGCAATGTCTTCTTTAAAAGAAGTCATAACAGATCTCTTTGAATCTTTGCGAGTTCTCAACTTCTTCCATTTATTTACTTTTTTATTACATTTTATTACATGAAGTGATTCTGGGTGGCTTACATAATGATAAAAAGTTAATGCAAAATTATTAAAATTAAAAGGTAAAGGTTCCCCTGCACATATGTGCTAGTCATTCCCAACTCTAGGGGGTGGTGCTCATCTCCATTTCTAAGCCAAAGAGCCAGCACTGTCCCAAGACGTCTCCATGGTGATGTGACCAGCATGACTAAATGCCGAAGGCGCACGGAGCTCTGTTACCTTCCCACCAAAGGTTGTCCCTATTTTTCTACTTGCATTTTTTACGTGCTTTCGAACTGCTAGGTTGGCAGAAGCTGGAAGAAGTAATGAGAGCTCACCCCATTACGTGGTGCTAGGGATTTGAACTGCTGAACTGCCGACCTTCTGATCGACAAGCTCAGCATCTTAGCCACTGAGCCACCACACTCCTTATTAAAATTAAGAGATACTAAAAAAGAGACTAAAACCCAAGAGGATGGGCAAAACACGGGTGGGGATCTTCTCTTTACCTCATCAGCTACCCCTAGCATAGAACCATTGGGGCTCCAGACCAGCTAGCAGAATCAGGTTTTAAGGCCTTTCGGGAAGGGCAAAAGGATGGAGGCAGATCTCATTTCCAGCAGGAAAATCAAAGAGTGTGGGTGTGGGTGGGGGGGAAGTAGACTATGTTTACTATCGTCATGCCTTGCCTTTGTCATGGAAAAAAATAAGTGCTTTTCTAAGTGCTCAGTTTCTTAAAGCATCCAAAACAGAGAGAAAGCTTAACAATTTTAGAAATACTCTGTTATTATAATTTAGGCCAGATAATAGTTTCAAATAATTATGCAGTGCAAAACATAATACTAGATGCTGACTGCACAGATGATAGCTTTCTATGATACATCTGTTACACACATACATACATTATACAAGCGTACATAAAAAAAATGTCCCTGTATGTAGTTTACTACAGAAAAAAAAATTAAAAACTAATCATCATGTGATTTCAAAATGAGATTTTTTTAAAATGGGTATACAAAAGCAAAAGTATGTGCACACAAACAACAATGAAAAGAAACTTACACCTCCAGCTCTTTCAAAATGGGTCATTCTTCTTTTAAAATCGATAAGATCTCCATTGAATGACCATGAGAAAACAACCTCAATGGATGGGTCTTTGGATACTTGACAAGGCAGAACTACACTTTCTCCAACGATAACATCAATGTCACAAGGAGGGTTAACGATGACAGTTTTTTCTGTGGGACAAGAAAAAGTCCTTCTTGAGCATACAAGAAATTGACAAATGCCAGGCATTTCAAGAATAACTACAAAGATCCCAAAGTTCTTTTTTCAAAGACGTAAAGGTCATTTCAACCACTTCAACCAAATCATTATCCTCAGCCACTTCATTAGCAACCTTCTAGTTTACTTGGGAGACAAGAGAATGTACCACATGTTTGATCCCTGCACCTGTTTACTATTGTTCCAATGATTGCTTGATAAATTACGTAGCGATAACAACTCCCTTGTTATAAGCAGTTTAAGTGAGTATGTTGATGAAAGCATTATGCAGTCATGGTAATTCATATGCATGTAAATAAATTGCAGTAGGAAGCCTGGATACAGTGATAAATACTGTACCAATTATGTAGATTGGTAGGAAAACAAAAAGGATGTTGTGACATAGCAATATAATGGCCATCAATCTGGACAATAGTATAAATAGAGGACTCCAGTGTTCCCCACTTGCAATGTTTGTTGATTTTTTTTTTATGAATTGTGTATTTATTCACAATTCTATCAGTACTTATTTTTTTTTATTATTTTTTTTAATTTGATTTATATGCCGCCTTTCTCCGGAGACTCAGGGCGGCTTACAATGTGTTAAGCAATAGCCTTCATACTTTTGTATATTTATACAAAGTCAGCTTATTGCCCCCACAAACTGGGTCCTCATTTAACCTACCTTAGAAAGGATGGAAGGCTGAGTCAACCTTGAGCCTTGGAGAGATTCGAACCAGCAGTAAATTGCAGGCAGCTGTGTTAATAACAGGGTGCTTTAAACCACTGTAGTACCAAGGCTCTTTAAGGATGCTAGTTAAAAGAAACATGATGATTCCCCCCCTCCTTCAGATAGAGGGAAAAATCTGATTTTGAAAATCAATTGATACTTTGAATCAGGCACAAAATTCTCCTGAGATATTCACAAGATAGTGGATAAGTATCCTTTTGCCCACCTTGACTGGCCCTAGATGCAACACTTGGAAAATAAACATTTGTCTATTTCTTCTTGCTTGTGTGACCCAAAATTCAATTGAAGAGACTATTTAGGTTGAAATCAGTTGTACGAAGGCAAGTAACATGCACTTTTAAAAATATATATCTAGCTTCTCTGTCTCTTTCTTTTTCCCTATCAGAGTTTCATCTCATGAAGATTAAGGGTTAATCTTTCAGATCACAATCCTGCTTTATCTCTTTTTACCTCTTTAAGTGCCCAGGGTGATTGACAGGTTAGGCTGCATGATCTGAATATGAATTTCCAGCCAAGTGTATCTGCCACTTGTTTAAGCACAGGGTCGAAGAAGCTGGAGAAAAGTCTACGATTAACATTTTATGTATCTTTCATTGCAAAGAAAATGGAAATGGATTCTGGAAAACAGAATCCAGAAAATGCCACACACTGTTATTTTATTTTGTTCTACTATGCTACGTTAAGCAGTTCAACCGTGCATTCCATGAAATATGCATTCTTGCAGTCTTAGAAGAATAAAAGGTATCTGTCTCTCTGGATATAGCAGTCTAACCAGATCAAATCAATTTCTATGAGTGATGCTGAAATGATTGCTTCATTTGACTCAAGCTGTTGTGTCTTATGAGTCTTTCTTTAAAACTTCCTTTTTTCTCATTAACTATCTGCTTTGTTTGCTATCTGTAGGAATGTATCATGGAGCAGAACCTGTTTCCAAAAAGAAGAATAGACAAAGTATTCAGTGCACCTGAAGTATAATAGAGATTTCTATCACTAAAGATAAACAGCCCAATGAGCAGCAGTAAACATTAGATTTGTTTATTAGATTCTGACATTTCAGTTGAATACAGTATAGAAGCAATGAGGCCTGTAATTGAACAGCCCAAATTCTCCAGAAGGGAACCAAAACAAATGTTCTCTGAAAATATTGTAATTGTTATATTATGTTATTATTTTGATGTTTAATAAAAACTTCAATGGTCAAATTAAGGCTTTCATTACATTAAAAAAAAACATCATTGAACCACCATACATACAGTAGTTATGATCCATCTCTACTGTGTGCATGATGCTATTTACATTATTTACAGAAGAACACACTTCTGTTCATGTAGTTACGTGGAAGTAGAATTGTATACTGTATGTTGGAAGAAATATAAGCATAATTTCAATGCAGTGGGAATGGTTTACCTAAAAAGTATCTGTAAGAATACAGGAAAAAATAGGTATAAGAATGAATGGGTACTTAAGGAATGTGAATTGAATTCAGGCATGAGTGAGCAGTAGGAAGATAGTATGTTTCAGAAGTTTGGTCACGTAAATAAAATAAGTATCAAACCACAAAACAAATATAAGGAAGAATAAATGGATTGAATGGAAGGGGAAGACCGAGGAAGTTACGGTTGCGTGGAGTTGATGAAAGTTCTGGAGACCTGAAAGAAAGGAGTGAATAGTTTTTAAAAAACCAAATTGCGGTGTACGAAGGACTGTATGGCCATTGGGCAAACAAGAATTCTTTGCAAAGTTAAAATGTGTAGTGCAGGTGTAAACTAGATTTAGCTATATTTCCTTTTCTTTTTTGTGTGTCATGCCTTCTATTCTTTGTATGATATTGCTTACTTCAAAAAGGAATAGCCCAATGAGAATGTACTGTATGTACATATGTGCAGTAACACTTCATGTTATTAGCTGGGACTAATTTTTATTAGTTATTATCAGTTATTAGCGGTTGTTTCAATTCAACTCAACTCAACTCAACTCAATTCAGTACAGAATTTCAAGCATGCCAATAAAGACAGACTAGTGAGCAGCAGCTTCATTTCAACCGCAATTAGTTTTTACAGCTTGGAGGTAGGTGGGTGGGTTGGAATGGAAACAGGCAAACCAGCGACATCTCAAGAAAAAAAAATAGGCAAGAAAAGTATATAATGATAATTGTTATATTAAGTAAAATAGAAAAAAAAATAATGTTCTAATTTTTAGAAAAAAGATATTGTGTTAATGTGTTGAATAAAAAGTTAGATTTTTCTAAAGGGAAGAATTGATTATACTCTAAGACAAAACACCGGAATGAGATATATGTTCCTTTTCCAGCTTCCATGCTTCCAGCTTTATTAAATTTATATCACACTTCTCATTCAACAACTCAAGTAGCATATATCCTGCTGCCTCTGTAAAATAGATTGAACTGAATATCTCATTCTACATATTATAACTGCAGCTAGGATAACCTATGTACAAAATTGGAAAAATAATGTCATACCAAAAGATGAAGAGGTGATAAGGAAAATTTTGGACTGTGCGGAGATGGATAAATTGAGAAAAGAAATAAAAGGAAAAGATGAAATGGAATATTGCTTAATATGAGGAAAATGGTACAAATGGTTAGAGGACAGGAATAACAAACAAGAAAACACATAACAGAGATGATTTAGAAATCAGGAAGCATCAACAAAATGATATTAAATATATAATATATGTAAAGTAACATATGGATATAATAGTGTGTATAATAAGTAAGGAGTAATATATATAATATATGAGGAATGAGGGAACCACAAAAATAAATATGTGAATATGTAGGGGGGAGGGGAAACATAAACCATGGATATACACCGATACGGAACTGTTGTAAAATGGAAATTTTTCATTTGTTTTTGTTTTTAAAGAAAAAAAATATTTTTTTAAAAAAAAAGATAGATTGAACTGTAAAATAGATTGAACTGAGATAATGACTATCCCTAAATCATTCATGAGCTTCCATGAATGAGATTTGCCTACAACTTGGTCTCTCCACCTCTAGTTCAGTACCCAAAATACTACATTAAACTTGGTTCTCGTTTATTTATACAGGCACGTGTCTGTACATACAGTAGTATATATTGTATGTGCCTATATTCACACATAAATCTACACATGTTGAAAAAAGTATAGCATTTAGATATATAGATTAAAGGAAGCATTAAAATGGGGCTGGGCACTTCTATAATAATAAAAGACAAACATTGCTCTGATAAGTCCAACTATAGCATGATCTGGTTCCTGGTTATACATGCAGAATGTTAATTATGTTATTGCTAATTAAACTATAGCATTTCTCCTCTTTTCAGTATATTTATTCTCTCATTGTTATGCTGCTTTTATAACAGTGAAAGATAATACATTGGATTACTGATTTTATAAAAACATGGTGGAAAGAAAGAAAGAGAAAGAAAGAAAGAAAGAAAGAAAGAAAGAAAGAAAGAGGGAGGGAGGGAGGGAGGGAGGGAGGGAGGGAAGGAAGGAAGGAAGGAAGGAAGGAAGGAAGGAAGGAAGGAAGGAAGGAAGGAAGGAAGATCAGTCATCTCAGTCCAACCTATGCACAAAAATGTTGTTATGGGGAAGAATAGGAGAACAAGCACTGTGCATACTGCCTTCAGCTCGTGAACGCAAAGTAAATATAAATCTACTAATGTATTAAATAAATAAGTGATCTTCTGAGTATGCATTAGAACAGGGGTGTCAAACTCACGCTGTCATGGCGGTATCACGTGATGTATCAGGACTTTTTCTTCCTTTGCTAAACCAGGTTTGGGCATGGGCAGCACATGATGCATCCAGCGCACGGGCCGGGAGTTTGACAGCCCTGCACTAGAACATTCACATAGAGGTCTTTTAAACAAAAGTAATTGTGAAAATCTGTGTAGGCAAGAAATTCTTGTTTATAGTGGGCAAGGTATATTATTCATTGCAAATTCTTCAATTACTTCAGAGGTTGGTCATTGTATGTATCCTGGTATAAGTCTTCTCTCCATAAATTCTATCTCAGAACTAACTGTTCTTATTTCAACTGATCACAATCCTCCTGTTTTTTATATATTTATTTTAGTAAAATTGAAATTATTATAACTATTTACAGTAATCATTTACAATTCTAAACTTTTCATACCCTCTTCTACCTAAGGTTAAAAACTGCAAACACCTGTGATGAAGTGTGAAGGTATCATATTTCTGCCTCAAATTCTGTATCACAAAGTTCTTGAGATATGCTGATTTCTTTAGAAGAGAATCAATCTAAGCAGCTTTAATTCTTGACCTTTTTCACGTTGATTAAAACTTTGGCTTCATGCCACTCCTTGTGGATTGGTCTCTGGTGTAACATATTACAGCAGACACTACGATACATCATGCTGTAGCAGCTTTTTCTCCTTCGAGAGCACAGATGTCTAACTTTATAATTACGTACTTTCTCTTTAAGAATAATTTCTTGATAGCAATTCAGCCTATTGATTTGGTAACAATTCATGATGATCATTTTGAAGCTAAACTTCATCGTCACAGAGGCATCTTAATTTCAAATGGAGTGGCCTCCAATCCACTTGTCTCCTGTGATTGACCAGAGTACTAGAAAATAATGTTTTTACTAAATAATGTGTTAGGGATTTTATATTTGCAAAAGGGGATTTTTAGTTTTGGATTATAGTTCCAATTCCTGTATTTTGTAGGTGATCAAATCCTACAAATCAAATCAAATCAAATCAAATCAAATCAAATCAAATCAAATATAAGTGACCTATAAGGTCCCTTCCAACTCTGTTAATCTGTTATCTGTTAAATCCCTAGAAGTTGGAATATATTTGTAAAATTCTGCTTTCCTTTAAAAGTAATTAGATCTATGCTTATCTTATCCAATGGACTTGTAGAAGGTCCATTTAATAAGTATATTTTCATTGATGACTGCCACAAAAATGCATTACACATTTCCATATAGACTTTTTCAATCCAGGCACATATCCATCATCTGCAAATGTGAGGTCTCCTATATGATGCAACAATATTTTCTGTATAACTTTCGTGCAATGAAACTGGAAAAACAAATACCTGTCCAGAATATGTATGTCCATCCTAAAGTTCTTTAAACTGAAAATATGTTTCTACTTCCACATGGCAACTTTATTTTTTCTTCAGTTTTGCTATTTTAACTGGGAGTCATTTTCATGCTGATCCAAAACATGGATAAAAAGGGAGACTGGAAAAAGACTAAGTGATCTGCATTACCAAAGTTTTATGGAAGTGCTCTAGAAAAGGGCTGTCAAACTCCTGGCCTGGATGCATCACACGCTGGTCATACTCCTGCCCAGTTTAGCAAGGGGGTGGGGGAAGGCAAAGGGGAGGAAGGAAAGTTCAAAAACGGTAGCAGAAAGAAGAACCCAGTCTACAAGTTCTCAAACCAGTTACTGGGAAATTGCAAATTCATGATATGAGTAGCCTTGGAAATAATGATGCAGAAAGGAGAATTTTGGGAGCCTGAATCTTCCCTTAACAAGAGTAACTATCTATGCTAGAAGAAAAACAACAACAAAACCCTGGAATGTGATATATACATTCAGCTATGAAAGCTAGGTAAAATTTATATATTTTTATTTATCAATTTTTTTACACTGCCCATCTCACCTAAGCGACTCTAGCTGGTTCATCATCAAGAAAGAAATGCTAAGGACCAAAATAGACATTCTTGGTGTCAGTGAGATCAAGTGGACTAGAAATTAGATGACTTTACAGGGTAAATGGAAATGTCAACTTCAAAAGGGAATGACATTAGAAAAGCAGTCAATTAATTAAGAAAATTGCCAAATCAGTTGAAAACAGTAAATTACAAAAAAAATATTTGAATCTCTGGGTATGACAATTTTCCAAATATATGCAGTAAAAATGCATTCAATCAATAAAGAGACAAAATAGTGACTTCAATTGTAAATTAATAGGTGGTTTGGGTGCCAGGATTCCTTCCTTCCTTCCTTCCTTCCTTCCTTCCTTCCTTCCTTCCTTCCTTCCTTCCTTCCTTCCTCCCTCCCTCCCTCCCTCCCTCCCTCCCTCCCTTCTTTATTACTTTTGGTTTTATTATTCAGATGGGCTTTATTATGGTTTTGTGAATTGCCCAGAATTGTGATGTATCAAAAGGGTAGCTACACAAGTCTTTTAAATAAAAGAATAAAATTATTTTCTGCAATATCAAAAAGAACATTGCATCCAGAAAAATGATACTGACAAAATTTCAACTCTATATGCAGTCAAAATGAAGAACAGATTCCACTTACTTAACTTTATGGAAAAGGAATCAGATGGACTAGGAGAAGAAATGAAAAACATTTTCAGTGAAATAGCAAAGAAACATGTTCTTATAAAAGAAAGAGAAGCAAATGGTTGCCAGAAGACACTCTCCAAATTGCTGGACAGAGAAAGAAAGCTAACGCCATGGTTAACAAAAATGAAGGTGGTGAATACAGAATTTCAACATTAAGCTAGAAAAGATAAAATTACTGGAAGGAGTTTTCAAAGAAATAGGAGAAAGACATCCCAAAAACATTATTAGGATTTTTTTTCCTAATAAAGAAACTGGTACCACATACGGAATACAAAGGGATAATAACAGAAAGAAGTAGGAACATTTTGAATGATCAGAAGCAAATTTAAAAAAAATGCAAGGAATAGTTCCAATAAGGAATTGTATATGATTGATATTCTTCAACCATGGAATGGGTCATGGTCATGTCAAATGATAAAAATCATTGGAAAATTCAGTTATACTTAGAATGCTTGGAAGTACTAGAAATGAGGCCCATGAAGATTACATTGTATAGATGCCATCAGTAAAATATCTGTTTAAATGAAGAAACATTAAACAAAGTTATAAAACTTTAGAAAGAATGGAGAGAGCAAGACAAGCCTATAAAAAGTGAGATGTAACTGATAGGATACATCATGTTGATTGACTCAGATGTCCTGATCACCCTGGATAGTTTCTTCATCTGATAGACAGAACTGTCTATCTCTGTGTGTTGTATATTGTGGAGTTCTTGATACTGTCTGGTCTTGGTTGCTTGCTTGCTGATACTTCATTATCCAACTAACATCATAGTTGGGTAGTAAGATATTCTTTTCTATTTGTAGAGTTTTTCCTGGACTGTATCTGATCTTCAGTTAGAATGTTTAATAGCAACATTCATACCAACAACTAATATACTCTTAAAAAGGAGTCTTGATAGTACAGTGGTCTAAAGCACCCTGTTATTAAGAACAGGTGCCTGCAATTACTGCAGGTTCGAATCTCGCCAAGGCTCAAGGTTGACTCAGCCTTCCATCCTTTCTAAGGTAGGTAAATTGAGGACCCAGTTGTGGGGGCAATAAGCTGACTTTGTATAAATATACAAAAGAATGAAGGCTATTGCTTAGCTCATTGTAAGCCGCCCTGAGTCTCCGGAGAAGGGCGGCATATAAATCAAATTAAAAAAAAAAAAAGAAGCTTTCACAATGTTTTTCAGTAGTTTGGGATCAAAAAGATTCATGTATTCAAAATACCACAGCTACTAACTTTTTTCTCATCCTTGCCTTTAATTTTTCTGTTTTTTATAGACATTTCTATGAAGAATTCACCATACCTGAGAGTGATTCCTGAAAATGTCTGAGGGCTCCTGACAATATTTTGGGTTAGGACATTGGTTTCATTTCTGGAAAAAAAATTTTCCTGTGGTGATCTGTCCAGTTTCACTCTATGGTGTCAATTCTGTTGTTGTTACTGTTTTGGTTCTAGCTTTTATGACTGCCATATATTGGTAGAATTTAGTCAGGAAGCAAGTCATGCATACTAGGGTAAATATCCTTTGGTGCTGTCCTGTGGTTCCAAATTAGCTCTGCCTTTCTAAATCAGATTTTATTATTCAGCTGACAATATATGTCCTGTGTATGCCACCTGTCTCAGTTTGAGATTCATTTTGTCTGGATTTAATTTGATGTCCTTTTCTGCAATCTGAAGGAAAGACTGTACTTTCCAATAATGTTCTTTTTTTCTGCTTCGGTAATATTTCTCCAATAATCATGATATAATTTGCAACTTCCTAGCTGTTTCCTCTGAAAAATACAAGGAGATTCCGATTGAAAAAAAAAGTAGTGATTTTTATCAAACAAAAGTTGTAGAGAAAGTTGTCAGTTGAGTTGACTTTTCATTCTATTTCACATGCTAGGAACCATTTCTAACTTCATAATTAATGAATATTCATAATTAGTGAATATTGGACAGCATGTTATGATTCCACCTATTGGTTAATTGCATCATATGAAATTTAATAGCCAGTGATTATGCAAATATGTAATTTCTTTGATGGATTCCTTACTATGAACAGGTTGCTTATCCAGAAAATACTAGATTATGTGGCTGTGATTGTGTTCCCTTTTTGGAATCTTTTGAGTCCTTTTTAAGCAGACTCATGTAATGCTAATGGAAGACATTTTCCTCCATGGGAAATGCATAGATGTAATAAGGTCAATTTCTAGTTGCAGTTCACTTTCAAAACAAATATTAGTATAGTCCCCATTTCTCTGGAAGGGAGTTTTCATGCCGTGGAAGTTTGTAAAATACAGATAAAATTCTGATGTCGTATTCTGATTCATTGCTTGGATAACTGTGTTGCTGAAGAAGACAGATTAGACCCGTTCTTTCGCAACTACAATGGAAGTCTGTAAGTTTTATTCTTTTTGGGACTTGTAAGTGTCAGATTACATTTCCCTGCTGTCTGCATAATGCTCTTATTGTACATTTTGAGGAGGCAGCTGCTCGACCAAATAATTATGCTAAGGTCTGTTTCATTATTGGGGAATTTATTAAGTCCATTGACAATTATCCTTTCCTGTTAATCCTTGTCAGTTAAAATGATGCTGCCAAGAGTGATGACAACTATATCAGCACAGATGTGAAGATTGAGGAGAGAACCTCAGGACCCTGGAGGCCCAGGTGATGTTCTCATCCATCTCTCCACTGAAAGGAGAAAGAAAATTTTTGCAGATGAATAATTGCCTTCAGTTATGATGTCGGTGGGAACTATATAATTTCTGGAGCTTTGAGCCAAGTTATTTGAATGAAAGACAGCTGGTCCAAGATGGATTTTACTTTACTTGTGTTTTGGTAAAGGATGGCAAACTTGATTATCTGTTTATTATTACAGGTATTGTACTAACAAACTTTCTAGATCAGAGTTTCTCAACCTTGGCAACTTGAAGAAACGTGGATTTGAATGATGATTGAGGAATAGCAGAAGTTAAAGTTCACACAACTTCAACTTGAAGCTGGTTGAGAAACATTTCTGTAGATTATGTGCCATTAACTGCTTCCTGAAAGCCCCAGTACAGCAAGCCTGAATTTTATTTGGGTGTGGAATTCTTTGTATCCTGAGATGTTCTAATGTTAATTCAGTTTGACAGTTTTGAGCTGGTGGAGGATGGAGCCTTCAGTCACCACTGCATAACTAGCTGATGAGTCATGCACATTCCAGTGGCTCACTAACTGGAGGAGGAGGAGAGAAGTTGCCAAGCAACCAGCTTTCATCTTGGCTGGACAATGTGACAGATTGTTTTGGAAACTTGAGAAACTGAAACTTATATTAGGATGAAAAGCCCGGGAGCTTTAGTACTGGCTTTTCACCAGTAGCGCCAAGATGGTGTATCTAAATAAATTTGTTCTTTGAGGAAAAGCAATGCCTCGGAGTTCGATTTGTAATGGGTGCGTTACTTGGAGCCTGATACAGTGGGAATGAAAGCTGACTGTCAGCTGTTAATTTATGTTGTTGTTTATAAGTAAACAATATAAATATAAAAATATTATTTTCATTTTAAAATAAAATAATTACCTAATTACTTAAGTCTTCTTTAATTCTGCACTACATTCTGAACCCTTACATGAACATTTAAAATAATATTTGAAGGAGATGGGTGGTTCTTAAATATGACAAACAACAAATAAAATACAAAGTTCAACATGCATCAAAAAGGAAAGACATATTTGTCATTACTCAATTGCTTCTCACCAGACTACTGATGGAATTCATCATCGTTGTGCTCTCCTTGCTTGTCAACATGGATATATGATCTCCATCCATATCTCCACCATCACTTAGCCCAACCTTCCACCCTTGTCCCAATCTATAAGTCCAACTCAGTGTACAATTACTAAAACAACACACACACATATATACCCACACAAACATACTTTATTAGGGTCACAAGCCAGAATTCATGCAAATAAAAACAATTAGTTATTAAATATAGCATCTAATAACTAATAAAATGTCAGCATACAATGCCCTCTATCTCTTCTACAGGCATCATTTGAAGGATATTGTACTGCTACAAACATGTGTTGCTAGATAATAAAAATTTGCAAGTGAATATGTCAACTTTGTGTTTTTAACCAGGCAGAAGATAAGAGATAAAATATTCATCCAGGCAGCCAGGTTTTTTGTGTAGTAAAGGGATTAATAGCCTTTCCTGTTTTTTATGTAAATTTACATTTTAAGATAACATATTCTATCAGTTTCAGTTCACATGGCCAAATTCTTTGAGGAGCTGGTGTTTTATTATATGTGACTTCTAGAACTGCCCATTGGAGGACGTAAAAGAAGAAAATATCCATTGATAACTTGCAAAGACAAGTGATTTTCAATAGTCTTATGGGACTATTGAAACAGATCTAGCTTGATATATGGGGGAGGGGGGTTTAGAATATTGCAAGTACACTCATGAGAACTCAAACACATACAAATCAACTTTGTACAAGCATTTCAGCTGACTCTAAACATATATCTCTTAACCACATGACAAGTATCTAACCCACTCCAGTCAACTTTCCTGATTGCTTATTTGTAACCTATGACTATCATTAAGTGTTGTACCTTATGATTCTTGATGAACATATCTTTTCTTTTATGTACACTGAGAGCATATGCACCAAGACAAATTCCTTGTGTGTCCAAACACATTTGGCCAATAAAAAAATCTATTCTATTCTATTACTCCATTCATAGTTTCTCATAGTGGATTTCAGATTCCCTCCCCTCTCATTCAGGGCTCTTTCTCCATTTATTCCTCCAAGAAATGTCTATTCCCAGGGTTTCTGCCAGGCCAAGACCACCATAGCTTTGCAATTAATGCTGATTTTTTTTTCAGGGGAAGGGGGAGGGAAAGGATTATTTCTAGTAGTCCCAGAGACCATTGAATTACCACAATGCAAAATGCTAAATGAACTGACAGGTAACTTCCTTTTCATTGGTCACGTCTTTTACTTCAAAACCCAAACAATCTTTTCAAAAGACACTCAATTTTTGAGCTAGTGAACTACTCTAAGCAGACTCTATGGTTGATGATCATTGTATAAATAAGAGCTTTCAGAAAACCAGAAGTTTTGGTAAAGTCAGGAAGAAATGGAGCAGGAAGGAGGTGTGAAAAGACAATGCATGACCACAGAAGGATCTATGGATATTTGTTCCTTTCTCCATCTCCTAATCAAACACTCAGTGCCTTGTGAATCTTACATCAGGGTCCCCAATCCATGGGCCATGGCCCATTACTGGCTGTGGCCTATTCAGAATGGGCCACCTGAGCGACAGGCTGGACCAGTGTGCACAAGCAGGTAGCTCCACTTGCAGCTGAGCTGCATGCATGTGCGTGTGTGCACTGGCCCACCATTCGCATTAGTGGAGCTGTGGGTGCATGCATCAGTGTGCTGCTCACAGAGCCCGGTTACTGTCTCTCCCCCCCCACTCCAGCCAGGCCACCAAGCCAGAAAGGTTGGGGACTGCTGACATACATGACTGATAAGATTCCTACACTGCTAAATAAAGGATTCCCAAGCATTATTTTAGGTCATTTGGTTCAACATATTGCACAGAATATGCCAATGGTTCCTTCACTTACTTTTGCCTAAAAGATGTATGTTTTTTTGTCCAAGACAATGCATTAAGCTTTATTTCTCCCTGGACCACTAAAATAATAAATTTTAATAAAATTATCTTCAAATAAATTACTTTTCTCACTTTGATCAGGTAAAATATTCCTGGTTATATTCTAGACAGGTTAAAAAATTGATATATGTGCCTCAAAACCCTGGAGCTTCAGAAATAAACATTTATACAGTTTTAATTTCTGAGACTAAACAAGGATTCAGATGTCTCCTCATCTTTCTGTCCTTTAGAGTTTAGTTTGCGAAACAGAAATATTTCATTATTCAGTCTGAAGCTTAGATACTAAGTTTGAACCTGATGTTTGTCTCTAAGAATGGTATCAAACCGCAGGTATTGCATGTATCTTGGCAAGGATCCCTCTGGTTTGTCACAGGCGTTTCAGCAAACTTGTTCCCCCAAGAAAATAAATTTCAAACCACATTCCCAGAATACTATAGTCTCTGACATCTCAGCATGGTTGACCAAATATGTATGTGGATTTCAATATGCATATAATACCAATAAAGACAAGAAAGTACCTTTCACAATCAGGTTTCCTGAATTTCTCGCAACTCCAAATTGATTCATTGCTATGCAGCTGTATACACCTGCATCAGATTTGGTAATATTATATATCTTCAGACTGTTATCTTCTAAGATAAAGATTCTGAAGAGGGAGGATTAAAAAATAAACAAAACCATGCAAACCAGTTATTAATATATTATACAGAAGACTAACACCAATAACTGTGATATGTTATTTATAATATTTGGACATTAATCATAGCTGTTGTTGATTACAGCACACTGAGCACATTTCAGCCAAATTTTCACTTCAATGTATCATTGATCATTACATTAGATACAGATTAGACACAGTAGAATGTACTAATTTTCTGTCTTTATAACTAGTCTGCCTCTTTCTCTGGTCAATTTATTCCTGCAGAGGAGGAAATAAATCCACAATATGAGGTCTAAGCTGGGTGTGTTTCTTCAGGGAGTAAAATATGTTTTCAGTCTCAGATAGTGAGCTGATTATAGTAAGAAGTATGAGAAGATGCATTTTTTCAGCATTTATTATTCCTCATTGAGATCGCCACATCTAGTCCTAACAGTCAAACAATGAAATGAATTTAAGCTGATTATTATAGGAAGGTTAATATGTCACACAGTTATAAATAACCAGGTTAAGGCCGCTTATTATTGGTAATAGCAGTTGAAGAAGACAAACATGGATTAAATGATTACATCGGGGCAAGCAAAGGTTATCATTTTATAACTTTCATTTTTTCTGAATGTGATATCACAAAACTGAAAAAAATTGCTAAAAATAATAATAAAATTTAAATGAGTTTTGCAAAGGGAGCACTATCTAAAACACAATACACCAAGAAAAGATATATAGATGGAGGGGGGAGGGGGAGGATGGATGAGAGAGAGAGAGAAAGAGATTACTTGGTCTGTGGTGTGGATATTTGGGTGGTTCAGGCACAGGGAATTTGTGGTGGGGGGGTTGGGGGGTGTTTGGGGATTGTTATGTGTGTTGGGCCTGGTCTTTGCGTGTTATGTGAATTTCGTTGTATGGGTATACTGTGTATACACATACAATGACAATAAAGTATATTTATTTATTTATTTATTAGATAGATAGATGATAGGTAGATAGGTAGGTAGGTAGGTAGGTAGGTAGGTAGGTAAGTAGATAGATAGATAGATAGATAGATAGATAGACAGATAGATAGATAGATAGATAGATACCCTGTTTTCTCCAAAATAAGACATCCCCTGATAATAAACCCAATTGGGCTTTTGAACGCAAGGCAATAAGGCTAAACGCTTATTTCAGGGTTCAAAAAAATATAAGACAGGGTTTTATTTTCGAGGAAACATGGTAGATAGATAGATGATAGATGATAGATGATAGATAGATAGATAGATAGATAGATAGATAGATAGATAGATAGATAGATAGATAGATATTGATTTATGGAGAAAATGCAAATTAAATTAGGAACCAAAATGATTGCAGATAGATGCCACAAAGTACTTTATAGTGGCATATACTGTACATCTACAGTATTCCAAAGGTATCAGAAAGCCTCAAGATTATAAATTATAGGTCTGGAAATGATATATAGGACTTACAAAAACAGTGTAAATTATAACTAAATTTTTATTACAGGAATGTAGGATCTGATAACAACATGAGATGGTCCTACTATGGGCGACCTGGAGCCTCTACTATCTGATAAGAGGGGCAGTGACACAGTGGTTAGAGTGCAGTACTGCAGGCTACTTCTGCTGACCACTGGCTGCCAGCAATTTAGCAGTTTGGGTCTCACCAGGCTCAAGGTTGACTTAACTCAAGGTTGGGTAAAAATGAGGACCCAGATTGTTGGGGGCAATATGTTGACTCTGTAAACCGCTTAGAGAGGGCTGTAAAGCACTGTAAATCGGTATATAAGTGTAAGCGCTATTGCTATTGCTATTTTTTAACAAGAGTCCAAGTCCATCTTTTCTCCTGATTGTACCACCTTCTAACATTAAAAAATGTCCTCCTCCTCCTCCTTTTTCTTCTCCTCCTCCACCTCTTCCTCCTTCCTTTCTTCTGTCTCCTTTGCCTTTAGGATCATCAGGCAGCTTCAGTTGTCTATTCTGCCTAAAATGTGCTTTGGTTTCATGCAAGAATGTAGAATATTAGTTGTTTTTCACCCATAACTCAGAGAAAGCAGCACAGAGAAAAAAGAATGGAAACAATTACAACATCATAGTTATTGAAGAATGAGATAGACTAGAAGATGAAACAAAATTTTACAAGCACTAAATATTTCAATCATATCAGCTAAGGATTTACCAACACCCCCCTCCCCTCCAAAAAAAACCCACATGTTTTTCTGGCCACTTATCATACATTACTTAGATTATTCCTGGGTTTTTGGCTGAAATTCAAATCTCCAAAGGGAGATGTGATTCTTCTCTTTTTGTTCTTTCTATTGTGTTATTCCAATACAGATATTCAGGTCTGAGAATAGAAATATATTCTTCAGAACATATGTAACAAAGAGCAGTTAGTCACGGCTTTATTTCAGGAGGAAAACTATACCAGCATCTGATGTGTTCGCTTGTTTCTTTGTTTTTAACTAGCCATGTGTCCTTATGCTCAGGGGTGGGCTTCAAAAATTTGAGTAAGGGGTTCTCTGCCCAGTTGCTGGGTGGGTGTAGCCATGGTGGGTATAGCCTAGTCAGGCTCCTGAACCACGGTGTGTGTGGGGGGGTGTTTTTGCCCTCCCCGGGCTCCGGAGGCTTTCCTTGAGCCTCCAGGAGGGCAAAAATGGCCACCCCAGGCCAAACTTCCAATAGGCCCATTTTTCGCCCTCCCCGAGCCTCCACGCGCACCCTGCACTTATCTGCATCCAAAACAGGACATGTGGGGACTCCTGGGAGGGGATGGGAGGGGTGGGCAGGGTCAGCCAGGAGTGGGATTTGGGGGTTCTCTGAACTGCACAGAATCTTAGCTAGAGGTTCTCCTGAACCCCTGCGAACTCCCAGCAGCCTACCCCTGTTTATGCTGTAATCTAAAGCTTTCCTCTGGCTTATTTATGCAGAATACCAGAAATGCTGTTGTTACAGAGGGGCATATATTTGGTTTATGTTTTTTATTAAATTTCAGTTTGTCTTCCCTCATGCTGTCCATCTTCTAGTGAAAGCCTCTATATCACATTTTGCAAATGCTATTTTTCTTTACTCTCCTATTCTGTTCTTAATTAGGATATTTAGGATTGGTGTACTGTTTTTGTACAGAAGGGAGGAAAATGTACATTCCTCCAGACTGCATGATTGAAGCTCCCATGATTTCTTACCTCTGGCCATGCAGCTCATATCACAAGAAATTACATCTTCTCCGTTGGGGGTTGTAAAAAGGAAATAATTATTTCCAAATTAATACTTGTCTGAGTTAATCCTTTTCCAGCTCTTAAAAGTGGAAGTTCTTGTGACCTGTTACCCACTGTTGGTATATTTTAATGTCTCATTTGAGCTTTTTCCCCCCAAATGAGTGAGTGAGAAAGAGCTAATCCCCAAAACAGAAAATAAATATCATAATAGTCCTTCAATTTAAATTGCAAATCTGTTCCTGCAAATACATCTCAAGATGAAGAGATGGAAAGAGAAGAGAGGGAGGATCTCTTCTAGACTTAGACTAACTTTATTGTCACTTTAAATATACACTAATCGGCATACATTAAAATGGAATTTTGTTGCATACAGCTCTCAAAGGGTCACCATCTCCAATATACACTACATAAACATGATTAAATAAATAAATAAAGCAAGCAAGCAAGCATATACTCACATACCCACATATATTATATGACACAGAGAAACAACACAGCCTAGTTTGGATGTATAAATGTATATGACTAGGGAAATGAATCTTGTGTGTTTACCAGACAGATGGCATAGGGAACAAAGCTGTTACAGAATCTGGTAGTCCTGCTAGAAATACTTTGAAACTGCCTCCCAGAGGGGAGTAACAGAAACAGACCGTAAAGTGGTTGTGTGGGGTCTCAAACAATGCTTTGAGCGCTAAGCACATAGCGCTTATAAGCAGTATCCTGAATAATGGGAAGTGAGTTTCTTATAACCTTTTTGGCTGTCCTCACCACTCTCTGAATGGACTTTCTCTCTGAGGCACTTCAGCCACCAAACCAAACAGTGATGCTGTTTGTTAAAACTCTCTCAATTGTGCCTCTGTAAAAAGTGGCCAGGACAGAAGGAGAAAGATGTGTTTTCCTCATCTGATGCAGAAAATGCAGATGCTGGTTTGCATGCTTCACTAAGGATGACATGTGGAGAGACCTACATAGATTCTTTGGGGAAAAAAAGTAAACACACATTTTGTGCTAGAAAAACAACAACATTGTGTTATTCCAAGTTTTTTAAAAATGTTCCTTTTTCAAAAATTAATTTATGTAAGAGCCAGCTGCTATGCTGTGTTTTTATATGCAATTTTTAACAGTCGAAAATAAGTTCTAGTGATTAAAATATATAAAAAAAATCCAGGTCATATTTTCCTAAGGTAAGAAAGGAGTGGCAAAAAAAAACAAAACCACACAAACAAAATAAAGAAAAAGAAATAAGCTGTATAATTATGCATTGTATAGAACTGCAAAGACATCTGCAAAGTGCAAAATCAAACTACGATTTCAGAGGAGCCAAAGATGTTGACTGGGAGTTAATTATCACTGACTTTGTTCAACCAACTGTCAAACACAAGAGAATTCTCACACCTGTGCTCAGTGTTTGAGGTGATCAGGTATCAAGGTAAAAAAGGAAAAAGGCAAATGCCCTGGGATTTGCTTAGCATTTTTTTCTTCTTCTGCCTCTTAATTTCTTCCCACTGCTGAATCAGTAGGTTCCTTTTTTGTCAGCCTGTATTCAGTCTGAACATCTGTAGTGCTGTCAATTGAGTTTTATGATATCAATAGAGATTTTTTTTTTTTAAAAAAAATGACAAATGGGGATTGATTTTACATTTGATCATTTGTGGTCTCCAAAAGATTTCTATAAGAAGATAGGGGTTTTTTGCCATCATCGCGGTAATTTTGGATGGTCCCTGAACAAGTAAGGTCTGCACTGTTGTTCTTTTCTGCCCAATCCTAATTAAATTTTGTTTTAATTATGAAGTGATAGAACATAAATTCACTTATCATTTGATAGAGTCATGGCCCTGCAAAATATAGAATGCCTTCTGTAAGCAACAAAGAAAAGCATATAAAAGCACAGAAAATATAGACACACAATTGTAAGAATATTTCTATCATATGCCATTGTATGCATGCATGCATGCACATATATATGCAGATACGCATACGTGTGTGTGTGTACATGCGTGCGTGCATGCATGCATGCATACAATGGCATATGATAGAAATATTCTTACAATTGTGTGTCTATATATTTTGTGCTTTTGATCATTGCTCTTGATCATTGCTGACATGTTTCTACAACTTGATTGATGTCGACCTGTGGTAAATTAAATTGTTTGGACATGATTTGGAAAGGTACACACCTCTGTATAGAAGGCCTCACAACCGACAATGCATACTGTAGCATAGCAAAAGCCATGAAGTCAAAAGAACTGCCTCAAGAGCTCAGAGACAAGATTATTGTAAGGTACAGATCTTGCAAAGGCTACAATAAAATTTCTGGTTCACTGAATGTTCCTAAGAGCACAGTGGCCTCTATAATTCTCAAATGGAAGAAGTTTTGCATAACCAGGATTCTTCCAAGAGCTGGTCACCCAATCAAACTTAACAATTGAGGGATAAGGGCTTTAGTAAGAGAGATGACCAAGAACCCAATGGTCACTCTGACTGAGCTCCAGAGATCCTGTGTGGAGATGGGACAGAGTTCCAGAAGGATAGCCATCACTGCAGCCCTCTACCAATCTGGGCTTTATGGAAGAATGGCTAGAAAGAAGCAGTGCAAAACACATGAAAGTCCACTTGGAGTTTGCAAAAAACCACTGAAGGACTCTTCGACTGTGAGGAACAAGATTCTCTGGTCTTATGAAACCAAGATTGAACCGTTTGGCCTCAATTCTAAATGTTATGTCTGGAGAAAACCAGGCACCACTCATCACCTGCCCAATATCATCCCAACAGTGAAGTATGGTGGTGGCAACATCATGCTGTTGGGGTGGTTTTTCAGCAACATGGGAGACTGGTCAGGGTTGAGGGAAAACTGAATAGAAAAAAGAACAGGGATATTGATTTAATGATAAAATCTCCACATCTTTTTTGTAGTATGGTGACCAAAATTGGTTGCAATATTCCAGATGTGGTCTTACTAGGGTTTTGTAACGCAGCACTAATACTTCACACAATACTTCTATGCTTTGGTTTATACAACTCAGAATTGTATTAGCTTTTTTGGCTGCTGCTGCACACTGCTGGCTCATATTCAAGTGATCATCCACTAGGACTCCAAGATCCGATCCGATCCTATCCTATCCTATCCTATCCTATCCTATCCTATCCTATCCTATCCTATCCTATCCTATCCTACCCTACCCTACCCTACCCTACCCTACCCTACCCTACCCTACCCTATTCCCTCAATGAAAACTTGTTCCACAGCACTCAGGACCTCAGACTGGGCTGAAGGTTTGCTTTCCAATATGACAATGATCCCAAGCACACAGCCAAGACAACCCAGGAGTGGCTTAGGGACAACTCTGTGGATGTCCTAGAGTGGTCCAGCCAGAGCCCCAATTTGAACCCTATTGGACATCTCTGGAGTGATCTACAAATAGCTGTCCACCAATGGTCACCATCCAACCTAACTGAGCTTGAGAGGATTTGCAAGGAAGAATGGCAAAAAATCCCTCAATCCAGGTGTACAAAACTTGTCGCATCATACCCCAAAAGACTCAAGGCTGTAATTGCTGCCAAAGGTTACTGAGTTAATGGTCTGAATACTTATGCCAATGTGATATTTCAGTTTTTTTTTTCTTTTTAATAAATTGACAGACATTTCTAAAATTTTGTTTTCACTTTGTGATTATGGGATACTGAGTGTAAATTAATGAGAAAAAAATGAATTTCAACAGCTGTAGAATCAGGCTGCAGCATAACAAAATTGACAAAAAAGAAGGGGGTCTGAATACTTTCTGAATGCACCCTATATGTAAATCTGTTGGTCACCATTTCTCTATTTACCTAGGAACAAAGCTTTCATTTCATCTCAGTTCATCTACTCATGCCTATTCAAGACTTCTTACAAAAGAGCAATTAACAACCAAATCACACAGAAGTTTTAATTTCCTTACATTATTTCCACAGTCAGTTGATGAACTTCCATTTGATTTACTATCAAATCAAGTTGAGCAATGGAAGGGAAAAACCAGCAGCTAAGCCTATGTATGTTATTCTAGAGCTGCATAATTGAAACTAATTCCAGGTTTATTTGATTTAGTACCAGGGGTGAAATGCTACTGCTGTTTGCTCTGCTTCGGGTAAAACTACTGGTTCAGGCGAACCAGTAGTAAAAAAAAAATGTAGTAAAAAAGTATATAGTAAAAAAAAAACAGCTGTGCCACGTGATCATCGGAACCTTTTAAAACACTTTTTTAAAGCATTTTTTACTACCTATTTGCCCGAATCAGTAGTAAAAAAATGCTTTAAAAAAGTAAAAAAAAAGTTGACCACACCCACCCAGTCACATGACCCCACCACTGCCAAACCACGCCCACAGAACTGGTAGCAACAAATTTTACATTTCACCACTGTTTAGTACCGCATACACTCTACTAAAATCATCTTTGAATTTAAACATATAATAATAACATTCAGTTGAGTAGTACAGCAGAAAGACATCTAGCATGATCTGTTCTCTTCTGGCTCTCCAAAGAATATATACAAATATTGCATTTTGAGGCAACATCCTTGAGAAATTAATAGGTAGATTGCTTCAAGAATAACTTGGATCAATTGATCAAAACCATGATCAATTTGAAAATATGAATGCTATCTTGTACTACGGTACATAATATGCACTTAAATTTTAGTACAGGGAAATTACTTTCATATGCAGTTCTGTTCTATATACTTTATTTGCATTTGAGATGACTTGTATGTTCTGTTGTTCATGAGAAGAAGTGTAACTAATTTCAGATATCTGGAAAAATTGCAGTTAAGCACAATGTTTTTATCATATGTAATTCTACTATTAGTTGTCCGTACTTAGAGTAGATAATGAATTAAAGTAGTCTCTTATGAGCCTAAATTTAATGCAGTAATTAATGTAGTAATTAAATGCTCCACACATAATTTAAATCAATGTTTATGACCTTCTGTCTATGATAAATTACTCCTAATCCATCTTTACTTTTCGTTAATGCCTATATCTGTCCTTTAGTACAGAGTTCCTCAACCTTTCCAGATTTGTAAACTGGCAGTGGGGAGGAGGCAGTGGTGGGATTCAAGTCATTTAACAACCGGTTCTCTGCCCTAATGATTTCTTCCAACAACCAGTTTGCTAAACTGCTCAGAAAGTTAACAACCGGTTCTCCCGAAGTGGTGCGAACTGGCTGAATCCCACCACTGGGAGGAGGGGATAAATCCGTTCAAGCAGCATGCAAGTGTGCACCTGTGCACAGCTCCATTTGTGTGAGTGGTGGGCATGCTTGCATGCCACTCATGCAAATGGAGCACACGTGCAAATGGTTGCCCACTGTTTGCACAAGGGGTGATATGTGTGGGGGCTTGCCCGCTGCTTCAGGCAGTCTGGTTTTAAACTGTTCATAGCATGGTTGTGGGCCATGGCCCAGGGGTTGGGGATGCCTGCTATAGTAGATATATAACAGAATATATAACTGAAGAAAAATAAACAGAAAACTCTCTCTTTTTTTAAAAAAACAAGTTTTATTAAATTTTTCTTTCACATACATATTTTATGAACAGAGTGTTGACCAGGTCACATCTTATACTTCTTATATATTGATTTTTATAATCTATTCCAATCTTCCTTTTTGTTTTTTCCAAGTACAATTTACATATCTCAATTTCAGCCATAATATTCTTTTTTTATCTTATCTTAATCTCTTCTTAATACATAATATATAAACACCATCCTCCTTTCAATTCCTAATTTCTTAATGTAACATCAATTAATTATCTTATTTCTCCATTTATAAAATATATTTCTCAGAATCCCCATCACACTTTTTGGCTATGAACAATGTATTTCATCATATTCAATTCTTACATTGAAACCCTTTAACTTAATTGACCTTCCACACCTTATCTTAATCTCTTAGTACATGATAAGCAATATCACTGTCCTCCCTTAATTCCTGATTTCTTACTACAGCATCAATTAATTATTTTATTTCATCATTTACAAAATATTTTTTTTCAAAATTCCCATCGCACTTTTTAACATTTCAATTTTGTCTCTTAATTTCAGTTATTTTTATAATTAAACCAAATTGACACTTCATATTTCATCTGCTGTTCTATTTTACAATAAACAATATATATTATCATATTCACTTCTTACATTCACAATTAATAATATCAATACAGTTCCCTTAGATTTACTAATATATATCTTATTTCCCTTCCTACTTTCCACTATTCTTTCCATTTTAAACATTTTCTCTTGGTCTCTCCAAAATTCCACTTCTTAATAATTTTCTCCTTTCACCCCATTCTCTTAACTTCTTCTTCTTTTTTATTTTTATATTTATTGTATCTTTTCTCCTTAATCCTTTTTCTAACTTTTGAGTGTATTACTCGCATAATTCCCCCCAAACTTTTTCCTAATCTTTTTCCATTTCCTTCTCTTCCCTTTGATTGATTCTTTTTGGGGGGATATTCCCCTGTCCACTCTTTTTTTGCCACTGTAAATCCCATTGTAATCATCTAACTTTTTACATTCAATTCCTTTTCCTTCAACATTATTTTCTTGCTTCTCATTTATATTCTCTTTTTCCTGTTTTGTGTGTTCTAGCAAAATTTCTGACTTTTTGTTGCCCTTTAATGATTTACGCATGTTTTTAAACATCTCAATTTATTCCTCACAGAATAAATTTTCTTACTGCTCTTTTTTTAATTGTTTTAATTGTTTTAACCTGTAAAAATGAAGTGTTTTAATATTGTGTGTGACCAGCCATACACTAAATAATAAATAAATAAATAAATAAATAAATATTCCTCACACATCCAAGACTCCATATTATCAATTTAAAAAATTGTTAATATTTTAACTTATATTTAATTAAGATTTTAAAGTCCCTATAGTCTCTTTTTTATTTCCAGATAATATCCAGTTCAAATATTTGTCCAATCCACTTCAATTTAAAGCTTTGTTGCTTTCCACCTCTGTTGAAAGACGAGACCAAGCAATTTTAAAAAAAAGAAATACTCCTTAAAAGTTCTCACAGTTTCTTTTAGTAGTCAAGGTCACTGCTATTATTTTCTTCAATTTTCAGGCTAGTCTTGTAGTGCTTTCTTTCCACCAGCAGTTCTCTCTCTCCAATCCACAATGTTCTCAGAACAACAAAGTATCAAGCTTACAAAAATATTTTAAATCCACATAGAAAATACTTTCCCTCGTATTTCTTTTCCTTTTAGTATTTTTAGTTTCTCCAAATTCAGTTTTAAGTCCAGTTATAAAATTCCCTTTTTTGGGCTTTAATATTTTAACTTCCTCTTTGTTCTTCTCCCTCCATTAAAATTCCAAAGTGCCAATTAGATGCTCATTTCCGCTCTGCGACACCTTTGAAGGTTTTTTTTTATATATAAATTTCCTTTTTTACCTATGAGTTGGTCAATCACTCACCCGGTACCAGCACTCCATTCAAACACTGCTCCTGCACAAAAATCTTATTCTGGTTGCCCCAGCTTCAGAGCAGTAATTTTTTAATGGCCACCACCCCCACCGCCAGTTTGAAGAGCAGCCTCTGACCTTTCAAGGAACTTGCCTGTTCCTCTTGGTCATCTGAGGCACCTCTCCTTCTTCATCATCCCTACAGGACAGTTCCAGTCCGAAGACCCCCTGACAGCAGTTTGTCCAGCTGGATATTCATGGACCTCGATGGAGCCTGCTATTTTTCCAGCCAGTCTCGCTGCGATGTTTCCGGTTTCCTCTAATAGAAAACTCTCTTGTTGGATCAAGAATATTATTATCTGTAATACAGCAACTTTATATGTAAGAAGTGCTGGGAGTATATAAAGAGAATGTCAACTTCGAAGCAAACCTGGCAGGGGCCATTTATCTGTTTCTCAGTTGCCACACAGTGTGGGGAGGGGGGAAGCAGGATGGAATGCATTGCTAGACACAACACAGAGCTTTCTCTTGAGAACCAACAGGTGATGGATAAAATGGGGAAGGAGTGTCTGGAGAACCTGCCAATTAACCTAATTGGCCAATGTGACCTGTGACAATTGGAGACGTAGTTATTTCCTATTTTAATTATACTGAAACTGTGGGAAAGATTTAGAGTTGGTTTTACATTTGTCCATGCCAATATGATGTATCCAATAAGGAAGTCCTTTGAGGAAAATTCCAGTCTCAGAGTTCTGATTTGCTTAATTACCAAGAAATTACTCGTGGACTATTCTGTAAAATTCTAGTTATCTAGTTCACACTGAAGATTCAGAAGAATCTTGACAGACTTGAGTATTGGACTCTAACCAACAAGATGCATTTTAGTGGTGAAAAAAGTAAGGTACTGCATTTAGACAGGAAACCCAAATGCATAGATACAAAATAGATAGTACCTGGCTCAATGGTAGTAACTGTGAGAGAGATCTAAATGTCCTAGTGGACCACCCCTGGAGTATGAGCCAGCAATGTGCTGCAGCAGCCCAAAAAACCAATGCAGTTCTGGACATAGGAATAATATCAATATCACAAAAAGTGATAATGCTGCTTTATAATGCACTAGTGAGGCCAAACTTCTAATACTGTACACAGTTCTGGTCATCACAATACAAAAAATGCTGAGACCCTAGAAAGTGTTTCAGTATCAAAGTTGATAAAGGATCTGGGGGCTAAATCATATGATGAATGGTTGAGAAAGCTAGGTATGTCTAGCCCAGGGTTGTCAAACTCCTGGCCCACAGGCCAGATGTGTCACACACTGGCTACGCCCACGCCCAGTTTAGCGAAGGGGGAAAAAGTCCCAATACATCACGTGACGCTGCCGTGATGAAGCGAGTTTAGCTTGTTGAAGAGAAGGATTAGACGAATAATGACAACTGTCTTTAAGTACTTCAGAGGCTGTCACAGAGAAGAGGGGATTGACTTATTCTCCAAAGCACCTGAGGGAAAAATTTTCTGGAAGTGAGAGCAATAAATAGCTTGCCTCCTGGAGTTTTGGGTGCTTCCCAGAGTTGTGCTATGTATGTCATCCTGAGCTCCTGAAGGAAAGATGGTATACAAAGCTAAACAATAAATAGTAATTTGGAACGATAGTTCCAATCATTAATTCACATTGTGTTGTTTACATTAAAATGTACCGATTGTATCACTATATGTTATAATAAAAATCAAATTTAAAAAATAATAATAATAATTTGTACCTAAAGTTGCTGTTTTGCTACTGGGTAAACCACAGTTTTAAATTGTGTTTACAATCTTAAGAAGTATAGAACTACAGCGTTGTGTCTACTAGTACAACATAGTGTTAATTTTCAGCTGGCCAGAGAAGCAGTTAGAAACAGAAATTGATTCTGCTGAATAGTCTAAAATTTTGCATATATCTCAGTGCATGATGCAATATGTGATGACTTGAAGCATGAAGGGAAATCTATGGCTTTGATTTCTGTCATTTCAGTCTTTAATTAGAAATACAGCTGCAGAGATTAATTAAAGTTAGATGAAAAATCAATCCCATTGGTCCACTAGTAAGTTATATTAGTTAATATCAGCATGTCATCAACAAAAGATACCGGTTTGCATTAATTTTCTCTTGTCCCTGAATCTTCTCAATGTAACACAAATGGCCATGATCCTAAGCCTAAAGTCAATCGATACTTCAAAAATCTAGAATTGGAAAAGAACTTTCTGCTGAGAATAGAGAAAGGAGGTCTACGTATAGGAGCTGCTACAAATATATATGCTACTAGACTAAAAGGATCAAAAGAGAAAGAGTGAAAAAAGAGATGTCAATATTAGAAAGGATGTTTTCATAATAAAGTCAATTTAACTTACCATTTTAAAAACATCAGTTGAAAAATGTATGAATGGATTTTAAAATGGGTTCAACGTGTTTTAAAGTACTAATTAATGCAGAAAAATTAGCACTATAGAAAATCCAGTTTTATATTCAGCCATATTTCTCCACCATTTCTTCTATCTCAAAACGTAAAGCATAATGTACAATGGAAGAAAGTGACTTGGAACATGCTCTAACAACAGCAAAAAGAATAATCTCTAGAAGATGAAAAAATACTAAAGTTCTACAAGGAGTGTATTGGAATTCATATAGACGTGGTTTAGCATTTCTTGAGGAAACTATATGTTCTACTAATCAGAAAATGTCACTTTATGTCTCCCTTTGGAGAATATTCTTGGTGAACATTGTAACTGTAGTTTCCCCTTTTAATGATTTACAATTAGGCAAACTTGGAATATAGTTGTAATTACAGATTCTTAGATGTGTTTACTTGTATGGTACTTTTATTTATTTATTTTTTGCATGTGGCAAATTGTTCATTTTTATTTTATGTATAACTGTTTCAAAATGAATTAATAAAAACAATTTTACTTTTTAAAAAATCCCAGTTCCCAAGCCAAAATTTTAAAAAATGGGAAAAGCCAACAAAATGGAAATGAGGACATTAAATGTTTATCATGTATTCAACAGCCTTTAGTTCTATAAACAGCTTTTCATTTATAAAATCTACTAAAATATACTAAGCCTTTCTGTTATTTTGATCACATTTGCAATTTTGAGTTTACAATCATCAATATTTCATCTTCAGATTTTGTATAGCAACAATATAAAGTAAAATGGCAAAAACAAGCACTGGATAGCACCATCCACAGAGAACTCAAAATTCAGCTCTGTTTTCTCATGAGTTTTACATCAATACATTTTACATTCAGGTTTCATTTTCTCCAAGGCCAATTAATCATTTGTTGTTGTGCATCAGCATTTGTTTATTCTCTCTTTTTCATGATACTAAATCCCAGCTTGGTGGGCCTGTCAATCAGGCAACTTCTTAGGTTAATAAATGAGATGAGTATTTCTTAAAGAAACCAAGCTGAATGTTTATTTTAAATTTAAAGTATCCACCTCCTATTTCCACCAGGACAGGATCAAATACTTTGCAGCTCAAGATATAGCAGTGATTGGCATTATCTTCTTGTCTCCTCAAAAATAGCATGCCTAATACCCAAGGTTGGTGGAAAAACAAAAACAAAACAAAAACAACACAACACAACAACAACAAAAACACAGCAAAATACTTTGCTTCACACAAATGGTTTAAACAGGAACAATATGTGTCAGTTAAACATCTATTCCCTGTCCTAGCCCTGCACTTAAAATTTATTCTTCCTTATTTGGGACTTCTGCACTCAAATTATTCACGGGCCCTCTCCTCATTCTTCTGTTTTACAGCTCTCACAGAAGTGAAGTAATCGAATGTAATAATTATACCATTATGAAGCAAGTGTGGAATTAGCATTTGTTCCTGGGGAGTGTGAAGCAAATGGGTACTACTGGTGAATTAGTTAAAGGCACGCTAAGGCTGCAATTAGAGGCACATTTTATTTCTATTGATTTAAATTCCACTGGATTTAATTTAGATCCATAATCTTGGATGAGTCATAAATACCTTCAGAATATCTGTCACCCTGATAGCCTTGATGAGCTTGTTGCCTTTCAGTCCAGACTGAACCAATAAAGTGGCATGTAGAGAACAAAGTGACATTTCACCAAGTACAGAACAGGCAGATAACCAACAGATAAAGCACTCCTTTCTAGCAGTGCTAGAAAAACATAGACTGATGTAAAGATCAAGAGACTCTGACCTTTTTTATTAAGCCCTTGAAGCAGTGTTGGAATTCATTTTTTTTACTACCGGTTCTGTGGGCGTGGCTTGGTGGGTGTTGTGTGGCTTGCTGGGTTGGCTTGGTGGGCGTGGCAGGGGAAGGATACTGCAAAATCTCCATTCCCACCCCACTCCAGGGGAAGGATACTGCAAAATCCCCATTCCCTCCCCACTCCAGGGGAAGGATATTGCAAAATCCCCATTCCCTCCCAACTCCTAGGGGAAGGATATTGCAAAATCTCCATTCCCAACCCACTCTGGGGCCAGCCAGAGATGGTATTTGCTGGTTCTCCAAACTACTCAAAATTTCCGCTACGGGTTCTCCAGAACCTGTCAGAACCTGCTGAATAGCACTCCTGCCCTTAAGACACTGAGCATATTTGATCCATTATGATGCTATGAGGCCTGTTTTGGACTTTCCAAAACCTCCTTCTTGTAGTTGCCCATGGTTGCCAAATGGGTTCCATGACCCTAAATACAGTTACGGATGGTTTGGTTATGAACAACGACAGCCCTACATTTGAAATTCAGTAGAACCTAAAAAGCAATTTATATATATTTATATATTTGGGCCCTGTTAAGATTTGACACGTAAAGGTTGCAATGCTATCCACATAAAAAGTAAAATATAGAGGCATACCTATATATAGGCATACCTTTTACCTTGCTGTAGAGGTTCAGTGCCTTTTTCCCAATTAATAACAGCCTTGGGAGAGGCACTGGGTTTGCATCCAATAGTTACTTCACCTCCCACATGGACAACTGATGTTTTTTTCATGGGATGTTTAGAAAAATCAGGAGCTGAAGCTATAAATAATCAATCAATCAATCAATCAATCAATTGAAACAACTTTGAGCTGTGGAACAAAACCTGAAGCTCCAAGTCATATATGATCCCATCAAAAGTGTTGGGGGTGGCCTTTAGCGGCTCTCCATGATTTCATAAAAGGAACTTATAAAACATATTAAAAAGATCCATATTAAGAGCACTAAATCAATAATTTGAATAAGGCAATTGACATAAAAATAACATATTTGAAATATTGAATAACTAAATAATTAAATAATGAAGGATTATACGTTGAACAAGCAAATAATGGAAGATTTTAATTTAACATAAAAATTTGTATTATTATTAGAATTATATAAATTTGTTAAATGTAATAAATATGATTAATAATACTCTATTTGTATTAAAAGGTATGACACTTAGAATAGGGGGATTAGCAAAAAATGACACATGGAAATATTGAATAACTAAATAATGAAAGATTATAATTTAATAAAAATATGTACAGTATATTATTACTAGAATTATATAAGATTGTTAAATGAAACAAATATAATTAATACGATTTTATTTGTATCAAAATGTATGACGCTCCGCTTTGTATCAAAATGTATGATGCCACACTGTTCACACATTAATATGTTTCTAAAAAATAAAAAACTTCAAGTAAAAAAAAGAGCACTAAATCAATAATTTGGATTAACATGTACACTTCTCTAGTTTACAGCATATAGGGTATGTTTTCCTTACAAAATATCTAGTTAAAATATAATCCTGGATCCCCAAAACATATGTCCTCTAAAGAATATTTTGACATTTCTTAGAAATGAACGGGGCTGCAATCGTACACATATTAACTGGGAGCAAGATCCACTAAATTCAATTATTTTTATTTTTGAATAGAGCACTACAAATACTTCTTTTTTCCTTATGACATGCATGCATTTTCTTCTTTAAGACTGTCTTTCTAATCAATTTTTAAGAAATGTTACTTGTTTAAATCTCTATTGTCCTATTTATCTTTTTTCAGCTTTAAACTTACCCAGGACTCTTAGCTCAGCATTGGAATAAATGGAATCATAATTGTTTTCTGCAACACACTGATAGAGACCAGAATCTGACATGTTCAGCATACTTATAGTAAGAGTGCCATTTTCAATTTGAATTCTTTCCTACAAAAATAAAAAAGCCATATAAATAAGAAAGTACAAAAGCAAATTAGTCCAATGCCTGCGTTGTTGTTGACAGATCTTTTATGATATAACTTTTGTGGATTGTTGTTAGCTGCCCAGAATTTGTCTGTAAGATGGGCAGCCATATAAATCATTGAATGACTAATAAAATACATGTTAAAAGTGGTCTCTGTTTAGAATAGAATAGAATAGAATTCTTTATTGGACACACAAGGAATTTGTCTTTGGTGCATCGGTTCTCAGTGTACATAAAAGAAAAGATACATTTGTCAAGAATCATAAGGTACAACACTTAATGATAGTCATAGGAAACAAATAAGCAATCAAATCATATTAGGAAACAGTCAATATAAATTGTACGGATACCAGCAACAAGGTTACAGTCATACAGTCATAAGTGGGAGGAGATGGGTGATAGGAACGATGAGAAGATTAATAGTAATGCAGACTTAATAACTAGTTTGATAGTGTTGAGGGAATGATTTGTTTATCAGAGTGATGGCTTTCAGGAAAAAACTGTTCTTGTCTCTAGTTGTTCTGATGTGCAGTGCTCTATAGTGTCATTTTGAGGGTAGGAGTTGAAACAGTTTATGTCTAGGATGCGAAGGGTCTGTAAATATTTTCACAGCCCTCTTTTTGACTTGTGCATGCAGTATACAGGTCCTCAATGGAAGGCAGGTTGGTAGTAATTATTTTTTCTGCAATTCTAATTATCCCCTGAAGTCTGTGTTTGTCTTGTTGGGTTGCAGAACCAAACCAGACAGTTATGGAGGTGCAGATGACAGACTCATCTGTTTGAATGGGAAGGAAGCATTTCAAATTTTCCAACTTCATGTGTGCCCCTAAACATTACAACCTTTGCTCCATGAGCTGCATTGCTTGCTAATTTGCCTGATATTGTTTTTGACCTTTAAAACCCTTCATGGTTATCTGAGGGACCACCTCCAATTACAACTATCTGTTCATCAACTCTTGCAGAGAAGGCACATGGTGGATCCCATCTGCCAGGTGGGCCCTCTTTTGTGGTTCCCACATTATGAAATCTTCTCCCAAAAGTGAGAGTAGCTCCATTTCTCTCAATATTCCATAAATTTCTAAAACCTGACCTGCGGGTCCTAGAGAACCAGGAAGATTTTGTATTGGCTCCCTTGTGGCGGTTAATATGATTGTCTCCTATTTTGTGTGCTTCTTTTTTTTTTTTTAAATTTGATTTATATGCCGCCCTTCTCCGGAGACTCAGGGCGGCTTACAATGCGTTAAGCAATAGCCTTCATTCTTTTGTATGTTTTATACAAAGTCAGCTTATTGCCCCCACAAACTGGGTCCTCATTTCACCTACCTTAGAAAGGATGGAAGGCTGAGTCAACCTTGAGCCTTGGAGAGATTCGAACCAGCAGAAATTGCAGGCAGCTGTGTTAATTACAGGGTGCACTAAACCCCTGTACTATCAAGGCTCTTTTATTGTGATATTTAATTGTGACTGTTTTATACATATTTATTGTTTTTAAATTGTGTCCTATGCCACCCAGAATCATTTTCTTGTGAGATGCCCAGCTGTAAAAAAATGATAAATAAATCATGTTCACCCATCCTTTTCCATTCAGTGAATAAGTCTAGATTTCATGTCCAAGTTCTCTTAATGATCATTATATGGTCCCTAATTCTGGGTCTATGCTTTACAAGTAAATGTATAATTATTTTAAACAAAGTCAATTGCGTCCAGTTGTCATATCCTTTGTGAAGATAATAGTACCATCAAGGCCCTTTTAAAAATAATTTAGCTTTTTTTTTTTTTTTAATTTGATTTATATGCCACCCTTCTCTGGAGACTCAGGGCGGCTTACAATGCATTAAGCAATAGCCTTCATACTTTTGTATATTTATACAAAGTCAGCTTATTGCCCCCACAAACTGGGTCCTCATTTTACCTACCTTAGAAAGGATGGAAAGCTGAGTCAACCTTGAGCCTGGTGAAATTCAAACTTACAGTAATTGCAGACAGCTGGTGTTAATCACAATGCTTTTAGTCTGCTGAGCCACCAGGCCCTAAATCCTTTAGTTGGCACTAAATCCTTTATAGAATTATCCCCTTAGAACTGACCCATTCCAATTTTGCTTAGCTTGTCATTTTGATGGGAATTCACCCTCTGGTTGCATGGCTACTATAGAAAAACTAATTAACATCACTTCAGTAGTTTTTAGTGTTAGAGAATAGGCTATTTACTAAATATTTTCTCAGTGCTTTAGTCTACCTTCAAGTTTAAAATATCCTTAGAATAAATTCCCTTCTCTCACACATATTGACATATCAGAATATTTAATTCTGGCATTTCTTATCATGTGAAAGTCAACCTCCCAATCTTTCTTTTGAGCTAAAAAAAACAACAACAGTTTAGTGAATAAATACACACAGGACTAAAAACAATTGGCAGATGAACAAAACAAGTTCAGGATATCTGAACCAACAAAAGTAGATACACAACAAACCTAAAATAAGAAAGGGCCTGGTGGCTCAGCAGACTGAAAGCATTGTGATTAACACCAGCTGTCTGCAATTACTGTAAGTTCGAATCTCACCAGGCTCAAGGTTGACTCAGCCTTCCATCCTTTCTAAGGTAGGTAAATTGAGGACCCAGTTTGTGGGGGCAATAAGCTGACTTTGTATAAATATACAAAAGTATGAAGGCTATTGCTTAACGCATTGTAAGCCGCCCTGAGTCTCCGGAGAAGGGCGGCATATAAATCAAATAAAAAAAAATAAAAAAAAATATTTTATTATTCTGTTACTGAAAAGATGGTGAGAGTTGGATCATATATCCACATAATGCTAAAACCACCGAATCACAGATGGAAATTAATTTGTATAGATTTAAAAAGTATGTTCTTCATATATTAATTATTAATTAATTAATTATTAATTAATTAATTTATTATTATTTATTATAAACTAATTAACTTCATATATTTAATTTAGGCTTCAAAATATGAATTCAACATTGTATAATAGACATATGGATCTGTCTGTCTGATGGGTCAGACATAATTATTTATCCAGAAATCTCTGCAGGGGGTGGAATATGTGTGATGTTTCCATACAAACCAGAATTCCATGTTTTCAGGAATTCTGAACAGCATAGAAGTCTCCGTAGGACAATGTAAATTAAAAGTTTCCTTCGTGCAGAAATCCATACCATTATGAAGACACTTAGGAGAAGTTTTCTTAGTTGTGCTACAATCAGGGGTGAAATCCAGCAGGTTCTGACAGGTTCTGGAGCATCAGTAGCAGAAATTTTGAGCAGTTCGGAGAACAGGCAAATACCACTTCTGGCTGGCCCCAGAGTGGGGTGGAAATGGAGATTTTGCAATATCCTTCCCCCAGGAGTGGGGAGGGAATGGGGATTTTGTAGTATCCTTCCCCTGGCGTGAGATGGGAATGGAGATTTTGTAGTATCCTTCCCTTGCCATGCCTACAAAGTCACACCACACCCACCAAGCTAAGCCCACAGAACTGGTAGTAAAAAAAATTGGATTTCACCACTGGCTACACTCATACATTACATGATCCTTACTTTTTCATATGGTGCATAACTATATTAGAAAACTTATTATCACAAGATGGGCTGATGGCTTAATTTTTTAAAAACAAATCCTGGTCTTTTTTCCTATTTAGTGCTTGCCTCAAAAGAAACCAGGATCACTTAGCTTATTGTAGCAAGATGTTGTTGTTTTTTAAGAGCACTAAAAGAAGGGCTGAGCTTCTGGTAGAATTAACATATTTATTTGAACAAACAAATAGGTGGAGATGCATCTTGTTTAGCACTATAGCTGTAGTTACGAGTTAAAAGATAAAAGCATCTAAAATCAAATGCTGATTTTCAAATGAATCCAAATCTAATGCAAATCTTACCTCTGATGTAAGTGGTTTACCATTTTTAAACCAATTATATGAAGGTTTTGGTTTGCCAGTTGCTTCACATTCCCAAACTAAAGTTTCATAAAGAGACAGTTGTGTATTCTCAATGTTTTTGTTCCATTCTGGAACAGCTGTAGCAATAAAAAAAAATATTGTAACTGTTTTAGTGTAAATTATCCCAAGGTTTTGGCAGTGTAATCAATCAAAAACATAAACTGACTTTAACATATGTATTTTTTTTTTCAAACCCCCACCCCCAGCCACATACATTTTAAGGAGGTTATTTGTATATGAAACTCCACAATTTGAATATAAAAATAGATTTTTCTTTCTGTGACTCTGCTAACATTTCTGTCCTTTTCTCAATCTATTGCATCTGATACATCCATCATTCTGGCTTTGATCTAATCATCCTAATCTGAAATACTGACCACTGAAATATTGCAAGTTTTCAAACATTATGACAATCTAAACATATCCTCCTTTTGATTTAGTGTGTTGCATGAATTCAGCTATTGTTTCAGTAAGTCATTGTTAAACAAACTACGGGTTAGAGAGAAATGAGAATCCAAACATATTACATAATGCTATTTGTCCAGAGCAGTAGATTCAAATAGTAAAATATCTGAGTTCTTTAAAGTGAACCTTTTTATATTAACCCTTATTTTCCTAATCTTCAATGATAGACAGTCTAAAATAGATTTTAAGTTTCAACTCTCCAATCATTTTAATGAGCTCAAGTATTTCACTCCTGTGAAATAAATATTTAAATATCCCCCCTCCCAAACATAACTAGCATTGTGCTTTTAACCAACTTAGTTTGCTCACCATATGTAAACAGATGGCCCCGTGCAATATTGCTTCCCTGTACATTTCTTGCAATACATTCATAAAAACCTTCATCTTCCTGCTGAAAATCTGGGATTTCAAGGATTCCTTTAGATGTGCTGATTTTTCTGGCTAATGGAATACCATCAGATCTCTTCCAAGTGATATTGGGAACAGGACTAAATGAATGTGAGATATTAGAAAATGCAGGAGCAGACAACTTTAAAGCAAAATTGTTAATGCAAAATTGTGTTCTCTTGAACAGTACAGTTAAATACTATAGAAATTATTTTGAATGAAAATGGACTTATTGATTGGTTTTAATAAATATTATAGATAACAAATAACTGATGAACATCTTGGGGAGGAATGATTCTAGACTTTCTTGAAGAAATTCTAGTGACTGTAGAAGCCTGCTGTGCTTATTTTGCTGAAGATGCTCCATCTTTGACCTTGTCGCTATTCAAAATAGAAGGAAAGTGCTACTGATTTAGCCGCATCTTCCTTATTTATAGTAGCAGAGGTATTAACAGAAGAGATGATATTATTACAACTTGATTTACATACTGAATTTTGACGCTGTATTTTTTACACACACAGGAAAGACCATCTAGGGGGAAATGCATGTACATTATCCAAACATAATCTTTTGATCCAGATTGTGTACTGGATTTGCAAACTGGAACAAACTGATGCTATATAAAGTGGATAGTGGCATCCATAGGGGCTGGACTTTTTTCTGTCTTTATTAGATTATAATAAGAACAATCTTCTTGATGCAGAATAATATTTGGAAACCAATTTCTGCCTAGAGTAGCCCCATGGTGAGATAGGCAGCAAATACATTTAATAATAATAACAATAATAATAATAAGAATGCAAAAGGCAGAGTGAAATTCGAGTATTTATTCACAGGACAGTCTCTCCCTTCACCCACTTTATCCCCTCTCATGTGTTTTCCACAAAACTGGAACTTCAAAATTGGGTGAGTGAAGATGATGGTATCTTCCCATCAGATCATTTTGCAGGTCCAATGTGTGACCTCTGGTGTACATCCAATTCTCAGAAACTTGGTTTGGGCTTACAGTTGCCATGGATGTCATAAATTCTCCCATACCATCTGGGGCAAATTGAAATTTCCTCAAAATTAAAAGATACACCTGCCACCCTGGGTGATGGAATTTAGCAGCTCAGGAAGGAATGTCATTGAATAAAAAGGAGTCCAGTATAGTAGAAAGAAGCCCAACTGCTTCCTAGAGCTCATCTTAAACCAGATGCTCTCATATCCAGTTGTCTGAAACCCACAGCCTCTGAAAACCATTGTTCCTATAAATGAGAAGGGCCTCCCCACCCCGTTGCCTTGGGTTTGCAGCTTGTGTGAAACCTAAAGGCATATCTCCAAGAAGTGAAACCTCTCCTTCAGACCCACCCAGGCCTCAGTTTTACCTGCCAGATTAGTTGCCTTATCCACAATTAAAACATTGTCTTATTACATAACATTTTTCCATTCAGTAACAGCCCAGGACCACAAAGAATCTGAAGGCATGACTTCAGGGATATTGCCTGAGGACTGGAGGCCAGGACAGGTCTTGACTCTGGCTCTCAGCCTCCATCTGAGTGGCCAGTCCTCAGCTTCCCACCATTGGTTATTGTAAACTACTCAGAATCACTCTGGATAGTGAGATGGACAGCATATGAATTTAATAAATCTCTTTCTTTCTCTATCAGGGCCATAATAAAACTGCCTATCTTTTCTTTTACCTTTTGGTCCTCCACCCTCACTATTCCACTTCCATGCCATAGAGCACACATTCTCTCCTTGTATTGTGTTGTGTTATGTTCTATCCTTCTCTTTTTCCCCACAACAGTCCTGTGAGATAAGTTGGGCTGAGAAAGAGTGACTGGTCCAAAGTCACCCAGCTGGTTTTCGTGGCTAAGGAGAGACTAGAATTCACAGCTTCATGGTTTCTAGGCCAGCACCTTCACCACTATGACCAAACTGGCTCCTTTTTTCCTTCCTTTGGAGGTTTTAAACATGTGTTGCATCTACTGTTATAGAATTGTCAGTGATTTGCAAAGCTTGAAATGAAGTCCATAATCCTCAACTGCATTATATTCCCAGCTGCATATTTATCTTTCCTTAAAACTTCTGAATGAAACTAATTAGCCATAAATAGCACTGCTAGAACACAATTTCCCAACTGTAGTTTTTAATATAACAATTTAAAATAAATTATTTTAGATGTTTATAAAATACATTGGGTGTTTGATTCGTGCAATTATTTTTAAGTATACAAATGGGCCTCTTGAATTTGGACTTTAAGAGCCTTAATAAAGTTCCCTTTCAAAGGTTCTTCAGCAAAGTTAGCATTTGTGTTGTAAGAAGAACTGTCTTTTTATGAAATGCTAAAGTCTAAAACAAAGCGGAAATAAAAAAAACAAAAAGCAAGAAATAGAGACCCTCAATATTCTATATTAGAACTAGCCTTTTTAATATGTTCTCTGATTGTTTTAATTTAGGAGTAAGTTGGCCAAGTCTGCAGATAATAGCAAATTATCCAGGATGATGAAAACCAAAAATGATTGTGAAGCGTTTAAGAAAGATGTCTTTAAACTAGCTTATGGTCAAGCAAATTGCAAAAATGATTTAATTTAAACAAATGGAGGAAAACTCAGTATGGACTGTTTATAACTAACCAAGGAAAGGGTCATAGTGGATACTTCTATGAAGATGTGCAGCAGATATAAAGAAGTTCTATTCTAGTGATCATTAGGAAAGGGATTATGAATCAAAGGACTAACATTGTCATGCCCTCATAATATATATGTATATATTTAGTGTATTGGTAACCAAAGTATCTACTAGAATTTTGATTGATAGGCTTAAAATAGATCTGGAAAAAGTGCAGAAGAGGACAACAAAAAGAATAGCGACTCAAGTGTAAGAAACACTTTAGCTGAGAAAAAGTTTGGGACTCTTTAGCTGAGAAAAAATGATTGAGAGGAAACCCGATGAAAATAAATAATTTTAATGCTCACTAATAAGTTATTGCAAGCAGAAGATAAACTCCAGCAATGCCCGGGAGATGAGGCGTCCAAACAACAGTGGTTGATGACGAGACATAGATTGAACTTATTGGACCAGGAGGAAATGGCACAGAAAATAAAAAGATCCAAGCACTATTGTTTTGAAAACGCTAACAAGTCGGGGAGATGGCTGGCGTATAAACTAAAAAAAGAGAAGGAAAAAAACCAAATACTAGTATTAGAAGACTCTCAGGGCAACTTGCTGACGAAGGAAGAAGATAAATTAGAGAGTATAAGAAAGTTTTACGAAGATTTATACAAAAATGAAGGAATAGCGACAAGCAAGGTAGAACAGTATTTGTGGGCAGCTAAACTACCGCTAATTTCTGAAGAAGAAAAGGAAAGGTTAAATGAAAAGATTACTATAGAGGAACTAAAAACGGCCCTTTCTAAAATAAAGAAGAATAAAACTCCAGGCCCAGATGGTCTCCCCGGGGAAATATACCAAAAATTTGATGATACCTTAAAATTAGAGCTGTTAGAAATATTAAATGAGGCCCTGGCGGGTATCACAATCCCAGATTCGTGGAGGGAAGCGTATTTGACGCTTATACTGAAAGAAGGTGCCGATCCGAAACAGATATCCAACTACAGACCTATCTCATTGCTGAACGCAGATTATAAACTGTTCATGAATATAATTGCAGAGAGGTTCAAAAAAATTTTAAATCTGTGGATTCATAAAGACCAAAATGGCTTTCTCCCAGGGAGACAGATCAGAGACAACTTGAGGATAGTCTTAAACACCTTTGAATATTACGAACAACATCCCGAAAACAGCTGGCTTTAATGTTTGTTGATGCCCAAAAGGCATTTGATAACTTGAATTGGACCTTCATGATAAATCAAATTGATCTAATGGGATTCGGTACCAACTTTAGGAAGATGATTGAGAACATATATAAAAACCAGAGGGCAAACATACTAGTGAATGGAGATAGAACCCAGCTGTTTCAGATTCAAAAAGGAGTGAGGCAGGGATGCCCTTTATCTCCCTTACTACATATCTTGGCACTAGAGGTGCTACTTAGAAAGATAAGAGCCAACAAAGAGATTAAAGGATTAAAGATTAGGAACGAAACCTTTAAAACCCAAGCTTTCGCGGACGACGTAGCCCTCATAATGGAAGACCCATTAGAATCTGGTGTAAAATTATTGCAGGAAATCCAGGAGTATGGAGAAGTGGCGGGCCTAAAACTTAATAAGAACAAAACTAAAATGATTGTGAAAAACATGACAGATCTACAAAAGGAAGAATTGGAAGAATCATTAGGCCTCCAGACAGTTAGGAAAATAAAATACCTGGGAATATGGATTACCGCGAGATTCTCCTCACTAAAAGAGGATAATTATATTCCCCTTCTACATAAAACACACCAAGACCTAGAAAGATGGAAAAAGCTCAAATTGTCTCTGATGGGTAAAATTGCAGCGATCAAAAGAACATCTTACCAAAAATTCTCTTTCTTTTTCAAAACATTCCGCTATCACTAGACAAAAAATTCTTTTTGGAACTGAACAAATACATCAGGAACTTTTTGTGGGAGGGTAAGAAATCGAGGATTTCTTTTAAGATACTCCAAGGGAAAAGGAATTTGGGAGGCTTTGGGCTCCCTGACTGGGAACTATATCAAAAGGCCGCAAAATTAATTTGGATCAAGGAGTGGATCAAGTTACAGGATAGGAGAACCCTGATCTTGGAAGGACATGACCTCCTAGAAGGATGGCACTCCCATCTCTGGGATATAAAGAATAAGAAAAAATCCTATTTCCATAAACACAAAATCAGGGAGACCCTCATTCGTACGTGGGACGAAATTAGACAGAAGATCTATTCTAAGGTACCCATTTGGCTTTCTATTATGGAATCGTTGGCGACTCCAAACAGGAGAGATGATTATAAATGGGGTACATATAAGGACATCCTCAATGAAGAAGGGAAACTTAAATCGCTGGAGCTATTGAGGGATCAGGGCTTTAGTGTGGATTGGTGGAACTATATTCGGATCAACTCAAGATTCCAAAAAGACAGAGATAAATTCGGAATAGCAGCGAAACATGGAAACTTTGACAAAATTATTTGGGGACCAGAAAAAAAAATGTTAACCAAAATTTATCACTTTTTATTAGATGAAGATAAGGCAGAGTCCATAGCAAAAAGACAATTGAACATCTGGGAAAAAAATCTAGGACATAGACTAAATTTCAATGACTGGGAGATAGCTTGGAATAGAAACTACAAAATAACCAAATCCACAACATTTAGGGAAAATCACTATAAATTGCTACATAGGTGGTATCTAGCCCCAGCGAGGCTAGCTAAGATGTTCCCAAATCTCTCTCCCATATGTTGGAAATGTGGAAAATCGGTCGGCACCTTTTATCACCTATGGTGGACCTGCCCTGAGACTAAAAAGTACTGGTCCAAAATCCAACATTGGCTCTGTGAAATAACAGGACAGGAGGTAGCCCTAGCTCCGGAACTTTTCCTCCTAGGCATAACTGAAGAGGGCTTAAACAACAACAAAACCCAACTGATAATTCAGATTATAACTGTGGCTAGATTAGCCTTCGCAAAATGGTGGAAAAACAAACTTATACCCTCAGAAGAAACTCTAATAAATAAGATCTTAGAGTGCGCAGAAATGGCGAAACTGTCAGGCGAGTTAAAAAATGAGGACAACTTAAGATATTATGATGTATGGGGTATCTGGTACCACTGGCTTAAAAATAAGACGAAAACATGACTTTAGAATTTTGACCTGGCACATCTACTATAGCCATATTGTATAGTATCATGTATAGTTAAGATTGAAGCCTTATTTTTCCCAATTTTTGTTTTATTATATTGTAATTACACTGTACCTTCGAAAGCAGAGATGGATTGTACATTCTCTTTTTTGTTTTGGAAAAATCAATAAAAAATTTTTTTTAAAAAAAGAAAATAAATAATATGATGCAAGGCAAGAAGGAAGTTAACAAAGAGAGAATTTTCATTTTTCTTTCAGAATACTAGGAAACTAATTGGAAGGAAATGCAAAGGAAATATTTCCCCCCAAAATGCATTATTAATTTATGGAATTTTTTTTACTGTAAGACTTGATGATAGCAACTAGCTTTTTGATTGATTATGTGTCATTGGGAGCAGTATAGTGGCCTAGAGGTGAAGACACTCACCTCCCACTTGGAAGGTTGAGAATTCAAACCTAGGCAGTGACAGATGTTTCTCTATCAGGGCACAGAGAGAAAATATCTACTGTGAACTCTGCATAGGTGTCAGGAAGCGCATCCAGCCAGTAAATACTCAGATCCATTCAGTTGCTCCAATGCCACCCTGATAAAAGGGATTACAGGGTCGTAAAAAGAAAAAAAAAGTGCCATCAGGTTGTTTTTGGCTTTTCATGATCATAGAACATAGAATAATAATAATGGATTTTCTCCATGAAGTTAGTTTACAAGGATTTAAAATTAAGGGAATGGTCTAACTTAATCTCCATCCTTACTTCCATTTGTGAGGAAACAATACAGGGGAGGGTTTCAAAACCCGTCACTACTGGTTCCCTCGTGGGTGCTCACACACTTGTGCAATGCTTCTGCGCATGCGCAGAAGCATCTAGGAAGGTTGGCGGAGCCTCCCATCGCCGCCGCTATCAGTTCGCCCAATCCGGTGCAAACCTGTAGCAACCCACCACTGGAACAATAGCAGAAGAGAGATGTATCTCTATATACTGTCTATGTGTATTGATAAGCTAAAACAGGAGTGCCTGACTTCTACATTCCATGTCATCCCTATGCTTGGTTACAGGTCTCTTCCAGACTGTTGTTACTGAAACTGCAAAATACAGGGTTGTTATTGTATCAAGTGTGTTGTGGCCCGTCAGCGGCCTGTGCGGATTGTAGCTGATTCTGACAGTGAGAAGGCTGGTGTGGTGTTGCACCAGCAACCTGTGCAGCTGGCACCTGAGTCAGACAATGAGGAGGCTGGAGAAGATGTGGTGCCAGAGGCAGGGATTCAGCCAAGGCCTTCAGAACCTCCAGAAGCTCCTTTAAGTGAAGAGGATGAAGAGGAGGAGACTCTTCTCAATGGGCGCGCAGAGCTGCCAAAAGGCAAGAATAGCTCCTCAGGAGGAGATCTCCTTGTGAGTAAGGCTTGAGGCTAATTGGCCACTCCCTTAGCCTATTTAAGGAGGAATGCTGACTAAAGTAAGTTGTAGGGAACAACTTAAGTTCATTCTCCTTCACGTCTGGATCTCTGTGAATTGCTTCTGGGCTTTCTGCCAACCTTAGTAAGATTGTGATTACTTTATCTTTGTTTTCTTGTAGGCTGTTAAGGAAGCTTATTAACAGCCTTTGTTTGGAAAAGACTGAGTTATTTTAGTAAATTTAAGTTTTGTACTAACTTTGTGTGTGCTCTGTTCTTTGGGGTCCATAGCTGGGGCAGAACAAAGTATGATTAGATAAATTAATTATTATTTTTCCTTTTGGACCTATCTTTAATCCCTTTTTTGTGTGTAACCCCTAACATACCAAGATCAGGTGCAGCCTTCAGACCGTCAAATTACTGCACAACCCCAGACTGTACTTGGTTTGGTTAGATCCAGTTTGCAGAAATGATATTATTCACCCACATTCTCATGTAACATTTTTTTATTGGAAATCTGCTTAAGAATGAAAAGAGAGAGAGCGAGCCTAGAAGCTTTGCTCCCTTTAATGAGACCCACTGAAGGAACCAGAGACCAACAGAACTGAAGCTGCATTAAAGATAAGCTAACACTAATCCTTTCCCCAGGCAAGAAACAAGAAAGGTGAGACAGACTAGCTTGGAGAAGACCACACAAGCAAACTTCCCTCCAACTGATAGCACTGATAGAATAGATACAATATTCCATCTGAGCAGCTTATTGCAAATGAAAACATCTGAAAGCTGAAAATTATAAATTGCAAGCCAAAACCACAAAAAGAAAAAGAAAAAAAAAGGCTGGGTATGTTGGGTTTTTTTTTTTTTTTAATTTATATGCCGCCCTTCTCCGGAGACTCAGGGCGGCTTACAATGTGCTAAGCAATAGCCTTCATCCTTTTGTATATTTATACAAAGTCAGTTTATTGCCCCCACAACTGGGTCCTCAATTTACCTACCTTAGAAAGGATGGAAGGCTAAGTCAACCTTGAGCCTGGCGAGATTCGAACCTGCAGTAATTGCAGGCAGCTGGTCTTAATAACAGGGTACTTTAGACCACTGTACTACCAAGGCTTGGTTTGGGAGAAGGCTGGTCTTTCTTTGCATTTTTATAGCTTTTTATCAATTTTTTTTGGTTATGTCTAGATCAATGGACTTTATACAATAAAATATTCCAGAATGAACAAGGAGTTAAATAGTTCTGAAGTTCTTGGTAACATCAGAAAATATAAACAGTACACATTTTAATTTATTATACCACCAAACTGGGAAATATTAATAGTCATTACACAGAAAGATCTTATGCTGCAGAAAATGAAAATAATCTGCTTGACCATACCTAAAAGATGGGAAACATTTATATAGCTTTTAAAAGAGGTTTTCTGCCTATGGTTTTCCATTGCTGCAAATGATGTGGAAAGGCATGCGATATTAACATTTCAATACTTCAATTTGAGAAGCAAATATTTCGTGATGATATCATTTGTTTCATTCATTGGGAAGATATCCCCAAAAGTATGTATTCAATTGACAGCTTTATTAAACCAATTTATTTGATTAAACAAAAGTATATAAATTTATATAAAGTTGTTGAGACCCTAGAAAGAGTGCAAAGAGCAACAAAAATGATAAGGGGTCTAGAGTAGTGGTGGGTTGCCCCCAGTTCAGATAAATTCTATGGAACTGGTAGAAAAACCGGTGGGAGGCTCCGCCCACTGACCCTGACATCATCGGAAGCGATCTGCGCATGCGCGTGATCCCATTGTGAACTGGTAGTAAAGGTAAGTAGAACCCACCCCTGGTCTAGAGGCTGTAACCATACAATGAACAATTGAAGGAATTAGGTATGTCTAGTTCAGGGGTGTCAAACTTGTGGCCCATGGGCTGGATGCGTTATGTGCTGGCCATGCCCACCTCCAGTTTAGCAAAAGGGAAAAAGTCATGGTACATCATGCGATGATGATGTGACAATATGAGTTTGACACTCCTGGTCTAGTTTAACGAAGAAAAGGACTAAGGGTGATATGGTAGCAGTCTTTCAGTGTTTGAGGGGCTGTCATAGAGAAGACAGGTCGACCTATTCTCCAAATCACTTGAGGGCAGGACAAGAAGTAATAGGTGGAAGATTATTAAAGAGAGGTTCATCCTACAACTAGGGAGAAATTTCCTGACAGTGAGAACAATTAATCAGTGAAATGGCTTACATCCGGAAGTTGTGGGTGCTCCATCACTGGAGATTTTCAAGAAGAGACTGGATAGCCACTTGTCTGGAATGGTTTAGGGTCTTCTGCTTGGGGTTGGACTAGAAGACTTCCAAGACCCTCCTTCCAACCCTATTGTTCTATGTTCTGTTCTATATAGCCACTTAATCTACACAAAGGTGATTCTGAATGGCTTACAAATTTTAAATTTTGTTAAAGATCTACTTTATAATAAAACTCATTTAAAAAACCACCACCCTATTCCCCGTGGCAGCAACAATACAATCAAACAGCCACTTGATTGGCTCCATCACCCTTTGTGGTTCCCAGACTTGCTGACAAATCCATGTTCTCAAGTCCTTTTGGAAAAGCAGCAGGGTGAGGGGCAATTGTACCTCAGGAGGAATCATGTTCCATAAAGAAGGAGCCACCAAGAAGAAGGCCCTTTTTTATGGTCCCACAAAATGACAAATCCTAATCAATGTGACCTGTAACATAGCCTTCCTGTCTTGGTGTATAGGTGGATGTAATGTGGGAGAGGTGGTCCTTCAAATAAACTTGATCCCCAGCCAAATGCCGCCATGTAACAAACACAGTGTCCTCTTTGATTTTAAGATTGACGTGCCCTTGGCTTTCAACTGGTTTCAGGAGCCAGTTTATATGGCTAGTGTTTACTATATCATATGGAGCAAGGCAGCTGGACATTATTAAGACTATCCCTTTCTCCACTTGAAAGCTACTTGAAGTTTTCCAAGTTCTTCAAAGGCCTGATGCATGCCTATTGCTGAGAGAGAAGGACTGTTGAGATTAGAAGAGTTCCATTTATGCCAGAATATTACATCTTTTTTTTTTTTTTTGGTTAAAAAAACCCTATGACCAGGTATCAATATATTTCTGGTCATGATGCAAAGTATAATTTAATAAATGAAAAGCTATATATGTTTATCTGCAATACTTAAGGATACATTATTCTCATTCTTCTGAGTGTACTTTACATGCAAGTGTGGCTGTGGGGCTGTAGAAGATGCACAGGGCTAAATAAAATATAATTTGTGTGTGTGTGTGTGTGTGTGTGTGTGTGCATATTTGAAGTTCAGCGGTTCTCTCTCACTGTTCCTTCCAGCACTGATAAAAGCCATTATTTTTGGCAGACATTTTCACCAGCCTATGCCTTTTTCAGTGCAGCCCAAGGTTTTAATTACATACCATAATGAGTCTCTTTTTAATTTGTTAAGGGCTGGTTATGATTTATGATGAGACGCTAATTATTTTTGCTTCAACTATTGTAATATTAGCTTTACCTCTTGATAGCCACTTGAATGCTGGAGTAGAAAAGAGGAATCAAGTTTTATTTTAATTATTATAATTATTTTAAAAAGAAGCCCAAAATGTTCCACACTTTGCTTTAAAAAATGCAAAAAAAAAAAAAAAAAAAAAAAAAAAAAACCAACCCAAAACATTGGCAGTTGAGTTGTCTATGCATTATCTGTATAAATTTGACATTGTGGAAAAATGGATAGCAATGTAAACATAAAAACGTCATATTCAACAATACATGTTTCTATGGTAGAATCTATTTTGACAAGAAACAGTTCTCTTAGGGCCATGATGGCAAACCTTTTCTGGTTTCCAGCATGCGCATGCACATCCACGCTGGCCAGCTGGTCTTTGCATGCGCCAGAGCGCCAGAAGCCCAAAAACCAGCTGGCCACCTGGTCTTCAGATTTCTGGCTCTCCGGGACGTGCGAAGACCATGTGTGCTGGAAAACCAAAGACCAGGTGGCTGGTACACATGCGCGCACTGGTCTTTGGGTTTCCAACGCTATGGCACACATGTGCGTTCCGGTTTGGGCACTCGGTGCCCAAAAGTTTCGCCATCACTGTCTTAGCATTCAGACAAAGATACTTTTCAGCATTTTTTTTTTTTAAAAATTTTAAGGCAAATTGTATTGCATAAAGTATGTAACAATGTACTGCTGCCACATGACATATTTTTCTTGTATGGAAAGAACTGGGCTCAGATTTTCCTCTGTATTCCTTGTTGTTTTATAACAGGTGATGCAGTCAATGAAAAGTTTGTAGAATGTTGAAAATACACTAATTCCCTGTTTTTTTTAACTTTGCCAATTCAAAGACTGCAGGCAACTGTATTAAAAATTTACCCAGTAAATCCCCATTTCTAATGGGAAAAAACAACAACAACACTCCATCCTCTTTCATTGAAAATAACAGGGATTGGAACAGAGACTTATTAATGCAAAATGTGTGCTCGGCCACTGAATTCTGAGCAGCCAAGGCCTTCCCTGTCAGTTGCTATTTTTCAGTTCTAATGTGGCATCCATACTTTGTTAAGAAGTATGGCTCTAATTGGAACTTCTTCTTCAGACTGTCATCATCTTGGGCTTAATGTGAAATATTTTGTGATCGGGTCAAAGATAAGACATAATTGGAATAGACATGTTGTAGATTGATAGAGATCATGGATGGCATTTGTGAGAGCATCCCAGGCTTTTAAATTGATATTGTGTTTTTAGCTATGGGCAAATGTCTCCTGTACATCTGATGTCAAAAGATAATCCCCTTCTTCAGAATTATTGTTTGAAGGTTATTGATGTTCTTGTTACTTGCACAAATGTTTTTTTTTTAAAGCTAAAAAGGATAACCCTTATAGAAAATGCCCATTTTAGAAGAGAAAGGGAGAATCAAAGGGACTTATTTGTTCTATGGGGAAAAAAAATCATTTACCTGTTTTCTAGTCTCTGATAAATTCTTTTCACCTGTTGCGATACTTTGGGAGCAAGCAAAAACTGGCACAAAAATCTTCAAAATAGAGGCATATTTCACAAGGCTCATCTGCCAACACATCAGTTCAAGTTGTTTATAACCTGGGTAATGAAGCTGCTCCTTATTTTCTTTCTCCAGACCAAATATTTATAACTATTTCCTCTGCAATATTTCCCAATAAAATCCCTCTTTATTTTCCCCCTTTTCCTTGCCAATCTATCTTGTCTATTTAAAAACTTTCCTTTAGTTAAATAGTAGTAACCGCTTGGCTGTTCTGTGATTGATTTGTTTTGTTTTGTTTTGTTTTTTGCAATCTTATCAATTACACTACAAAAGTTAGGAACTAAAAGTCCCATAGAGTCCACCCAATGGAAGATTATCAATTTTACTAAATAGGTTACCAATAGAAGAGAGCATTGTTCCTCAGTGTGGATACAATATTACAATACCTCAATCAAGCAACTACCAACTCAAACAAACACTCAGTAAACAATAAACAACAGCCTAATCGAGGAACCACAAGGACACTACCATTGTCGCTGACAGGATAAGCCATTTGTATATAAACACAGAGAAAATCCCACTCCCTTCCAGCACCAATGATGTTACCTGTTGGGTAACAGAAACATCTGCAAGAAAACAAACAAAGACAGGTAGCTCTAGGGACCCTACAGAGTAGGATCTCAGGTCAATTAGGCCACCATGTATGTTTACAGACATTCAGTCTGTATATTTCTGATTTCCAAATTTGCTGACCATATTTATATTTCCTATTTAAGGAAATTAGTATGATAAATTTGGTTTTAACATTCAATACTACACCTATGCAAATCATTTGCTGAAATGATTCAACCTGAATCTATAGTCCCACTACATTATGAAAGTTTACATTAATGCTTGAACTTATGTTTATTCTAGTATGCCATTCTGAACTTTACCTTATAGTCTGTCACATCACAACTGATATGCAACACATGTGAATTTATTCCCATTTGTGCACTCATTGCTTTCCCCAACTATTAAAGATGATTCTGGGGGATATATCAAGTTCTTTGTAGTAGAATGAGAAGGTATAGAAAGGCTACAAAGGGGAAAGAATTATAGTGGATTAATTGTAAATGTGCGTCCATGTATTTGTGAATGCCATCTTGATTGGTGAAGACTGGACAATAAGTAACACTAAAATTGTTTGTGTAACTTCTGGCCAAGGACAAAACAGCTACTATTTCTTTCTGTGACAAGAAGGGAATCAGTCAAGCAGCAATTATGTTAACTATCTACAGTATAGATGAGAATATTTCTGTCCAATTATCAACTATATTACACTTAGTCACAATATTGAACAGGCATCATATTTATAGTATAAACAAAAAGTTTACTAAGTACACATGTGAATAATTGTTTTTTCTAAATTTTCTCTTGGCTTTTTTATTCATTATAGTAAACTCTATGAATTTCACAGTCTTTGAAAACAATCACATAGATATTTTCAGTACCTAAAAAAAAAGTCTCATGAAAGTTGACAAGTTGTCAACTTCATTTTCTTCTATTTCATTTCTTTTACCAACTATGAATTCTGTTCGATTCCATTGTTTATAAATTATCATAAACAAAGTTTGCAAAGCTATTTATAAATATTTTCAGACATGTTTCTAATTTATATAATCACTTCTTGCAATCTGTTTTCCATCAGAAAAATGCCTTTTTATCAAATTTACTTTAACAGACATCTTTGAGCTATTAACTGAAACTGAAACTGTATATAAATTTTTAGATATTATGGTTTTCAGTAAGTGTGAATACAACACCAGCCCAGGCCCTATGAGTTACAGGCAGTGGTGATATCCAATTTTTTTTACTACCGTTTCTGTAGGCGTGGCTTGGTGGGCGTGGTGTGGCTTGGTGGGCGTGGCTTGGTGGGCATGGCAGGGGAAGGATACTGCAAAACCTCCATTCCCAACCCACTCCAGGGGAAGGCTACTGCAAAATCCCCATTCCCTCTCCACTCCTGGGGGAAGGATATTGCAAAATCTCCATTCCCACCCCACTCTGGGGCCAGCCAGAGGTGGTATTTGCTGGTTCTCCTAACTACTCAAAATTTCTGCTACTGGTTCTCCAGAACCTGTCAGAACCTGCTGGATTTCACCCCTGGTTCCAGGTATGTAAAAGATAGATGCACTCCTTTTTGGTTTTTTGGTGGTAACATGTAATTAATATAATTGGGTTTAATTTTGAATATATTTAGAATTAGAGTTTGCTTTTAATGCCTCTGTAACCCAGGACTTTATGTTCATTACAAAGTGTTTCTTTAGCAATGATCCATCAGACCTCAGCAATGAAAATACTTTAACAAGAAAAACAGACTCCTGTAAAATGAACACATTAAAAATTCATACCGAATGAGAGCTTTTGATACTATTCATTTTAACAGAGGAGTCAGTGTTTGATCAGATAATTTAAGCTCTATGGAAAAATGTAACATTTGAATTAATGGTAGAACTCACTTTGTGACCTTAGTTTCACGAATGTAAATGAGCAAGGGTCATTTACTCACTTCAGTTTATTGTTCAATAATATAATCAAAAAATAATCTTTAATTTAAACTTCCAATTATATTCATAATCTAACAAGGAATGCAAAAAATAATATTGTGAATACTTTTTTGAATGTAACCTTGTAAAAATAAATCTGAATTTTTCAGTATTACTTGATTGGAGCACCACAAAATGCTCTAAAGGGAGACAACCCAGAAACTGCAGATGGTACTAAATGAAGCAGCAAGATTATGACTGGACAGTCCTACAAACAGAAAGACACCTATATTAAAATCACTGCATTATTTGCCAATATGGTTCCAGACCAAATTCAAAGTACTGGTCTTCTATCTATATACTACTCAAATTCTCATTGTGCTTATCTGTTTGACTATCTGTACCCTCATGTTAGCCCAAGCTGTACATTATAATGCAATAATGTTTAGTTCAATGTACCTAAAATCTTCTGACTAAAAGAATGTGTAAAGAAAAAAACAACACCACCAGGCACCCATTACTCCAGCATATTAAATTTTCCAGAAAATTCAGACCAGTTTTATTCACAAAGTTGTGCCTCTAGCAATATTTCTGTGATCAGGTGAACTTGCTCTTTAATAAAGACAGTAGCTGGGAGGCTGCTTGGTCACTCCTCTCCTCCTTCACTTGACACCTGTTGGGATGACCTTGGTACCCACAAGAAAACTTTTTGTTTTGACTGGTAGCTGGTCTATCTACTTCCCCCCTCCCTTTCCCCTTTCAAAGTTCGTAGCAACTATGAAGCAAGAAAATATGGTTCTGCCAGGTTCACTTCAGAGTTGACATACAGTTTGTGTATATGTATATATTATTGTGACATTGTTCTACTTTACTTATTTATTATTAGGTTTCTGCTTTACTTTTGTTGATGTTATAATGACCAGGGTGGACTATAGGTACTTTTAATGAAGAAACAAATGAGGACTCTGTAGCTGTCAGTTCCTATAAAGATGAGCCAAGGAGTAATGTGGCTCCAATATCCAATGGATGTGAGGGCATAAAGCAGAATCCCTCTGCAATCTGTTTTAAAGCAACTGCATCTTTTCCAGTGACAAAGTACCTAAAGGTTGGACGAATCCAGGAAAAAGTGTGTTTGCTTTGATGTGCCATGAAAAGAACTGGGCACAGTTAGCTCAAAAGATAAAGTTGATTGAATATAATTTAATTTTTCCCCTTTATGAAAAATTTTGAAAAGGTTTCCACGTGGCCTTCAGGTCTCTTTGGGAACCTTGGTTGGGCAACTCCCATATTATGGGAAGCCACCTGTTGGCATTGGAAATGGTCTTCAGATGATTTCCCAGAGAACACTGTATTATGTTATGACTCATGATATGCAAGATTTTTGGACTGTGAAATATTTTGATCTAGAAACAGCTATTCTGGATGGTCAAAATGTGAAACAATAGATTTGCATTTCAAGAGTTTTGTTCTGAGGTTGGAACAAAACACAGTATTTATTCTAACCATGAAACAAATGGCATCATTTCATCAGTTCAGCATTTCCAGACATGATAATTGGGCTCTCCTTTTTTTTGTGGTTTGTGATTGTGTTCCTTTCCTTTTTCTTTTCTTTTTACTCAGCCTAGCTAGTACACTGGTAGTTAGATGGCTTGAGGAATGCATTTTTTACTCTCCAATGTTTGGTCTGGTCAGTAATCATTTTTAATGATTGCAGAATTGTCCTAAAGCAGAAATAAGATATCTATTCTGTCAACATAGATGAATTGCAATCAGTTGTCCTGTCATATACAAGCAGATCTTCTTTCTGATAATATTTGCGTCAGGGTTCCAAGTAATACCCCTAATGAAGGAAGACTCTGAGGCTAGAAGTTCCTCAAAGTTCCATTTTATTAGAGATGTCATATTGGCACCTCTGGGAAACCCCAAATCTGCAAGCTTCCAGGTTTTCCCCACCCAAATTAAAGTCCATGTCCCTTCCCCCTGCACCCACATGTCCATCACATGGTCCAATCAAAGCAGAGTCCCAACTGGAGATGTCTCCCAGTCACACCACTCCAGGTGCAGGGCAGGATGTCCTTGACTCTCAGAGAAAAGAATGTTATTATGGCTAGATATCTCTCCAACTCCCTACAATCTCCCCTCTCAGTTTCCCACAGCACTAAAAATAGCAGGCCTGAAGATTCAATGTAAAGATGGCTTCCAGGCCTGACAATTTGAGCAATACAGAAAACTTCATACAGCTGAGATAGTGATGCTGTTATTCATTCTGTTGAACCTCTGAAATGGCACAACACAAGTCATCCACTGCCTCTAGTTTTCCATTTTTATTTGGAGCTTGGATAGAGTTGGATGTTGAATAGCATTATGGATGTAACTGTAGTAGGCTCATTATCTCATATTAGAAAGTATATTGCATCTGCTACCTTTTACCTTTATTAAAAGATATATCCTGCAGTTGCTCATTGCACAGCAACACCAACCAAGCGACAGATGCACATTTGTGCTGTGTTAGAAGAGACAACGCCTTTTCAGATGTGTTGAACTTAAAGCCAAGATTTTCTTGTATTTGCCATAAATAAGTGAGCTCGGTGCACAAAGATGCATATCTTTGTGAAGATAAAGCTTGACTTAGTTTGTCTGAAAGCATCAAAGCACAGGGGCTAGAGTTGGTACTTGTATCTATATTCTGCAAAAACAGACAGCAGGCGTTTGGATTCATAAGTCCCCAAATTAAAAGCGAAGAAGAAAAACATTTTCTTCAAAGTGACAAGTTGAGACAAACTTGGCATCAATTTCAGTTTGACTGAAACAACACAAGAATCACCCATAAGAAAACAAACTTCATCTTTCTTGAGATGAAGGCATGGGCAGACCATCTCTCAGTCTTACAGTATATCATTTAGTCTTTACGGAATACTTCTTGATAAAATTAAGTTTACAGCTCAGATAATTAAGATCATGCCTAGTTAAACAGATGAGACAATGAAGAAATCAGAGAGCTGTTCTGATGTTTTTTAACACAAAACCTTGACATAAGAGAATAATTTCATTCTAAAAGAGTATAATAATTAAGTAGGTCAGTTTTTTATATTTTCAGTTTGACTGCTTTGGCCAAGGACACACACAATCTCACATAAATATATTCTAATGTAAACAGTAAGTCTTTCATGTAAGGATTGTGGTGTTAATGTGACAGCAAATCCAAAAGAAACATCAGCTGGTGGCATGCTTAGTATTCTCTTTCAGGTGGAGGCAGTTAAGAAGGCAAAAAAAAAAAAAAGTAAGGTATGAGGAAAGTAGCAGTTAGAGGCTGCTGGTTGCAGATCAGACAGGAATAAGTGGGACTCCTTGTAAAAGAGAACATGTGGGCACAAAAAAATGGATAAAACAAAGATGGAAATGCTCAGAGAAGGAGTTTCATATCGGGCAGCTCGTTTCAAAGTCTAATATGGACCAGAAGAAGTGAAGGATTAATTGGAATCTTTCTCCCCCTCAAAAATAGAAGTGTGATGTGACTACAAGATGAGAAAATTCAGTTCAAACTTGAATCAAAAAAGTCCAATTACTATATCACAAGAGTAGTTCTATGTGGGTTTTATGTCAAGGCACCAAGGATGATGAGAAGAACTGTAAAGAGAAACTGAAGTAGCTGTATATATTTAGTTTTGAGAAGACTGAAGGATGAGTCGATCACATTCCTCAAATACCCAAAAGGATCTGAAGGAAGTTGCAACCTGTTAACCATCATTCTAGCATGTAAGATGAAAAATAACAGAATTCAGACTCCAATTGTAAAAAGAACAGCACTAGCAATAGCACTTAGACTTATATACCATTTCACAGTGCTTTACAGCCCTCTCTAAGCAGTTTACAGAGTCAGCATATTGCCTCCAACAATTTGGATCCTCATTTTACCAACCTTGGAAGGATGGAAGGCTGAGTCAACCTTGAGCCTGGTGAGATTTGAACTGCTAAATTGCAGGCAGCCGGCAGTCAGCAGAAGTAGCTTGCAGTACTGCACTCTAACCATTGTGCCACCATGGCTTAAAGATAAAAGTCACTTTTATCTATTGGCCTAACTATAAACTTCTTTTTTCTTCCTTTGGGTTCTCCTCTTGCCACTTGTATTTGACTTGAGAGATACTCATTTAAGATTTACAGTATAAAATGTTATTGAAATTGAACTTGGAAAATGAACATGATTCAGTGGGCAAGGAATTTTGGATATAATGTGATGCCTGAAGAATGGGAAACTATGTGGATGAAGGGTTTAAAATTTACATTAAATTATAATCTAAAAAAAAATTACTATAAGATGATGTATCATTGGTATTCGACACCAGATAAGTTATCTAAGATGTATAAACGCATGTCAAATAAATGTTAGAAGTGTAAAAATAAAGAAGGGGCTTTTTATCATCTATGGTGAACATGTGATAAAGCAAAAAAAAATTGCAGTATGATTTATATTTTAATACAGAAAATTCTGAAAATGGAGATAAAAATGAAACCAGAACTTTTCCTTTTGGGTCTAATGGAAAGAGAACTGGAGAAAAAAAATGGAACTTTGTTATTATATAAGTTGACAGCAGCAAGACTATTGTATGAACAAAAATGGAAGGACACTTTGATTCCTAGCATGGACGAATGGTTGCAGAAGTTGATGGAGTTGGCTGAAATGGCAAAACTGACAACTTTGATTAAAGAAAAGAACATAAGTACTTTTGTTTCCACATGGAAACCGCTTCTGAACTTTGTGGTTGATGTGGAAAAGAAGGAAACTCTGACTTTGGGTTTTTACAGATTAGATTGACAGATCTTTATAGAAATGACTTGTTCATACTATTATGGAAAAGCAAAAAGCTGTGATTTGATGTTAATGCCTTATTTAACTGTAACAGAGAGAGTTGGAAGTCAATGCTTCTTTTTCCCCCCCCATCTTTCCTCACCTCTTCCCCCTTCCCCCTCCCACATCACTGCTCTTCTATTTACTTTTGTATTTTATAATATCCTATAACTTAATAATTTAATTTTTTTTAAAGAGAGGTACTCATTTACTTATCTTACATTTTGGAGTAATCAGCTTACAGGAAAAGTCCATTCTCCAGGACTAAGCCTTTAAACAAATCTATCCAGTTTTTCCTTTAAACAAAATGACCAGCCTTAGGCAGTTTTACGATGTGTGGTGCTAGAACAGTTCTAACACCAGAGTTACAATGAATAATGGGTTTTAATTTTAATAAAAGGGAACCAAGTGAATTGTTGTAGAATTTTAAAAAACACTGATATAAGAGTTCTAATTACATACAAAAGCTAGCAATCAATAACCAGCACACAAACAAATAAAAAACAAACCAGAAAACCAATGAATTAGACAAAAAAAAAAGCATTGAAAAGTAAAGCATAGTATAGCTGCTCCAGCAACTATTCTACGAGAGGCCTTGGGCTTTTTGCCTAAGTTTGGGGCGGAAGCCTTGATTTATTGGCTGTCTCAGTAAACCTGTTTCTGTCATTTCTTACCATTCTGAGAATAGGCAACTATTAACTGACTAGCAACTTCTCATTGGAAGAAGATAGGGGCTTTATGGAACTATAGAAACCTAGTCACTAGCTAATCTGCAGCTCTTTATTTCATTAGAGAATCAGTTTAGTTGGTGAACCTACATTGTTGGCACTGGTCACAGTTTTAAGAAGAACTTTTAAGGAGAATTTTGGTAAGATATCTTAGTTTTCTTCAGTGAGCTCTCTTTTTCATTACATGCTGTTATTGGGGGTGTTCTATAAGTCCAATATAGAATTGAGAGGTATTTTTCAGTGCCAGAGATGGCTGTCTATGTTTAAGGTATTGCTGGCATCAATCTAACCATATTGTCAGTACCTGTTAAATAATGATTGGGAAATAAAAGGAAATAGAAAATGCTCTGTCTCCCTAGAAGGAAGAAAACAAAGACACTGAGTCCATTTTTCTTTTAAATGGGTAGATTAGAGGAAAACTGGGAAGTTATGTTCAAAGCTGTATATACTGGATGTCAGCACTGAGGACTTACTATAGAAAAGCTGGGCAAATTAGTTATGCTTATAATGACATCAAGTATAAACATACTTATTTAATAGTTACTAATAAATATTATAATATTTGTAGCTCATGGTTGAAATCAGGAGTCCTTAATACGCTCTGAGCTTGGTTGTTTTCTTGTAGATATTACATTACTCAAACATCATCAGTGCTTGTAAGGAGTACAATTTGCTCTCAGCCTAGTGGCTTGCCCTGGGGTGGCCTTAGAACAGGAGTGAAATCCAGCAGGTTCTGACAGGTTCTGGAGAACCGGTAGCAGAAATTTTGAGCAGTTCGGAGAACCGGCAAATACCACCTCTGGCTGGCCCCAGAGTGGGGTGGGAATGGAGATTTTGCAATATCCTTCTCCCAGGAGTGGGGAAGGAATGGGGATTTTGCAGTATCCTTCCCCTGGAGTAGGGTAGGAATGGAAATTTTGCAGTATCCTTCCCTGCGACACCCACCAAGCCACGCCCACCAAGCCACACCACACCCACCAAACCATGACCACAGAACCGGTAGTAAAAAAAAATAGATTTCACCACTGCCTTAGAAGTTCTTTGGTTGGACTGTTTACTATAAGCTTGTTTGGCAATTCCTAGCCTGGGATATTGTTTACTTGAGTGTTGGTCTGATTTAATCTTGGAGTTAATCTATGCTCATCTGGCTGATGATTGCCGTTAGTGGGGTACCAAAAAAGTGAATAAAAAACCCAAAACACCTCCCCACCAGCAATTAGCACCCAGATGAATATAGATTTACTCCAAGATTAATATCAGACTAACAACCCAATAAACAATAGCTCAATCAAGGAACTGCCAAGCAAGCCAACCGTAAAGAGCCCAATCAATGAACACGCAGGGCAAACCACTGGAACATAAACTGAGAGCAAATCCCACTCCTTACTAGCACTAATGATGTTACCTAGTCTGGGTAATGAAACGACTGCAAGAAAGCAATCAGCTCAGAGAGCACCAAGGACCCCTAATAGTTACTCCCTCTGTAGAAAATTACAGAACCTATAGCCCACCTGCCATAGAAACAGAGACATGTCAACTTTGGTATCTCTTTGATACCAACAGGATTTTGTCATTTGTTATTAAGTAAAACATACACTGTTTAAAAGCAAGTATATGATGAGGAATTTTAATATTTTTATCTGATGAATCATATGTGTTACACTTACGTGGAATAAATCCTTTCAAAGAAGTCTATGCACTCATATATAAAAATATGTTTTACACATAATTAAGTGGGGAAAAAAATAATCAGCTTTACATAAACTGAAGTCTGAAAAATGCAAATGATTGTATAGTCATGGTGGCACAATGGTTAGAATGCAGTACAACAGGCTAATTCTGCTGACTGCCAGAAGTTCAATCCTGATTGGCTCAAGGTTGAATCAGCCTTCCATCCTTCCGAGGTTGGTAAAATGGAGACCCAGATTGTTGGGAGCAATATACTGACTCTGTTAACCACTTAGAGAGGGCTGTAAAACACTGTGAAATGGTATATAAATTTCAGTGCTATTGCCAGTGCTATTGAGTTATTGAAATACCTCTTATAGTTAGGAAGTATGTGCGAAGGTATGTATGCTTACATTCATTAGGCTTGGTTATCAGAAAACATATCAGTTTAGTCAATCCTTAAATAAAAATACTTGTTTGGAATTTAATTTGAAATATACAGCCTGAAAGCAACTAAAGAGATAAGCAAAGTGTAAACTACCATATTTTTCGGAGTATAAGACTCACCAGAGTATAAGATGCAACTAATTTTTGGGGAGGAAAATAGGGGGGGGGGAATCTGCCTACCAGGTACTCATCTGGCTAGCATCCTTAGTCTGGCCACCTTCAGCACATTAGTTTGCTGGTTTTTTAATCCCCTGCCTTGGGATAAAAAACAGCTTCTAAGGCATAGCTGAGAGAAGCAGCAATGAGAAAAGCAGGCAAAGGGGGGGGGGAGATTGCTTCACTCGGCTAGCACCTAGTTAGGGCTAAAAAAAAAGCTTCTAAAGAACAACTGAGAGTTGGAGCAAAGCATGGCGATCACTTCACTAGTGCCTTGTTAAAGCACAGCAGAGAGTCGAGGGAGCAGGCAAAGCTGGAAAGATCGCTTGCTAGTGCCTTGTTAGCACCTCGTTAGGGCTGAAAAAAAAGCTTCAAAAAAAGCTATATTCGGAGTATAAGATGCACCCAAATTTTCAGCCTTTTGGGGGGGGGAAGGTGCGTCTTATACTCCAAAAAATATGGTAGATTGCTTCATGTTATTTGCACTACTTTTTTTTGAAATATTTACAGAACATTAGTATGTGTTTTTTTTTTTTTTACTGCAATATAACTTCTATAATAATGGTCGTGAACTTTCCCTAATGCATTTTTGAAGCATCTGGGGATATTGTGTAATACTTTATAGTTTTTAACAATACAAGTATAATACAGGCCCATTGAATCCCATAATACAATACATTGTTATTTGGAGTGGGATGTGGAGGTGGGGGAGGACGTTGAATCTGTGAAAGTCAATTGCATTTTAGTTTGCATATCAGTTTGATAACTGTCAATTTGGGAAGTTTGTATTAAAATGTGAAATGAATAAATGAATGAGGAGTTCATTCACCTTTTTTTTTTTTTTTACTTTTTACACTCAACTTTGATAAGGTCAAATCATACGAAAACCTTAAATAAAACACTTTTTGTGATCTTGTATCAGCAGCCAAATCCAATGTGCTATTTAGTCAAGTGTTTGAGCAATACCTTTACTTTATAACTCCTCCTCCCCAAATAAAGAAAAGATGAAAATCCTTACTTTCCAAGGGCAAAACATTCCAGCCGAACGGATGTGCCTTTTGCTGCCCGTATAGTCTCTGGAAAACGCACTTCAATTTTTGGCTCATATTCCCCCATCACACCTGCTGAATACCAAAATAGCTTAGTTGAGTTGTGCTTCAAACCTACTACTACAAAATAGCAGCATAAAAAACAACAACAACCTGTGGACTAATTTGTTCCCATGGAAACTAACAAGTATCTTCCAGTGAAACCAAGAATGAGCCACTATGGAGAACTTCATCTTTAGTACAATGACTAATATGAATCCCACAAATCCACTCTCAGTGGTGAGCTCCCCTTGACCTCTTGATCCGGATTATCAAATGAGGTCAAGCCTTGGCAATTACCAGAACACACAATGCATTCTGTTCCAATTCATAAAATATTATATATAGCTAAATAAATTGAGTCTTAAACTCTTGCCAATCAATCAGAATAGAAAAAAACACTCAATAAAAAATACCCTGCTGAGTGCTTTTCTGTCTTAATTTTGAAAGAAGTCAGAGTTAAATATACCAATTGGTATTTACAGGAAGTGAAGTGAAACAATAAGCCTGGTATAGAAACATATTTGGAGAGCAAATGGTTAGGACAGGGCTGTCAAACTCACAGCCCGCGGGCCAGATGCGCAATGCGTTGGCCACACCCATGCCCATTTTAGTGAAGGGGGAAAAAGTTGCGATACATCATGTGATGATGCTGTGACGATGCAAGTTTGACATCCCTGGGTTAGGAATTAGGAGAAAGCTGATTTGTAGTATGAATTCAAGCTGATATAGTCAGAGGTACAGTACATAGTCTATTAAGGATGAAACAAATTTATTTATGATTATTAGAATGTTAAGCAACTGTCAGGGACACTGTATTGAAATGGGTGCCATTAGGACAAAGCCATTCCCAAAATGGGACACAACCAAGTCAAATATACTTAATGTCAATTTTAACTAATTAAATGATGTACAGTTATTCATCAAAGCAGGTATAGACCTTTAAAATAATTAGATTTCTTCCTAGCATCCATTCGGTTCATAATTCTACTAATAAATTTATTTCCTCCTCCTCGCTGTAAAATAAATTTATTACCTGTCCCCCATCTATTAGCAAATGAGTTTTCATGAAGTACAATAGCTTACGTTAAATTAAATTTACAAATTGATTGCCCAATCCAGTGTTTATCACCTTTATAATGAATTTTACAATTGATTTCCAAAACCCAATCCAAGAGTGGACTAAGACATTTCATAGAAAAATGGGTTGTCATCATAAAAGGGGCTAATGAAAGCATGCAAATAGGAATTTCTTCATTGTTCTGGCCAAAGCACCAAAAAGAAACATATAGTCAGGACTACATATCCCAAACGTTTCTCTTTCCTCTAAGTAAGTGGTATATCCATAGTCCCAAGTCTCCTGTCTGATGTTAAAGATACACCTATTCTTCCCAATGAAAGAGATGATAATTTTCTTGTTAATGCTGCTGAAAACACAACTGTTTTATTTGCACTGCCTTTTTTTATTACATTACATAAGAACAACATACGAAATCTGGCTGCCAAAAAAGACAAGTTCATATCTTCATACAGAAGATATGAAGTCTATGGGCCGTGCAGTGGCCTAATGAGGGGGAGAGAGAGACCCCTACATAGGGGGTGAGTGGTAAAAGGCACTGTGGAATAAGTAAGTGTAGGGATTGTACTGATGACTCGCTACTTACATAAATGATTTGGCCACTAGGGAGCAAGTGTTACAGACATCTGCTATTACCTAAACAAATATCTATTGGAGGAAAGCAAGTAAATGAATATTGAGGCTGGAGATGCTATATGAATATTATCCCTATAACAATATAATGTCTAATTTAAAGGATCCCACATTATTCCTCACTTACATATCTCATTCTGGATATAGCAATCATCCCAAACTCGCTGTTATTTTATTTTTCTGGTATGAGTATGACATGCTCTGAATCTTTGTCGCTATTTCATTGGAGCATTTAGTGTACTCTAGTTAGATCCATGACTTGGAGGAAGCAATCTCATTTGTTAATGAATTTTTGAACGATGCATTTTCGATTGTGAACATTTAATTAAAAAAGGGATTTTTCCACCCCCACCCCCCGAAAGGAGGCTACTCGCTTCAGTGCCTAAACTGGATTAGATCTAGTTTGATGCATCTTACATTTGAACAACAAATGCTTGTTACATCTAAATTTGAAGATTCTTGAAAGAATGCAGTTAATATAAGAATTAAGATTTCATTTAGTCTGTTCTTTTTCATTGCAATGAATTTGGTTATGTGGCTTTTTAAAGTCATGCTTTTATGTGGAATGAAAGCTTAAACACGAGAGCAGAGTGTTTCCAGGCTGCTATCTAGGGTATAGTTAAATCACCCTAGTCTTTTGTTGGTGGCATTGACTGTTAGCCATTCAGGGATGCAGTAGTTTAAACTGATGTCTTGGAGCCATATCTACAGAAATATCCCAATGGCTTCTAACAATTGGACTTCCCTAGACACTCTGGATATCATCTCCAAGTAACATTAGATGGGGACTTATGAGAGCGCAGAACTTTTAGTTCTCAAGTCTCTCCCTTTGGAATGCCCTCCCTATAAGATAAGCATGGTACTAATCTTGATCCTTCCATCTAAACTAAGGCTTTGCTCTTCACCTGAAGTAGATGGATAGAGAGATGAGAGAAAGAGAGTGAGCGAGGGAGGGAGAGAGGGAGAATATAGTTTCGATTTTAAGTGCCCCTTATGGTAAATTATCTCTTTTCTCTAAATTATCTGTTTTTGTCTCTGTTTCTTTCTATACAGTAGTGGCCAAAATTTTTGAGGTTTGATGGCTAATAACACCACTTTTTTGGGGGGGGAGGTTCAAAATAATCATATTCCACTGCTGGAATGGCCTGGGAATATCCCACACCTTAACCCAATTGAAAATCTATGGAGCCAACTAAAGAAACTTGTTAGACAGAAGTGACCCACCAATAAAACCCAGTTAATAGAAGCAATCATTCAATCTTGGTTTCACATTATAACATCTGCAGAACTAAAAGACTTGGTTCATTCTGTGGGAAGACGTTGTAAGGCCATAATTCATGCTAAAGGTTACTCAAATAAGTATGGTGATCATTTTCGTATATCTCATTTTTTCTATGCTGATAATTTGTAACTGCTATTGTAATAGGAAATCCTTCATAAAAGTTATTGCATTACATTCTTGATTAAATTATCTTTCTATTGATATATAATTTTATGGTACTACTCCAAAAAAAAAAGTGGTATTAGCTAGTTTTAGAAAATATACTTTTCCCAAAAGGTTTCCACAATTTTGCCCACTACTGTATCTCCCTCTCTTATCCTATACTATCAGATATGTATTTCCACTGTTTTACTGTTTTGATCAACTGTGAACTATCCAGAGAACCTATTCTTTTTATTGGTTATTGGATTGCAATAGCAGTAGTGAAGACAACAACAACAACATTTTTACCTCAAGATAGGGACTAGCAGTTTAATAAATCTGAGTTGGCATTCCCCTTGATGAGGCACATTGCATCACAGAGGCAACACAATATTCCTTATCAAAGCAAAGGGGTTTACTTCAGTAGTCGTTTGACAAAACTTGAAGCCTTGACCAGTAGTTCTAACAGGTGGAGGAAGGTTCTGCATATCTTCTTGGAATTATTGGAGGCTATGGAAATCACTGGAGGAGACATCAGATCATCAGAAGAGGGGAAGCAAGCAAGGTAAGGCAGAGTCATGTAGCTGCATCGCTTATATTTTTTGAAACAGGGAAATCCGCCCTGAGTCTCCGGAGTCTCCAGAGAGGGGCAGCATATAAATTTAATCAATCAATCAATCAATCAATCAATGGAGTGATCCAGTCAAACTTTCATTAAATTGGATCACTTCATAGTCTAACTCTTTAATGAAGGATTTTTGGCATCTTCTCCCAAGAGACTTACAAATTTATTCCGAAGAACAAATGGCACCATACAATCTGAAGTCAGTTGTGAAGTGTATTCATCTACCATACAGATATCTGTAATGGGATGTGAGAATGACCTTGGGAGACAGGAGGAAGAACTGCAACCTTGACAACTATCATACAAAAGGTATCTCAGCTCACAGAGGAAAAGAGGGCATGGAAAGCATCTCAGAGGGGCCCATGTCTGGTTTTCTAGAAAGTAAAAGTAAGTGCAGAGAGAGGAGCAAAGTGCTTTCAGACTTGAAAGATTTTGTTACTTTAGCCTTACAGTAATGGTAGGTTTAATACTCATGGTTTGGGCTTCTTGTCTAGTCTAATTTAAAGGGGTGACAATATCCTCCTTTACACATTCCTCAATTCCTTCATTTTATCAACAAAAATCAGATATGAGGCAAAGACTTAAAGATGTAGGAGAAGGAGAGGAAGAGCCTGGGGTGGGAGGATAAGGGTTAGTAGAGAGTCAAGACAGGAATCATCCTGGAGTCATTGCATTCCCAAAAGTGGTCTAACTCAACCCCTCTTGAATTCCATTAACTCTTACCTAATGCTGACCATTAGTTGATGTTGTGGCCCAGCCCTCTGAGCCTGTCCCATCGGAGGAAGAAAGCTCTGAGCATGAGGAAGAGGAGTCAGCCAGGCCTCCCTCTCCAGGCCCCTCCCCTCTGGCATTGTCTCAAGTGCCGGCCGAGGGAGAGGAGACAGCTGATTCGGATCAGAGTGATAAAGAAACATCATTCCTGGACGCACGCCTCCGAAGGCGTGATAAACGTTTGCAGCAGTTTAGGAGGTGTGCTAGGGATTAGAACTGAGTCACTGGACCGCACCCCAGAGACTATATAATACAGGGTGGTGGTCAAGGATTTTTGTGACGAACAAAGCAAACCTTGGATAGTCACTAAAGCCTCGTCCGGAGCTGCTGAGAGAAAGATTTAAAGTGTCGGACATTTGGACTCTTGAGTATTTGTCTTTCTGTTTTACTTTGAAAATAAAGTCACTTGGCAGACGGTGTGTCTATCGCTGCCAAGTGGGAGATAAGAACTGGGTGCGTTCCAAAGTGTTTCCTTAACCCTCGACTGGCTGTGTGTGTGGGGGGGGGGGGTATGGGGACAGATCAGTTGACTAGATTCTTATGTATAGGCATGAGCAATAAAATCCACTTAACTGTATCTCAGGATGTAGTGTTGATTCTTCATGTCTGACCAAAGAATCCTTAAATCAAATGGGTAGTGCAAATCTATATACTTTTCTGCAGAGATTGGGTGCCATTTCAGAATTAATGTAAATACATTAGGATTATATTTTTTAAAAAAAGTAACCAAAACTTACCATCACTCCGAAGCACAAGTGGTGTCACTGGCCCCTGAACACTTTGTTTTATTTCTCTGTTTGATACTACACAAGTGTAGATACCCACATCAGATGCTTCCACTTTGGCAATATATAGATTTCCTGTTTCTTGAGAGACAAACTGACGATCATCTTCCTGAACATATAAGGGATTATTGTTGAAAATCCAAGCGAATGATAAATCTGGAAAATATCAAATTCTTATTGCATGTATTTTCCTAATAAAATTAGGAGAGTTAACATGTTTAGAACATGAAATATTTTTAATTTATTGACTACCTTTGCTTTGATTTTGATTAAATGAAATAATGCATATTAGCAAATATTGGATATAATGTTTTATGTGTTTTTGATGCAGACATCCTTTTCCTTCATTTGTTATCCTGCTGTGATTACAATAGAATGGAGCCTATTCAAAAATCAATATACCAAATGGTTCAGTGGTAGAGTTCAATTTTTTTTTACTACCGGTTTTTGGTGGGTGTGGCAGGGGAAGGATACTGCAAAATCTCCATTCCCACCCCACTCCAGGGGAAGGTTACTGCAAAATCTCCATTCCCACCCCACTTTGGGGCCAGCCAGAGGTGGTATTTGCTGGTTCTCCTCAAAATTTTATCTACCGGTTCTCCAGAACCTGGCAGAACCTGCTGAATAGCACCCCTGAAATGGTCTAATATAAAATTTAAAAAACTATCACTATAAAACTATTACTTTGTCAGTTATGATAAGAAGGGTACAGAATGAACAAATAGAGTCATTAGCATTTACTGAACCTTAGCCAATTCGGAACTGGGCTGCAGAAGCAGTGGGTGAGCGCATGTGTGTGCATAGCTCCACTTGTGTGAGTAGCAGATGGGCACATGTTTGCACTCAGCTCCATTTGTGCAAGTGGCAGGCGCATGTGCCCTCTGCTTGTGCAAATGAAGCTGCTCACACTTGCCTGCCACTCACACCCACTCATGCTCTCCCACCACTCGCGCATAATCATTCCCTCTCCCTCCCTCCCCCACTGGTCCACAAATCTGGAAAGGTTGGGGATTGCTATGCTAAATCACAAAGATTTCGATGCTTTGGAATTCAACTTGTAACCTTTCAGCCATCATAGATCACAATCCTTGCTGTCAACTTGAAAGCAATTCCTGCATAAATTTTCACACTTCAGACTGCATGTGATCCAGTAACAGGCTCAGTCCTATGCGCCAATGTTGGGATCAGACTGACAGCAGACAAAAAGAAAGATCTGTGTTTTGATCTTCACTGTTTTACTTCTTAAGTTCCTTGTTTAGTCAAGATCCTGGGAATCATCAAAATAATGTGATAATATAAGACAGACTGACATGCTTTCCAAAGTTCATTGATAATTATAAATAACAACTATTTTAAAATTAGGTTTAAGGAGAAGCAAGCTTCTCTTGTCCTAACTCTATTAATTTATTTTAAATTTTGTCTTTGGAAAGCCAGGAGTGATTTATTTTAATGATTCAAAGATAAAAAGGAAAGTGGCATCTGAAGATGGCAATCTTTCTCACTCTTGACTTGGATTAAGAAATTAGTACAAGTTGTCAGCAAAGCAAACCCTTAAAACTCAACCAGTATATTTATTTGATTGATTTCTATTCTACCTTTTCTCTAACAGCTCAAGAAATTGCACACAGCCCTCATTGCTTCAATTTTCCTATAAATACAAGCTTGTATTGAGTGGTAATAACTCAACTAGCCCAAAGTCACCCACTGATTTTCCATGTTTAAGGTGCAATAAACAAAATTTCTGGATAGCTCATTGCCTATAAAGCTTGATATTTCCCACAACCTTCAATTTCACAATCCATCTATGCCTGGTAACTATTTAGGAAGGTTGTTCTTAAACAGGGATGTCAAACTCAAGGCCCGGGGCTTGGATCTGGCCCATGGGGTGCTTAGATATGGCCCGTGGGGCCACCTTGGAAACAGCAAAGGACCGGCCTGTGCTGCATCTGCAAGCAAAGATGGAGCTTGTGAGGGCCACAGGCTGCCCTCTCAAGCTCTGTTTTCGCTGGCAGAGGGTTACAGGAGGCCATCACAGGTGAAAATGGAGCTCGGGAACCCATTTTCAACTGGCAGAGCACTCAGGCCCTGAGTGGCCCCCTGCTGAGGTCAAACACAATCCTGATGCGGCCCTCAATGAATTCGAGTTTGACACACCTGTTCTTAAACATGGGTTTTTACTCTTGGGAGAAGAAGTAAACTCATGTTCAAGCAACAGCTAACAATCATAGAAGGAGATTGAACCAAGAAAAGGCATAATGAATACTAGCCTTTTCTTTCCAAATTTCACCCATAGCCTCTCACTGCCACACTTAGTCAGTTGCTACATGAGCAGTTGCTCATGGATATGAGAAAACCCTGGTTTCAAAAATGGACTCTCCCACTACCCAAAAAGAATGGCTCTGGTGGGTAGTACACAGTCTGCAGAGCAAGGGTGATACATTTATACCAGCCTATAGTGGCCAATAAGTGCTGGTCTGACCCCAGCACTGAGAGATCACCTTACTGTAATATTGACCAAAGCTCATGGAGGTTGCACCCAGAGAACAACTGTTGTGGCTTGTTGCCTGATTAAAAAGAAAAGTCAATTTTATAGTCAAATGTCACCTGAAGCTGCCTCAGGTATAAGTATAGCAACATAAGAAGAATCAGTTTCATGTAATGGCACTGGACTGGGAGCTGAAAGGACCATGAGTTCTGTTCCTCTTAGGCACAAAATCCATCTAGGTGACTTTGGGCAAATCACCCTTCCAGTTCTGTTCTGTTCTGTTCTGTTCTGTTCTGTTCTGTTCTGTTCTGTTCTGTTCTACTCTACTCTACTCTACTCTACTCTACACTACACTACACTACACTACACTACACTACACTACACTACACTACACTACACTATTCTACTCTATTCCCTTATCAACCCAAAGAAAGAGGCAATGTCAAACCACTTCCAAAATTCTTGCAAGGAAACTTCTTCATCTGGTTGCCATGAGTGATGATTGACTGAAAGGCACACCAAAACAACAAAACAAAACAAAGCAAAATCCAGGCTATGGCTGAGGAGTGAGGAGTGCGGAGGTAGACAGTTTGTGTTATGTAAATGAGGAAAGATACCAAGTATGTTTCCAAGTTAATCAGCAAGAGCTTTGGCATGAGGAGACGCAGTAAAAACTCCATGCAGAAAACAGTGTGCATGGTTAATACTTAATGCCAGCATGACTAAAACTGTGAGTCATTGTTGGACATGCATTTTCTTGTACTGGCTAAAGCTTCTAATTTTCCCCTTGGGTTTGTTCCCTGTTTTTAACTGATTGTTTTGTCTTGTCCTGGACTAGGACTCTGCAGAAGAAACCAAAACACTATCATTTCTCACGTGATGCAATTCTGAGGATGGGAAATGGGTGCCCCTTGGCAGCCCTTAAACAGCATGCCATGAATCAGGAGAGCTGATTAGATCTGGCTGCTTTGTCTAAACCTGGATTCATGGCTAGCTGTTTTCCTGGTTTTCAAGCCAGGGAGATAGTTAAGCCAATGTACAGTTTCTAAATTCAGAACAGTCCAACATTTAATGTCTTTCCAAAAAATGCTCTTAAAGGGAAATTTCAGGATATTCAATTCAAACAAAAAAAATGCCTGTGTGGTGAAAAAATTATTAAAACGTGAAGACATGTTTTGTTACATTGCTTTTATTATAAAGATGTGCACTAATAATTCTCCATCTCAGATTCCAGACCACCCATATTCATTCTATTTACAGTTTTTATTCTCTAAATAATGTGATTTTATTTCTCTGAATGTGGCTTAGTATGTACAATTAAGTAATATATTGGTCAGATCCATTTCATAATTAGTTTTATTACAACTTCTATTTCCTTTCTCAAAAGTGTATTCTTTTTTTATTGGACAATGACCCTAATGAAGTTTATTGATTGATTGATTGATTGATTGATTGATTCATTAATACTGAAAAGAAATTCCAAAACAGCTCCATAACTTTATCTTCAAAAGTTTCTATCTTTAAAATTAAAAATATATGTCTAAGAGATCCCATAGTGGATTCATTGTCTAAACTGATCTCAATCTCTGTCAAAGTCTTTTCCTCCCCAGTCCTTTGATAACTCTATCCAAACATTCAGCAAAAATAAGTTATCATCTTTTGCCCTTTCTCACTGCTTAGTCACTAGGTAAAGGTAAAGGTTCCTCTTGCACACATTTGCGAGTCGTTCCCGACTCTCCGTTTCAAAGGCAAAGACCCAGCGCCGTCCAAAGATGTCTCCGTGGCCATGTGGCCAGCATGACTAAACGCCAAAGGCGCATGGAGCGCTGTTACCTTCCCACCAAAGGTGGTCCCTATTTTTTTACTTGTATTTTTTACGTGCTTTCAAATTGCTAGGTTGGCAAAAGCTGGGACAAGTAATGGGAACTCACTCCGTTAAGTGGCACTAGGGATTCGAACCGCTGAACTGCCAACCTTTTGATCGACAAGCTCAGTGTCTTAGCCACTGAGCCACCACATCCCTCGCTTAATCACTATATTGGTATAAAATGGATCTCACTGCTGATAGTATCCTTCATCTCTTACCTCTTTGTTTCAAGTCACCACAGTCACCCAATTTCCTTCAAAGATTTTGCTTCTAAAGCAAACAACAACAACAACAACAACAACAACAACAACAACAACAACAACAACAACAACAACAACAACAAAACCCTCAACAGATTGTGGGTGCCTTGAGGCTGCCCTTGAAGGATTTCAGAATATGGGGGAAACTTAGTTTAAAACCAATATAATTAAGACCAACTTAAGTGTGTTTCACTTTGCTGGGACTGTGATGAATACATAGGAACAGAGTAGAAAAGAAGACATTGGCAGAGTAGATGCCAATGTAGAAAGGACAAACATGGACAGTCCCAATAAACCTCACCACTCAGATGAAATCCCTGTGCCAAGACAGTCCCATGTATGTACAGTAGACACCTGCAGATAGGAAAGCATATGTGTTGACTTCAACATGAGCAAGAACTCTGTCTCATCATGGTTCTTTGTACACACAGAAACGAATGCACCTTCAAAGCTATGCCCAGAGCCACTTTTTTTTTAGGTTAATAGATTTCCTATGGATGCTGACATTGTCAGAGCATTGCATGGGGTGAGGAACATTCAGATGGTGAATGTTTCCAGATATTCCTATGGTTAGTGTAAGATATAAACAAACAATTTTGGGGAACTTGTTTTGTTTCCAAATGAGTATATGTAGGTATTTTATGTAGGCTTTCTCATTCATTCATTCATTCATTCATTCATTCATTCGTTTAATATGCCACCCATCTCACTGCTGAGTGACTCACTACTTCAGTCTCCAATCTTAGTGGCTCCACGGACCGGCAGTAGTGGCAGCGGTGGTGTTACCAGTTCATAGCCCAGGGTTGGTGAACCCCATCTCACTATACTTTTTTTTTCTTAGGCATTATCAGTGATGCCTTGAATTTTGCTATGCTGTTTAGAGTTAACATATCACCATATTGGTGCTGTAACCAGAAGGACATTAAACCGGCACTGGTATGATATGAACTACAAAAGTAGCCATTGAACTGACACCTATTCCGTTCAATGTTTCCTTTAGAATGGATCCTGGATTTATTTATTTATTTATTTGGGATTATGCACTTTGACATTCTGATGTTTTGACAATCAACTAACCTTTACACTTTAAACTTTTTGGGGGTTTCTCCCCTTCTCACCCAACATAGCTATTTCCTGTAGGTGCCGGTACTTCATCTGCTTCCTGATTTCCCTGCTGCTCTAATCTGTGTGACTTGCTGCCTTTCTCTTTTGTGGCTTCTCACCTTCTGTCACAATTTTCTTTATGGCTGCTTGGAATTTGACATCTGATGGCGGACCTCTCTCTATCATGCTCCAGCAGTGGCAAGAGTGGCATGGAAATTAATTTTTTTTTTCAAATAAAGCACAGTAAATCAGAAGTTTTGAAATTTAGCAGTTTAGCATTTCTTAATTAAATGTATAATTCATGAGTTAAAACTTTCTGCCAACATATTCATTTCCAAATATTGCTTCTATTCTTCACCCTGAAATTCCTTGCCATCCTCAATGCCATCTTACAAATATTATTTATGTTTTCAGTTGCAAAACCCATGGGATGCTTATGACTCTGTAAACAGCAGTACTGAGGAACTTTATGCTGACTTCTTATAATATTATGTGACTATAATTAGAAACAGCAAGTCATTTGGGATCTATCAAAGATGTTTTCCAAATCTCTCTCTCTCTCTCTCTTTCTCTCTCTCTCTCTCTCTCTCTCCCTCCCTCCCTCCCTCCCTCCCTCCCTCCCTCCCTGCATAATACAGTTAATCCAAGTTTTGCAATAGGAGGTGAAATCATAACTGCAGTATTTTGGCAGAGCACAAGCGGAGAACTGAGCAAACGACCAGGAAGAGCAAGCAAGAATTTGGCAAGGGAAGTAGAAAAGGCAGAAGAGATAGGAGAAACAAGAGGGGGAAAGACTGACATTCCCTGCTTCTGATGATGATGCTATCCATTCAATCATGTCCAATTCTTGGTGATTCTATGACTGCTAATAGCTGATAGTTTCCTGAGTGATGTTGATTTGTTTTCTGGATGATTTCCAACTATATAAGATAGGAGCATTCCTCTTGCTAATCTATCTAAGACACACAACAGACCCAGTTTCACCAGAACCCAACTCACTGGAACAAACAGAGGATCGATGGGCCGGCACTCTTTCTTCTCCACCTTTTTTCAGTCCAAGCTAGTGTTCACCCAGAGAGGCAGCTTGTGGATACCTGAGACTATAGCAAATAAACAAGGAAGATTTGCATAGAAGTTTAGTTAGGGGGTATGGCAAAAAAAGCTTCAGGTAATTTGGACAGTGAAGGACTGTGACTTGCAAAGTGTATACACTTGAAAAGGACCTAAACCAGTGATGGTGAACCTTTTTGGCACCAAGTGCTGAAAAGGGAGTGTGCGCACACCTGGGCCGCAACCTGGAAGAAAAGCTGCCCAGAACGTATGCATGTGCCTGAAAATGAACTTCCGGTTTCAGCTACTGAAGTTCGAGTTTCAGCCATCTACTCTTCCAGGTTTTTGGCACGCATGCGCACATGATGATCAGCTGGTCAGTGTGAATGCTCATGCAGAAAAATGGAAGACCAGCTCTTCTAGTTTCCAGCAGTGCTGCATGCAAAAAGGCCAGCTGATCATCACATGCGCATGTGTGCCAGAAACCTGGAAGAGGAATGGGTGACTCCGCATGTGCCAGGCGACGTGGCTCCCCATGCCATTTCGGGCATGCATGCCAAAGGTTCGCCATTACGGACCTAAACTATGCCTACTGCAAGTATAAATTAATTTCCTTCCTGGGGAGAAAGTGCAGGGACTTTAAAAAAATTTTTTAAATCATTTATTATAATTTTTATAAATAACTCAAGGCAGCAAATATACCTCCTCCTATTTTCCCACAACAACAACAACAACAACAATAACAACAACAACAACAACAACAACAACAACAACCCTGTACAGTGATTTGGGCTGAGAGAAAGTGATTGGCTCAAAGTCACCCAGATGACTTACATGCCAACAGGGAGTCTAGAATTCACAGTCTCCTGGTTTGTAGCCTCGTATCTTAACCCCTAGACCACTTGAGGACAGAGTTGCTAACTCTGAAATGCATCAATGAATTTCTCCAGTACAGGAAGAAAAATGAAAAAAACACCAAAGAAGAGGGGAGAAAAAAACCCATACATGGAAGGCTATAGCTCTCCTGGTCAAAAGCAAAGGAAAACACAAACCAAGAAGACAGGAAACACTCAATACCAATAGATTTTAGAAACTGATATCACATATTTTTTTCTTTAGAGGACAGTCAGCTACTACCTTGGAACTAGGTTTTTCAAACTGAGCATAAACAAACCTCAATGGTTCCTAAAAGACTAAGGGTAAAAAAAAAGGGGAAGGGTTGGAGGCTCCGCCCACTGACCTTGACGTCATGAAACGTGATCTGCGCATGTGCAGAAGCTTCCCGTTGTGAACCGGTAGTAAAGGTAAGTAGAACCCACCCCTGCTACCAACTCATTTTTAAGTATTCATTTGGTATACATCTGCATTTGTGATACTAAAGGCAGATTGAAATTTTGGGAGCTTTGGGCTTTTCCTCTTCCCACCCCCTCTCCCCTCTTTCTTTCTTTCTTTCTTTCTTTCTTTCTTTCTTTCTTTCTTTCTTTCTTTCTTTCTTTCTTTCTTTCCTTCCTTCCTTCCTTCCTTCCTTCCTTCCTTCCTTCTTTCTCTCTTTTTTGCTCACTTTCTCTCTCTTTCTCTTTCTCTTTCTCTTTTCCTTCCTTCCTTCCTTCCTTCCTTCCTTCCTTCCTTCCTTCCTTCCTTCCTACCTACCTACCTACCTACCTACCTACCTACCTACCTTCCTGCCTTCTTTCCTATAATTGAAGCAAGGTTTGGAAATAGTTTACCTTTTCAGAGCCAGAGGTGGAGAGGCTTGGTCTTCCTCTTTTTGGAAGCATATTTCAAATAATCCATATTTGCCAAATGCATTGAATAATTTAACTTAGTATGAAAAAATGAGGAACTTCAACTCAGTATAAAAACAAAATGTCGTATTAATTAGAAAGCATCAGCGATGCAGTTCAGTTAGAATTATGAAAAATTGCTTGCGATGGAGCAATAAAAGAAGATGGAAACAAAGATCATTTTTTAATCTGTTATTTGATAATTGTACATTAGAAGTATAATTCATCATAGTATAAGTACAGTGATGATATGTACATAGATCATAATAGGCTGCCACAAAATTCTTTTTTCTGTTTCTTATTCAGTGTTATCCAAGGCCATGATAAGTTGCTAAAAGTCTCTACTGCAGTCTTGATTATTGCATCTATATGCAGCTTGCTCTAGATCAGGGGTGTCAAACTCTATTTTACTGAGGGCTGCATCAGGGTTGTGTTTGACCTTGGGGGGATAGGGTGGATGTGGCCAGGGTGGGTGTTGCCAGCTGGATGTCACTTGTGAGGGGGTGTCTATAGTGGCCCAAGCACTCTGCCAGCAAAAAACGGGCTCCTGAGCTCCATTTTCAGCTGTGACAGCCTCCTGCAACTCCCTGCCAGCAAAAATGAAGCTTGGGAGAGCTGCGGGAGGCCCTCGCGAGCTCTGTTTTCGGCTGCGATGGCCTCCTGCAACCCTCCACCAGAAAAAAAAGAACTCAGGAGGGCCACACGCAGCCCTCCTGAACTCTGTTTTTGCTGACAGAGGCACCATGGGCCAGTCCTTTGCTGTTTTCAGGGCGACCCCACGGGCCAGATCTAAGCATCCCATGGGCCGGATCCAGCTCCCGGGCCTTAAGTTTGACACCCCTGCTCTAGATAGTTGTATTAAGTTATTGTTACTCAGCGTAGGGGATAGGATGGATCAGAAGGCAAAGAAAATAGTATTTTCCTATATCCTACCATAAATCAAGAACTGGAGAGAGTTATTTGTGATTCCAAACACAAATAAAACACAATTTATGCTTTCACAAATACTTGATTAAAATTTGCCTCTTTATAAACAGGACAAAAATGCAGTACATCTTCACAATGTGGAAATGACCATACTTACTGAATTTGACTGGTTCAGAAAGATGAAAATGTTGTTCAGTTCTTGTTTAAAAAATAATACCAAAAAATCTTACTCAAATTTACAAATTTCACTATAAACTACCTATGTGGGGAAAAAAATGAAAAGGATCCAGCCATTGCTATCATAAATCATAGCAGGCACGTTCAAGCACTAAATGAGATTCCCCCCCAAATCTTATACACATAAAAATTCATAGGACTTTCTTCACATCTATTCTTCATGCTGGCAAATACTGAAGAATATAATGCAAAATGTCTTATATTACCTCCATAGTGTGGTGGAGATGCACAGAATAGAACGACTCCTTGTCCCTCTCTGACTGATACAGCACTTCTTGCTTTAGTTTCAAAGTTTTCAAGATCTTGGAGAGAGAGAGAGAGAGAGGTGTTAGATGTATCCATGTAACCATTTTGGAATCACAAAGCCAATATTGCCATCCATGCTACTATGACTCCCATCTAAATATAAGAATGATATGCGGAAATATTCAGGAGTGATGTTAATAAAATCTCATGAGATGTTATAATTTTGGCAAACGTTGGCAATTTTAATTTGGATAAACAATGTAAGAGTGGCATTCGACCATTACAAGAGGACATGATGTCACCTGGTACCTAAAATGTTTGTTATGTTTTATCCTATCTTCAATGTAGTTAATCAGACTAAAGTAAGAAAAAAAAAAACCCCACAACTTTTTAATGTAAACCAGACTTAAATGTTTTATATATTTTAACAAAATGTTAGCCACATTTAATTGGTTGGGATTTGCTTTCAATAGCAGCCTAAAAATATTCCAAGATTGCACTGGAAGCAGAAATATGATTTTTGTTAGTAAGTAGAGTTACTATTGTTACTAAGTACAGTTACTAGACTTACTATTAGTTACCTATTGCATTTACAATATGCCTAAACACAAATGTAATCCAGGTATCACATAAAAAAGTTTAGAACATATTTTAAACAAATAAGAAGGAAATGATAATAACAAAACAATAAAATGGTGAATCCTGGAAATAAAAAAAAATATTTTTTCTCCCTATTTTAAGAATAGGGAAAACTTTGAAGTATACAAAATAGAATGTGCCATCACATCCTGCACTAGCTGAAGTTTCTGAGTGCTTTTCAAGGACAGGTTTATATAGAACACATAGCAGTATTACCTGGGAAGTGATTATGGGATGAGTGTCAGGGAACAATGGGCTAAACACTAAAATTCAAGAGATATCTTTACAAATGAGTGTTGAATCAGCCCCCACAGTCAGAAAAGTAGCTCTAGACTGCTAATCTAGTTGTATGCTATAGAGTTCCACATTTCATCTAATGGCAGCCCTTATTACTTCAACATCATCAGATTGCTCGTAACCACTAAGATGTGTGCAAGAGGGGTCAAGGGAGGATTTAATGAAAAGCACTTCAATCTTTGTAATGAAAACTCTGCCCCCTTGGTATGCATATTGTGTTTGTACAAAAAGTACAAAATTGGTGTTAAAATTGGTACAATCCTTCTTTTATCACCCCTTTTATTTCCCCCCCCCACTTTACAATCTAATCTAATTTGGCTTCAGTGTGCTCTACAAACCCAGCCATTCTCTTGTATGAAGTAGACCATTACATTAAGCCATAACAGTTCATTTGTTTGGACACAAAATACTATGTGAAAAGAAACACTTGTTGTTGTCCCCCCTCCCCACACACACACAAAATTTCAGGCGTGAATTTTTGCATGTTGTTTAAGCCTACGCTAGTTTCAAGAAGTTTTAATTATAAGGCTGCCCCAACTTAAGCAATATGACTCTGGGCAGTGTACAGTGTAAAAAAGAAACAATAAATAAAAAAAGAAGAAAACCCCAGGATATAAATAGAAAATTCTCGGAAGTAACTGGTTACCTACAGTTGATCAGATGGATGCTGTCCCTACAGAACTTTTTAGCTGATAAGCAAGTTTTTTCTTTTAGATTAATATTGTCATTAGGTCCTTTTATCTTCCCATGTATGTTTCAGTGTGTTCATTTGCTCTAGAGCTAGGCGTTTTAGATGCACGGATTCATAACTCATTGATAATAACATATTTCACTTTATTTTTAATCTTTAATGCTTCTTATTATAGCTATTCATTTAACATCCAACCAGTTTAACCCCGAGAATGCCTGGAAAGAGGAATGGTCCAGGGTACCTTCTTGTGGCTTGATCCTTAGTGATCCCTCTACCAAGTCACCTGGTTATGACCTGAGTCACTCTGTCTGGATAAATTGAACAAAATTAGACGTTATAGTGGAAGAAGTGTCTCTGTCCTATATCAGTGGGGATGGAAAGATTTCCCTTGTGGTGACAGTGGTGCTGATCTGCAAACTATTAAAATATTGTGCAAGATTGCCCACGACATACATTCTCTGGTTTTCTAGAAGATCTGCATGAAGCAATGCCAGAGGCAATCACCTGGATAGCTGAATTGGACATCTAATTATGAGGCCACTGTCATACCCCTGTAAAAGTTTTGTATATAATTATGTGGATTATGGGTATATGTTTACTTCTATCTATCATGTTCTCATCATGCAATAAATAAGTGCTTCTTAATACCTCAGCCAATTTCAGAAAAAACAGTGAGGTACCCGTTCACCTACAGTGCCTGCATTGATTCAGATATGAATTAGTACTGCTACCTAATACCACAACTAAATATGTTGTGAGCTAATGAAGACTTCCCCCAACCCCTTATCTTCAAGAAGAGCAAAGCCGAGGTCAGGTGTTCAACATGGACTGAATTTGCTAATAGGCATTTTAGGCACAGCAGCTTTATTTCACAGACGACATATTCACTGTGTTTCCTGCAGAAACCTATGAATAAGTTATTACTCGACTTGCCTTAATTCTCTTTTTCCTTCCCCTGCCAGCATTTGTCTTCCTTTGTGAGCATGGATGCCCCTCACATTGAATTTTGCTACTGGCTGCAATTTCCTTCCAATTTCCTTTCCGTTGCCCCCTCCCCAACACTCCTCATTCCTCATTGCTTTCTGGCAAATAACTATCACACACTGCAGCTAATCAGTCAACTCTGGAATGATACCATGTTGATAGAGCAAAGTCATCAGATATATTCTTGGTCCTTCTGAGAATGGCATAGGAAACTGGGCTCAGCTGTATCCAGGGGGAAGTCATCATCATCCACAGGAACCACTCACAACCACAGTGAGCCCAGAATAAGCTTGTGGCAAGCGAAACATATGTTCCCCTGTGTTAACCAAATTAGATTATCTCAAGAACAGTACTAATATATACTGAACCATATGGGGACATTTCCAGAGAGTGCTGGAAAACAACTTGAGAGAACAGGCAAGTTATTCAGTTGCCATTAATGCCAGCTTTTGAAATTTCATTTAGGACTTTCGTGATAAGTATTGCTTTTCTTAAAGCACCAGGCTGGCATTTCATGCAGGGACAAGTTGTATTTTCATGCCACAGTTTTCATGCACAATTCCTATGACTCTCATTGGATATGATATCCTCTTTCCAGGCTACTTAAAGGACTAATAAGGAAACTAAGCCTGAATTCACAGAATTACAGAATAGAATTGAAAGGGAACTTGGAGGTTTTATAATCCAACCCACTGCTCAAGCAACCCACTGCTCAAAACCCAATACCACTTCAGTCTCTTCTTAAAAACCTCTGGTGATGAAGCACCCACAAGTTCTGAAGGCAAGCTGTTCCATTGGTTAATTGTTCTCACTGTTAGGAAGTTTCTCCTTAACTCTAGGTTGCTTCTCTCCTTGATTAGTTTCCATCCATTGTTTCTTAATTTGCCTTCTGGTACTACAGAAACTAAGTTGACCCCCTTGTCTTTGTGGCAGTTCTTCAAATATTGGAACACTGCTATTGTAGCATCCCTAGTCCTTCTTTTGTCTAGACTAGCCATATTCAATTCTTGCAATTGTTCTTCATATGCTTTAGTCTCCAGGCCCTTAATCATCTTAGTTGTCCTTTGTATTTTTTTAAGTTTTGCAAATAAGGAGTCTCCAATAGACTATATTGGAGTTCTTGCTCAATTTAACTCTTAGAAAGAGCTGCTACTCTTGAAGACATATAAGACAAATAAGTCAATGTGAATAAAAAATGTAAATGTGAATAAAAAGAAATGGCTGTCCTATCTCTTAAACAGCCCAGTTTTCTTGGACTTCACTGCATGAGATTGGAAAGACACATATGATAGGAAAATACTGTATAATTCTGTAATATTGTATAAAACCAAGATTTCTGTTGTTAAATTTCCTGTTTGAGATGTCTAAGAGAGCAGATATGAAGAGTTAGCACTCTTCAAGATTCCAAATTTTGCTATGTAAATGTGACTATGGTACACAAAGCATGTTTGCATTTGTGTTAAAATATGCATGAAAATTATAGCAATATGTGTACACAATCTCTGCCGGTGTGTGTATAATATAAAGTCCATATGTTCCGCATTCTCTCTATATATAAATATACACATATGTCATCTATCTAGCCCTCATTCAGTCTGTCTATGTCTGTCTATCTGTCTATCTATCTAGCCATCTGTTATATCTATCTATCTATCTATCTATCTATCTATCTATCTATCTATCTATCTATCTATCTATCTATCTATCTAATCTTATATCTCCTTAAAATAACTGAGTCTTTTCCTGAGATAACACAACTGTATTATCTTAAAAAAAAGTTTTGGCAGACAGGTACTAGGTGAACTGTTCTTCAAAGCAAAATTTTGCATTCAATTTCAAAGCCCTTAAAACAATCCCTTTTGCTTAATTTAGATATTCCAAACAACGAGTATAATAATAGAAAATGGCAAGAGCAATGACATTAGAAAATGATAAACAATCTGCTATAATCGCCTGGCAATGCACTTCCCAAAAATGTGAAAATCCACAGTGATTGCTGAGGTGTTTAGTTTAGGAGATGAAAAATTGTATCAGGAGAGCTGTACTAATGCAAAGTACACAAACATTTGTCTCCTCTGTGTGCTCATGTGGTTCCATAAGCATTAAGGGGAATAACAATCTGACATACAATAGAAAATGTATTTTCCATCTTCTCATTCTCTCCACTCCCACAGCCTTGATATTTAATGCCCACAATTAACATTAAATGGATGGCATTAGAAGCTTATCTTTCAGTCTTCAATTAACTGGATTGCAGAGTACTGAAATAATAAAACAGAACAATTCTAGGAAGGTTTTGTAATAAAGAGATGTTATTGCAAATAGGCCTCTGCTTCCTAGGCTTTGTTAGCTTGAATCAGAAAGGGCAGCAGGTAAGGAGACGGTTAGGGTTGGTTTCTCTTCAACTATGTAAAATCATCATGCTACATCTGTGGTGGGTTGCCCCCAGTTTGGACCA